>NW_020837975.1:3436412-3523948 GCF_003676395.1 Aethalodelphis obliquidens | reverse complement strand
AACAAAAAAAAAAAAAAAAAAAAAAAAAAAAAAGAATGATGGTCCCGTGGAAATTTGTTGCACTAAGATGTAATTCCCATTTGATTCAGAAAATAAGTTTGTAGCATATTTTATGTCCAAAACACTCTGTGTTAACATAGTGTGTAATAGAAAGATGGTAAGATACAGGACGTCCCCAAGAATCTTATAGTCTAATAAGACAGACAGGAAGCTGTTAACAGCAGGAGTTTATTGCTCCAGCCTCGAAGGCCCAGCACCAAATTTAAGATGTCCATGGTGGTCACCAGGGATCCCAATCACGGCCCCACTGTGGTCCCCAATTGGCTGCCATCTGAGGTAGCCATGGCAGCAGCACCTTGACCTACACAGACCAGAACCAGAAATCCCCCACTGGACACCTCCTGCAGCTCCAGCTGTGGCTTCTCATCCTGTGGAGCTAGGGCCTCCCAGGTGTGATGGCTGCAACCCAGGGGTGACAGCTACATCACAGGGGTGATGGCTGCCGCCTAGTGCAGAGGATAAGCCGGGCTCTTCCTGCATCCTGCCAACATTTATGCTATCTCTTCCCCTCTCATCCTGGTCTAATGCCCTTTAACTCAGATTTATTGTAGACCAGAGCTCTCCAGTAGAAACAGAATGCAACTCAGTGTCCCACATATATAATTTTTAATTTTCTATGAGCTACAACTTTAAAAGGTATAATGAAACTAGTGAAACTTGTTTTAATAATATATTCATTTAATCCAATGTGTCCAACATATTAGCATTTCAACATGTTATCAAAAATTTATTAATGAGGTATTTTGCTCTTTTTATACTAAGTCTTTGAAATACAGTGTTGTATTTTATGCTTGTAGTACATTTCAATGCAGACTAACTACATTTCAGCCACATGTACATAGTAACCACCATGTTGCAGAGTTCAGCTATAGACATTTGATATCCATGGGGAGACCGAGGTAGGAAAAGGTACTCAACACAGTGGATGTCTGCCTTGGCCACCTTAGACTAGCCCAGTAACTGGATTCTGGCAGGGGCATGTGGTCCTCTGAGCCCTGACAGTGGGAATTATCATGCATACACTTATCTTTAGGAACTGGACATCCTAAACAATGTTGAATATAAACAGTGATACAGAACATTCCTCTTATTCCTGATTCAAAAAGGAGTGTATCTAACTCTCCCCATTAAGCATAAGTGCTTTAGATTACCAGTATATACTGTCTTCTATTTTTAACCTGTTAAGGTCTTTTTTTTTTTTAATCATCAGTGCATCAGTGGGTTTTGAATCTTATCAAATAATTTATGTACTTCTATTAAGAAAAGTACATAGATTTTTTTTTTCTTTTCTTAATCCATTAATATCACAAATTCATTAATAGACTGTATAATATTAAGCAAACTTGAATTTCTGGAATATTAGAATTTCAGTGGGTTTTGGGGTGTTTTTTATTGGGGGGGTTGGTTTTTGTTGGGTTTTTTTCTTCTTTTTTTTTTTTTTTGGTTTTTGTATATCATCTAAATTCAGTTTGGCAATATTTAGCTTGGGATTTTTGGCATATATGTTTAGTAGTAGATTGGCCTGTAATTAACTTTTCTTTTATTGTCTTTATTGAATATTGATGTCAAGATTATTATAGCATTATAAAATGTGGAGGGGAATATTTCCTGATTTTCTATTGTGGGGAAATATTTGTATGACTGAAATGATCTAGTCACTTAAAAGTTTGTAGAACTCACTTTATAAAATTGCCTAGATCTGAAGTTTTCTTTTGTGGAAAGATTAACTAATGATTCCATTTCTTTAAAAATTATAAACTACTCAGGTTTTCTATTTTTAAAAAACCATAAGAAAAGACCAACTGAAATAAATGCTTTACTAGAGATGCAGACCTAACTGCTGTGGAAACATCAGGATGAAGATCACTATGGAGAAATGGAAAAGTGGTTGCAGCCCTGACGTATGGTTTGAAAGAGGAGTGAGATGTGATAGAGAACTATCCCTAGTGGTTCTCCCAGGTGGGGCAGGAGAAGGGGCAGAGATCTTACACAGTGTATCACATGAGCAAAGTTTCCAAAGCATCACCTTCAATTTACATAATCCATTCATGGAGGAGCAAGTGGTCCAGCCTGGGCGTGCTGTGCAGGAAAATAGAGAGCAAGATGAAAGGCAGGCTGAAGATTTGAATTCAGGGCTTAAGTGTTCGGACCTGATCTTGATAATTATATGTAGGATGTCAAAAAAAATACAATTGCTTCCTTATCTTTGTTCTTTGGCAGATTAGAATTGCCTAATGACATTATGAATCAGCATGTACTACACTTTTCTAGGCTACTTTTCTCAAAATTTGTCAAAGCTAACAACTCCCCTCTTCTATTGTGTTCTAAGAAGGTAACTCTCTGAGGGACTAGCCAATAGTTATACCACATCTTGAGTGGCTTTGCCTTTTAAATTTTATCTGAAAGGAGAGAATCAGGCCCACGATTAACCACTTATTTCCTGGGATAAGATAATTATTTTATTTGGAAAATAATAATTTTATCTGGGAAATAGAAAAGTGGAAAAACATAGAAGTTGCTTCAAAACTGATTGAATATATATCTAAATTATCATTTTTTATTTTATTATGACTTTAGATTATTTCTATCTTAGCCTGTTTAATATTAGAAATTGCTATGAACTATTATGATATGTAAAGAATGAGCTTCTAGCAGATTCCTGGCCCCAGGAATTTAGCAGCTTGATAACTGCTGGGGGAAGGGATAGAGCTACAGTTTATTGACCACTGGTATGTGCCAAGCACTAAGCTAAGTGTTTTGCGTATATAACCTTATTCACTCCCGATGATAACTCTATGAGTTAGATATATCATTTCTTTAGGTTAATGATGTAGCTTCAGTGCTGAAATGTACACATTCAATGAATAATTGTAAATTTTGTGATGAATTCAAAAATAAATAAATGGCATGTATGGTCTCAAAAATAGTTGTTGCATAAAAAATATTTAATAATATATGGAAGGTCGTACATGTACTACTTAGCAGACACAGAATTGAACCCAGGTCTTGAATCCAAGAACCACAATCCAAAACATTGTAGCATGGTTTATAAAATACAATATTGACTAAAATGAAAGGCTAATTGTTATTTGATAAATCTAGATTTCTTATATGTCTGTAAACTATTTAATTCAGCACTAGACACATTAAAAAAATTAGTTGATAGTGGTCATTATTACTAATATAATTAATAATATTAAGACAAGCCTAGTCAAAATATTAAGCAGTAAAATTTCTATTTAAAAAATTGAATTACTGTGTTGGAATTCACCAGATGACTATAAATTCTTCACTGCACTTTGGAATAAAAGAGCTCTGGGGAGAAGGATCTATGTGAAATGGATACGGAGGCTTTGTGTCTGCTGCAGAAATGCAGTAAGGGTAGGAGCCAGGCATTCTTCGGAAAAGTTCATAGTATTTGTTTTTCTTTTCCCCAGTCTCAGATTTCCAGAGGGCCCAAACATAAGCAAAGAAGAAGAAAAAAAAACTAAAGAGTTGAAAGGTAAGGTTTAGATAAATGTGACTCATTTGTTCAGAGAAAGAGGCTGAATTCCAAAGAGATAATGGGAAAGAAGCAGCCCTGAGAACCAAGGCTGTCAGAGAAGAGCCGGGCTGGGTCTGGGTTTTGAAAAGCCATGGAAGCAAGTGTCTATTATAGCAGAAAAGCCAAATAGAGATTTCGATGGCAGGGAGAGCTTATAAACCAAGAAATAGTTCAGAATTGGTTAGGGAACCCATGACAGCAGAGAATGATACAGTCTCATTTCCCAACTAGATAGCAGCCAAGCTTGAGTATTCAACGTTTGGCCAAAAGATACCAAGACAGATGTTTTTAAAAGTACACAAACTAAAATAAACAGTATTTAAGATAAAAATCCTTGTGGTCTTAGGAGGTGATGTTTAAAAACAGGGGAAAACAAAGGACAGAAGCAAAGCTATATCTCGGCACTACTCTCTATCAGCAGAAGAACAAGCAAATGAGAGGCAGAAAATAAATATAATTGGTAAAGAGTAATGATGCCAAGACCTCTGACTTTAGAAAAAGTTACTTCAATGCCTAATTCAAAAGGAATGGTGGTAAATACAAGCAACGAAAACATTTTACCCAGAAGAAAATTATTCCTGTGAAAAACATTTAGTAGGGGGCTTCCCTGGTGGCGCAGTGGTTGAGAGTCCGCCTGCCGATACAGGGGACACGGGTTCGTGCCCCGGTCCGGGAAGATCCCACATGCCGCGGAGCGGCTGGGACCGTGAGCCATGGCTGCTGAGCCTGCGCGTCCGGTGCCTGTGCTCCATGGCAGGAGAGGCCACAACAGTGAGAGGCCCGCGTACCGCAAAAAAAAAACAAAACAAAAAAAAAACAAAAAAAACATTTAGTAGGGACTTCTCTGGTGGTACAGTTGTTAAGAATCTGCCTGCCAATGCAGGAGACACGGGTTTGACCCCTGGTCTGGGAAGCTCCCACATGCTGCGGAGCAACTAAACCTGTGGTCACAACTACTGAGCCTATGCTCTAGAGCCAGTGAGCCACAACTACTGAGCCCATGCACCACAACTACTGAAGCCCATGTGTCTAGAGCCTGTGCTCCACAACAAGAGAAGCCACTGTAATGAGAAGCCCGTGCACCGCAATAAAAAGTAGCCCCCACTTGCCGCAACTAGAGAAGGCCCACACGCAGTAACGAAGACCCAACGCAGCCAAAAAAATAAATAAATTACAAAAATAAAAGGAAGCCGTTTAAACAAAAAAAGAAAAGCATTTAGTAGTAAAGAACTATTAAGTAACAAAGTATCTAAAGAGAACTAATTTCTAAAAACAATTTATTAAGGGACCCAAGGAAGAGATCTCCTAATTTAGTTAATCTTGCTCCAACTGAAATTTGAAATAGAACATTTCCCACAGACGCAGAAATAATCTATTCCTAAAAAAAAAAAAAATTGTCTTACAAATGTAAGACACCTATTCATTTTTTTCCCACTTAGGAAACACCCAGGCACTGGGCTCAGTCTCCAGGGAGTAATGAAGGGTAATGACCCTAAGTTCAACCCAAGCTTCCAAGGTCCTGACCAATAGGAGGAAGCGGGTACATTTAAACTTTTTTCTAGACACTCTGTTTCTGTTCTGTTTCAGTTTTTTGTTTTTGCAGTGGTGTTTTGTACATGTATTAACTTAATGAAACCAATACCACACTAATCATTGTTGGAGCTCATATGTATCATCAATAATTTTTCCTAATTTGATCTGAGTCCTCAAGAAGACTTTACTCTTTATTACAGAAAGGTCTTTCTTTACCTGAAAAGGTCACTCTTTTCACAACCTTGTGCTTGAGCCAGAATTGGACGGGGAGGAGAAACAGTAAATCTCCTTAGCCATTAGATAAATGAATTCTCACAACGGATTTTGTAGACTAGTTTTCCTGCTTATCAAAACTGACCCATAAGAATTTGAGAAGGGAAAGAATCTCCTGGCACTTACAGAAAAGTTTAAGACAAGAAAATTCACTTCGTACCCCCAAGACCTTTAAGTAACTAAACTGTAGGTCATGTTTCTAAGCATAGAAGGAAATGAAGTCAGGAAAGTGGGATGGGGCCAACGTGTAGATGATCCCGCTTTCCATGCAAAAACATTTAGTCTGTCAAGAGTGGGAAGTGAAGTTTTTTAGGATAGAATTTACAAAAGGGAACCCTCCTATGCTGTTGGTGGGAATGCAAATTAGTGCAGCCACTGTGGAGAACAGTATGGAGGTTCCTTTAAAAACTAAAAATAGAGCTACCATATGATCCAGCAATCCCACTCCTGGGCATGTATCCTGAGGAAAACCATGGGTCGAAATGATACATGCACCCCAATGTCCACAGCAGCACTATTTACAATAGCCAGGACATGGAATCAACCTAAATGTCCATCAACAGAGGAATGGATAAAGAAGATGTGGTACATATATACAAAGGAATATTACTCAGCCATAAAAAGGAATGAAATAATGCCATTTGCAACAGCATGGATGGACATGGAGATTATCATACTAAGTGAAGTAAGTCAGACAGAGAGAAACAAATATCATATGATATCACTCATATGCAGAATCTACTAAAAAAATGATACAAATGAACTTATTTACAAAACAGAAACAGACTCACAGGCATAGAAAACAAACTTATGGTTACCAACGGGGAAATGGGGAAGGGATAAACTGGGAGTTTGGGATTGACATATACATACTACTATATATGAAATAGATAACCAACAAGGACCTACTGTATAACAGGGGAACTCTGCTCAATATTCTATAATAACCTAAATGGGAAAAGAATTTGAAAAGGAATAGATATATGTATATGTATAATTGAATCACTTTGTTGTACACCTGAAACTAACACAACATTGTAAATCAACTACAGTCCAATATAAAATAAAATTTTTAAAAAGGAGAGAATTTTCATAATCAATTACCAATGTGGAAGAGGTTGAAATAGGGGAACATTGAGAGGAGGGAGACCGGGTGAAGGTAATAATCCAGGGGAAAAGTTAGAACTTGAACTAGAAGGAGAATGGAGAAGAGTAGATGGTTTTTAACTGAATTGCAGAGATGGATTAAAAACAATTTTAGAAATAAACAGTTTTTTATTTTGTATCTCCCTTTTGCTTGGTTTAGATTTGTGACCAATTTTCCTACCTGTAAAATTGAAGCACCTTAGTCAATAGGATTTACCAAATTTTTATACCAGTCATAAATAAAAGGCTTTTAATCTTTAAAAAACAAGCAAAATGTTGGGAGTTAAAAAAAAAAAAGTCAAAACTTTAAATTGGCAAACTAATGAATAAATTATTCAAAGTTTGCCTTAAAAAGTGATATTTGAGGAAGTAATAGTGTTGGAAATTTTATTCAACTGTTGAATTTAATTAAAGCACCTCCTTAAATAGTGACCAATAGAATCATTACTTAATTATACAATATATTTCTTTAAAATGTATAGCTCACCCAATCTATAAGGGATTTCAAATATCTGATAAATGTAATTATATATAATAGAATGGGGGGAAGTTAAACCCCAGAAAGTTAAATGCCATAAAGGAAAGCAGCTATAAATACTACCGAAACATGGGCTTATATCATTCTTTCAACTAAGCATTTAAAATTTAGTACCAAACTTCCTGGAAGCATTAATCATTTTTTAATATTGGGGAAAATTCTGCATCAACCATTTCATCTTAAATTCTCAAAAATTCTGTCATCAGTCATTTCACTTTAAATTCTCTATAGTCAGACTCTTTCAAACTGATATTTAGATATATCGTTAGACTTTCAACCAGACTCTCAAGCAGCATCTAAATCATCACATTCCCCAGTAAACCAGTAGCCCGTACTGGCTTCTCTGAAGTGCCTATTAATGACATCATCATTTTTTCAAAACGTAGTAATCCATATGCATTATCAAAATATAAGGCAATAGAGAAAAACACACTGACATAAGCATTGCTAAAATTGTATACACATTTTCAAATATGTTCTATACATGCGTACATATTATTTTTTAATGATATAATATTTTACATATTATTCTGTGACCTACTTTATTACTTAGATTGTGAATCTTTCCATGTTCAAATCTATGGATTTATCTCTCCATTTTTGGTTACTCTATTCTATTGGGTTGGCCAAAAATTTCATTCGGAATATTTTGGCCAACCCAATATTTTGCTGAATTATATAGATTTGTTCTAATTTGCTACCTTAGAGCTAAACAAGTAAAACCTTTGCTCATACACTTTAACATGCTTGTCTGAATAGTCCCTTAATTATTAATAATAGTGGAATTGCTGGAAAAAGATATTGTACTTTTGTTTTTACAGTTCTAGTAGATATTACCAAATTCCCCACTTAGAGATTTGGCCAATTTATATTTCCATCAGCAATGAATGAAAGTTCTTCTTTCCTAAAATGTGGGTCTTTGACCAATAGTATGTTTATTCTTTTTGTTTCTACTTACATTGTGTGAATTGCAAATACATATTGTCTCAATGAGTCACTGTAACCTTTCTTAACCACCACCACTATTGTACGTGTCTGCCTTATCCCCACCAGGATGATTGCATAGCATCCTAACCCATCCCCAACTACCAACTATTTACCCCCAAATCATTTTACATGCTCTTTTTCTCCCTCTTTTTTCCTTTTTAATATCAGAATTCTAAGCATGTTATTCTCACATTTAAACTTCTCATTGCCTCCTTTTGTTTGGCAAATTAAGTACAAACTCCAGTGTATCACGCCATTCATAAGAAATGAATTGGGCTCCCCTGGTGGCGCAGTGGTTGAGAGTCCACCTGCCGATGCAGGGGACATGGGTTCGTGTCCCGGTCCAGGAAGATCCCACATGCGGCAGAGCGGCTGGGCCCATGAGCCATGGCCACTGAGCCTGTGCGTCCGGGGCCTGTGCTCCACAACAAGAGAGGCCACAACAGTGAGAGGCCCACGTACCACAAAAAAAAAACAAAGAAATGAATTTATGAGACCCTAAGATTGTTGACACACATAGACAAATGGCAGAAAAAAAAATCAATCCTCAAGAGCAAAGGATAACCTCAACCAAGGTCTCATCCCCCTCTGACTCCCACCCTTGACCTTCCAAACACAGATACATGCAGAAACCATGGGAGAGAATCAGCAATGAGGGGAAAAAAACAAGCAGATTTGATCTCACAACACCTGAGATATTGAAGTCTTGAATACAAAATATTAACATTTTGAATGTTTAAAGAAAAAGAATAAATTAAAAAGATGAAAAATTAGAAGTCTACTAAAAATGGACCAAGTATATTTGCAAAGAAATAAATAAATTTTTTAGAAATATAAAAACATACAGTCATTAAAATTACACATAGTTATTTACTTACAAATTAATTACAATTAGTTATTTACTTTCAGTGTGTGAAAGTAAATATTTACAACTTATATTACTTACAAAGACCTTATATCCAAAATATATGAATATTTCCTCAAATCAATAAGAGAAAGGCAAACAAGTCAGTAAGTGACTTCAACAGACATTTTGCAAAAGGGGACAAGCAAGTGGTTAGTAACCATATGACAATCATCAAGGGAATAAAAATTATAACTTGAATGAGATTCCACTTCCCACTTTCCAGAATTACTAGTGTTGACTACAGGAACTCTCATAGATTGATTGTGAAAATGTAGTTGGTATAATACTTTGGAAAAGAATTTCACATTATCTACTAAAGTTGAAGAGGATTATAATCTATGAATTTCACTGCTAGGTATAGATCGAAAAGAAATGCCTACACACATACACTGAGAGACAAGAAGGAAATGTTGATAGTAGCATTATTTGCAATAGCTTTAAACTAATAATGACTCAAATTTCCATCAATGAAAGGATGTGGCTTACTCACATGATGTCATGCTATAGCAAAAATTAACAATTGTAGTTATGTCCAACACTATAGGTGAATCTCACCAAAACAATGTTCAGTGAGAGAAGACAAAAACAAAATATATATTGTGTAATTCCATTTATATAAAGTCAAAAAATATAATTAAGCAAAGTTAACCTATGAAGTTAGAATTCAGAATAATAGTTACCTTTGAGGAGGAGAGTAGAGATTGAACAGAAGTAGATTTGCAATGAGAGAAGCTTCAGGTCCCTCACTTGCATGGGCCCCTTTCAAGGTCCTAAGGAAACCTGATCAATGTGCTCACATGATCATATGTTTTTGTAAAATGTTTAAAAGAAGCACACTTAACTGCAGTTGGTTGAGACTGATGGCTCATTCCTGTCCAAATTCCGGTCTGTCACATTTCCCCTTTTATTGGATGCCTTAAGAGAGGTAATGGGCATTCAAGGGATCCGTCTAAAAGGTTGAGTTGGCTATTCATTTAGTTTGACACTAGTGTCAAACTCGACTGCCTAGTGTCTAGTATATTTATTTAGTTCACAATTACTTCTGTGTACAGTTAAGTTATTGCTACCATTCCCATGCAGGACTGGCTTCCAGGAATACTTCTATCACTCAACATGTTGACTCCTTAGCTTTGTGACCTAACGGTGTAGAGCCAGAGGTCATATGACAATATAAGTGTATCCTACAGTGCTAGGGTCTGGAAATATTTGAGTAATGGAGAAGAAACAAGGTAAAATGAACAGAGCCAGAATTTAGTCCAGGGAAACTCTTCCAATCATGATGTATAAAATTATAGGCAGAGAATTTATTTCTCAGTGATGTCTAGTCAAAACAGAAGTCGTCTCTCAACAGAAATATACCAGATAATGCAACATAAACAGTATAAAGCCACCACAAATAGGTTTTTCCTTTTGTGCTGGGAATTAAGAGAAATAGAATTTATTAAAATTCTCAGATTTAGGAAACTGAATAAATCCCAAGCAGAATTTTAAAAAAAAAAAGGAAAGAAAACCCACTATTAGAAACATTGTGGTCAAAATAAACCGAACTTAAAAGCAGTGAGAAGGAAATGAAAGATTACTTACAAAGGAAAAAAAAAACTAAACTTGCAGTTGAACTGTTCAACAGCAACACAGAAAATAATAAAATAGTGGAATCCCTTCAAATTTGGGGAGAAATGTCTCGCATATCTCAGTGCACAATTGTGTTTCCAACAAAATTGTTTTTCAAGAACAATGAAAAAAAGACTTTTCATACAGAAACAGAGTTTTATGAAAAAAAATTCTTAAGAGTGATTCAAAAAGAAAAGAAAGGATTTCAGCAGGAAAGGTTGAGATACAGGGAGGAATGAGCAGAGAAACTGGTAAAAGTGTGAATATATACAAATAAGCCTTACCTATGAGGAAGAAAGAAAAGAAAGAAAGAAAGAAAGAAAGAAAGAAAGAAAGAAAGAAAGAAAGAAAGAAAGAAAGAAAGAAAGAAAGAGAAGGAAAGAAAGAAACTAACATTAGATAATATCCTGAGAGAGTAAAGATGTTGATTCACTTTAAAATTCATTATTTTAGGCTGCATGTTATAATTTCTAGGATACTAATTAAAAGAATAGAGAGCAAATAAATCAGCTCTAAACTAGAAAGAGAAAAAGGTGAAATAGGGGGGCCAAAAAGAAAATTTAATCTAAAAGATCGCAAGAAAGAAGAAGAAAAATAGGAGTGGAAAGGAGAGAGCGGTAGAGAAAAGGGAAGAAAGAGAGAAGAAAGGAAGGAAATGAAGAAGAAGGGAGGGAGGGAGTTGTTCAAGGACAGGCCATACAGGTCACAGAGGAGATGTGCTGGAATTCAGAAACCACTCTGTTTCTTTCTTTTTTTTTTTTTTTTTAACATCTTTATTGGAGTATAATTGCTTTACAATGGTATGTTAGTTTCAGCTTCACAACAAAATGAATCAGTTATATATATACATATATTCCCATATCTCTCCCCGCTTGCATCTCCCTCCCTCCCACCCTCCCTATCCCACCCCTCCAGGCGGTCACAAAGCACCGAGCTGATCTCCCTGTGCTATGCGGCTACTTCCCACTAGCTATCTACCTTACGTTTGGTAGTGTATATATGTCCATGCCTCTTTATCGCTTTGTCACCGTTTACCCTTCCCCCTCCCCATAGCCTCAAGTCCATTCTCTAGTAAGTCTGTGTCTTTATTCCTGTTTCACCCCTAGGTTTCTCATGTCATTTTTTTTTTTTTTAAATTCCATATATATGTGTTAGCATACGGTATTTGTCTCTCTCTTTCTGACTTACTTCACTCTGTATGACAGACTCTAGGTCTATCCACCTCATTACAAATAGCTCAATTTCGTCTCTTTTCATGGCTGAGTAATATTCCATTGTGTATATGTGCCACATCTTCTTTATCCATTCATCCGATGATGGACACTTAGGTTGTTTCCATCTCTGGGCTATTGTAAATAGAGCTGTAGTGAACATTTTGGTACATGACTCTTTTTGAATTATGGTTTCCTCAGGGTATATGCCCAGTAGTGGGATTGCTGGGTCATATGGTAGTTCTATTTGTAGCTTTTTAAGGAACCTCCATACTGTTCTCCACAGTGGCTGTATCAATTTACATTCCCACCAACAGTGTAAGAGGGTTCCCTTTTCTCCACACCCTCTCCAGCATTTATTGTTTCTAGATTTTTTTGATGATGGCCATTCTGACTGGTGTGAGATGATATCTCATTGTAGTTTTGATTTGCATTTCTCTAATGATTAGTGATGTTGAGCATTCTTTCATGTGTTTGTTGGCACTCTGTATATCTTCTTTGGAGAAATGTCTATTTAGGTCTTCTGCCCATTTTTGGATTGGGTTGTTTTTTTTTTGTTATTAAGCTGCATGAGCTGCTTATAAATTTTGGAGATTAATCCTTTGTCAATTGCTTCATTTGCAAATATTTTCTCCCATTCTGAGGGTTGTCTTTTGGTCTTCTTTATGGTTTCCTTTGCAGCGCAAAAGCTTTTAAGTTTCATTAGGTCCCATTTGTTTACTTTTGTTTTTATTTCCATTTCTCTAGGAGGTGGGTCAAAAAGGACCTGAAACCACTCTGGATTGAAAGTCAGAGACGAAAAAAATTTCAACTGGCAGATACCAAGTGTTGGCTTCACAAGGAGGCAAGAGCTACTGTGGTGAAGATGTCACAATAGAAACAGGTCAGGAAAAAGAATGGTGTTCACCAAAAATTCTTTGAGTCTCCTCTGCTACTAATTCACGTTCCAGTCTCCGAATTACTGACAGTGCTCGATCTCAGAGTCACCCTGGGGTTTTCAGAGCATCCTTGGAAGTTTCTCATGGTCCCTTCATGGTCACCCATTGATGTATGAGACTTCCTATCCAACAAAATCTCAGATTGTAAATTGAAGCTATCAACCATAGATAATAACTCTACAGACCTCAGTTTCCACCAGCCCCAACACTTGCATTACATGGGATTTAAAATCAGAAGATTATTTTGAAAAATGGGAGGCAATTTCTTGAAATATTTTTAAGGAAAACATATTTTTAGAAGGTTCCAAATTAGGCAAGTAAATGAAACTGGAAAAGAATTATTCTCTTGTCTTCTTTTCTCTTTTCTATATTAAAGAGAGACAAATGATTAACATTTTTAGTTATAATTTGGGGTCAAATTCTGAGCTTTTGTAATTGTATGAAAAAAAGGAGAGAATATATTAGCAAAATATATCAGAGACAAATGATCAGATATCATAAAATATTAAGGCTTTATAAATTGATAAAGATACAAATATACCCTATAGGAAAATGTATAAATGGTATGAGTAAGTAATTCATTACAGAAATATAGATGGGCACTAAACATGATAAAATGTTATTTTCAGTAGTAACTGAAGAAATGCAAACTAAAATGGGATATCACTCTCAAGGATCACATTTGATTAATAGAAATATACAATATTATCCAGCTACTATTTCTCATAATTACAGTTTATCATATATAAGGGTGTTTTATGTGATTAAAATAAATATGATTGAATTATGATTTATTTAACATTTTTAGTTTATGAGATCTCTTTGAAACTAAGCTCATTTCCAATTGCTTACTCTTCAACACCTGAAACTCAACATATCGAAAACTAAATTCATCTTTCCACCAAGTAGTCTCTACCCACCACTTTCTCCATCTCAGTAGATAGATACGCTATCCTCCCAGTTCTTTGGTCAAAAACCTTCCCATCATTCTTTATTTCACTCCCTTATCCAAAATGAAAAGAAATTCTGTCGGCTCTCCCTTCAAAATCTATCTTGGACTGACAATTTCTCATCACCTTCACTGCTGGTGGGATGGTCCAAGTCACCATTATTTCTCGTTAGTATAATTGCAGTAGCCTCTTATCTGGTCTCTCTGTTCTACTCTTGTACCTCTGCAGCCTGGTACCAACAAAGCAGCCAGAGTGAAATTCTTAAAATGTAAGTCAGATCAAATTACTCTTTTGCTCAAAACCCTTCCCTGGCTCCCCATTTCACTCACATTCAAAAGCAAAGTCCTTATAATTGCTTCTGTATTAGTCAGAGTAAGTAATGATAGTTTCCTGTTTAAAAAAGAAATCTTGAGGGCATAAGTGTCACAATGTGATGTAGGTTGGTTGGCTCTCCTAGATGTCTCTCCTCCCAAGGGTAACTCAGGAACCTAGTCTCCTTCCATCATGTGACTCTTCTGTTCCCTAAGGCCATCTTGGAGCACTCTGCTGGATCTCCTCCACCCAACTGGCCAGTAAGACACACAGAGACAGAGTCAGTTAGAGGAGGTGAGAGTGAACTTGCTGAGAATATGACTGTAGGGTTTAAGGGCCACTTTTAGAAGAGGTGTAAGTCACTTTTGCCCACATTCTGTTGGTAAGAATTCATTTTGTGTCCCCTCCCAGGCTACAGGGAAAAATAATGTAGCTATGTGTCCATGGGGATGGGGCACCAGCTCTTTCCTCTGCCTGGATCACTGTTCCTCAAAATATCAAGATGATGAAATTTTTCATCTTCTTCAAGTGTTTACCCAAATGTCACCTTCTTACTGAGAGCTTTCAGACCATCCAATTTATAGTTGCAACCTGTTATTCCAATCACTTTTTCCCTACTTTACTTTTTTATTTTTCCAAAGCATATATGTATATCATTTCCTAATACAATTTACCTATTTATTACGGTCACTGCATGACAACATATGATATAATCTCCACCAGGGCATAGATCTGTGTATGTTTAGTACTTTGACGTACCTTCTTTTTGTTGTTGTTGTGGACCATTTGTAAAGTCTTTATTGAATTTGTTACAATATTGCTTCTGTTTTATGTTTTGCTTTTTTGGCCATGAGGCATGTGGGATCTTAGCTCCCTGACCAGGGATTGAACCTGCAACCCCTGCATTGGAAGGCGAAGTCTTAACCACTGGACCCCCAGGGAAGTCCCTGGTGTATCTTCTAGAACAGTGCTTGGCACAGAATAGGTACTCAGTAACTAGTTTGCAATAAGTATTATAAAAATGGTTATGATCTCAAGGCTATCATCTTTGATTTTAAGCTTAAGCTCCTATATGTCAGTTCTCAGAGGTGTGATCTTTTATTTTTTTATTTATTTTTTTGTGTGTGTGTGCGGTACGCGGGTCTTTCACTGTTGTGGCCTCTCCCGTTGCAGAGCACAGGCTCCGGACGCGCAGGTTCAGCGGCCATGGTTCACGGGCCCAGCCGCTCCGCGGCATGTGGAATCTTCCCGGACCAGGGCATGAACCCATGTCCCCTGCATCGGCAGGTGGACTCTCAACCACTGTGCCACCAGGGAAGCCCTCAGAGGTGTGATCTTTTAAACATAACTAGTTAAAATTTTATATATTTTTTCCTATGGAAAACAAATCACTTTACTTATTATTTCTCATTTTTTAATGATTTCTGCTTACTCATTTCTGCTTTTATACTTCTGAAAATTACTATCATATTTTCTTATTTTTTAATGTTTTCTAAGTTTTTATTTCAGTATTTAATTATCTGTTAGTCACTTATTTTCATTCTTGTATAATTCCTCCATCCATTACTCTTTCTTAATCCCTGATATGCTATCAACAATATCGTCTGATATTTTAGACTCAGTTTATTATTATTTTTCAGTGTATTTCACATTTTTAGCATTCTCACATTTGCATTTTGTACATAATTACAATAATTTTCATTTTAATAACATTTATTGTTTTCTTTCTAATTTTACTAGCAATGCATGTTCATTGTAGACAACTAGCAATATAAAAAACAATAAAATAAAAAGAGTCACCATAATCCCCACCCCCTAGAGATAACAACCATTAATATTTTGATGCATTTCTTCCCAGTGTCTAAATATTATTTTTGATTGAAGTATAATTGACCTACACCTATATTAGTTCCAGGTGCACAACATAGTAATTTGATATTTCAAAATATTACAAAATGGTCACCATGATAAGTCTAGTTGCCATCCATCACTACAGAAAGATACTGTAATTGACTATATTCCTACTGCTGTACATTTCATTCCCATGACTCAATTATTTTGTAACCTTGTATCTCTTAATCTCCCTCACCTATTCTCACCTCCCCCACCCTCTCCCATCTGGTAACCACCTGTTAGTTCTCTGTATCTATGAGTGTGTTTCTGTTTTGTTATCTTTGTTCATTTGTTTTGCTTTATAGATTGAACAGGTAAGTGAAATAATACAGTATTTGTCTTTCTCTGTTTGACTTATTTCACTTAGCATAATATCCTCTAGGTCCATCTATGTTGTCCAAATGGCAAGATGTCAATCTTATTTATGGCTGAGTAATGTTCCACATCTTTATCCATTCAGCTATGGGTGGGCACTTAGGTTACATCATATCTTGGCTATTGTAACTAATGCTGCAATGAATGCTGGGTTCATATATATTTTCAAATTAGTGTTTTTGTTTTCTTTGGAAAAACACCCAGAAGTGGAATTGTTGGATCATATGGCAGGTCTATTTTTAATTTTTTGTGGAATCTCCATGCTGTTTTCCATAGTGGCTCAATTTGCATTCCCACCAACAGTACACAAGGGTTCCCTTTTCTCCAAATCCTTGCTAACACTTGTTATTTGTTGTCTTTTTGATAACAGCCATCCTGGTGTGATGTGATATCTCACTGTAATTTTGATTTGAATTTCCCTGATGATTAGTGATGTTGAGCATTTTTTTCATGTGTCTGTGGCCATCTGTACATCTTTGGGAAAAGATAATTACAATGATTTAAACTTCATTTTACTTTTTTCTTTCAATTTTCACTGCTTGCTTTTTACAAAAAGATGTATCTATAATTTAAATAAATACCAGTTCAGCTGGTAGAGAAATCCTAGATCATAAGTTTTCCCTTAAAAATATATTGTTCCACTATCTCCTTGTATTTAAAGTGTTGTAGATTTTGGGTTGAGCTGGCTTAACTTTCTTTGAAGCTGATAGTTTTACTTCATCCCCTGACCAAATGCTATAGGACTGTTTCTCTGATTTCCAAATTCAAATATTTCACTAGATTTTGCCTTGAAGTTAGCCCCTTTTCATTAATATTTTTCTTGTTCCAGGAAAGACTTGTCAATGTACAGATTCAAGTCCATCTTTGGCTCACAATATGATCTTCTTTATTTCTCTATTGCTTATTACTTTCTTTTTTAATATTATTTTTTATGAGAGCAACAATCTATATTAAAGTTCGGCTCTCAGTTCATAGTTTTAATCCCTACCTGCCAGATCTTTCATGGAAATTTAACTGCCTTCATTAGATTGATCTCAGACTATAATCTTTATAGTTTTTAATGCAGGTTTTAATTAGGTTATTGCATGCTTGATTTTCTTAGATCACACAGCTAATTCCCTTTATATTTCTACCTGTTTCTAAGCAGGTTCTCACACTTTCTCCATTCATTTTATTAGCTTTTTGCCTTTCATTACTTTGAAAGTTATGTTATCAGCATAAATCTGTAAATAAGGTTCCTATCTTAGTGGCAGATCTACAGTTACCTGGGGTCTGTGGGTCCTTAGCTGCAGGTCCTTTTAAATGCCTTAAATTTCAGTGGTGAGAGTCCAAGTGGAATGTATCTTTCTCTCCTAAGGGTGCTCTCACCTTCTGAAGGAGTTTTCCAGAATTCTCTATGCTAACCTACTTCATCAAAAGGGAAAATTTCAAATTTGGCTTTTAGAGATCCCATCAATCTATACCATATCAAGCGTAAATTCCTGAAATGTTATGGACAAACTTACAGTATTTTTTCCTAGCTGCCAGCATTAATTCTGGATTCCTCTATTATTCTGTCATTACAACCAGAATGTAAGAGGTGAAACTAGAAATCAGTGTTCAGAGAATCATTTTATCTGAAAGTCCTTCAAATAGGTTTTCAATTAAATGTTTTGCAGAGCAGGAAAGAGTAAAGTTAAATTTACAGGGAGTTCATGTCATTGACATTGGTCTTTTTCTCTTACCTTATAACTCCAGCATCAAAAAAGACCAGTGTCATCACAAATTAGTTATATTTAGTGGTATTGGCACCCTCTTGGCTAAATTTTTCACTCATAAAATTTGGGAAATCAGCCCATCTAAATAAGCTTAAGCTCTCCTGTTTGTCATGATGATATTAAGAATGAGCCCCACAAATATTTATTAATAGTTGACAGGCAAGTCTGGCTGCCTGCACTGATGACAAGGGAATTAACCTCCTCAAAGTCAAGTAGGATCATTGCCTACTTCCATTGTTCTCTGCTATAGACTCGCGATAATCTAAGATCTTTACTTGATTAATTAGCCATTTTTTCCTTCATTCAAACATTTCCCAACATAATCCATAGAAGCTGCCTCTGCCTGAATGAATCTCAGTTTTCAGTAGTGTGTCATACACCTTCGGCCACAAAGAAAACAAAGTGATAACTGTAATGACCTCAAATTATGTGACTTTTTCATCTGTGCAGCTCTAGAATCAAGTGTAACATCAGACTCCTTTCGAATGCTCTGTAACTACCCAGAATCTACATGGCCGCAGTTGCTTCCCATCATTAACTGTACCAAAGACATAGTCAATTCCATTCTTCTTGAAAGTTCTATCTCCTCAGTGTCCTCAAACGCAGTTTAAGAGAGGGAGGAATATTTTCCCACCCTAGGTCTAACCGTGATTCCACAAAAACAGTCATTTTGTTTTTTCTTTAGTTTATACCCATATGGTGCTTAGGAACATTTTTAAATTTTAAAAGAAAAAAAGGGGGATAACTTTAGTTTGAATGAAAATGAACTTAATGATCATTAACTATAAAGAAAAAGTCAAGGACCTATTGAAATCCTTTCTCCCAACCTACAAACAACTTTTAAAAAAGACTAATTTAATTTAATTTTTTTCTTTTCCATTATGGTTTTTCACAGGTTATTGAATATAGTTCCCTGTGTTATACAGTAAGACCTTGTTGTTTATCCATCCTATATATAATAGTTTGCATCTGCTAATCCCAAACTCCCAATCCTTCTCTCCCCCACTCCCCCCTTGGTAACCACAACTCTGTTCCTTATGTCTGTGAGTCTGTTTCTGTTTCATAGATAAGTTCATTTGTGTAAAAACACTAATTTTAGAATACTTCCCATTGTGTTATAAACTGAAAATGTTTATATTCATGCAAATAAACTGCTTTAGCCATTAATGATAGTTTTAATTCCAACTGAACATGATAATATCTATGAGGTTTGGATGGTGGAAAAAAATTAGTCATTGTATCATATTATATGTACACAGAATCTTTATTTCTAGATAGCCTCAAACTGTAAAATTGGGTCAGGACAGAGAAAATAAGTTATTAACAAACACAGTATTCTTGAACAGGGATATATAAACGGGATATATAAACAGGTTTACTGATATAAGTAGACTCGCAGTACCAGCAGTTACTTTATTTTCCACTTTAGTCCCTTAGTATCTCATGCCAGAATGGTGTTTTGAAGTCCTGTGCTTTCATTTTGAAGAATCTTTACCAAAAAGTCATGAAAGGACTAGCTTTGAATCTGTCAGAATCAAATCTTTCATGAAAGTTCTAATCTTATACTATCATAAAATCCTAATCTTATTTTACACTTTCATTTACATATTACGTATCCTGTGCAAAATATGGAAGACACCGTGGACAGAGTCAATAGGCCAGTGATGTGCTAAGAAATGTTCAAAACCAGTTTTCTGGGGAGAGGAGGGGAGGGAAGCTCTGATGTGTATTGTCTGCCAATTGTTATGGTGTAAATATTTCCAGATCTATCTTTCAGCTAGGGTTCTGGATGAAAAATAGATGCCAACAATTAGATGGACTTGCTAAATATTTGGAATGGGAAAAATGAGCCAGAGGCCAATTTCCTCCACTGGAAATCTATGTTGTAAGGGCGTGAGAAGTTCCTGCAAATCATGCCACTGTTCCCTCTCCAGTTGCTGGGAGCCCACAGTCTACTGTGGTGGCAGCTCCCTAATCCCAGGATCCCAGTTCCCTTGAGGTCTTCAGGAGCTTTGTAATGCCCCCAGAAAGCTTAGAGGAAGCAGGAGAAGATTCTGGTGAGTCAATTCTGTGATGCTGTGAGAGTTTTTCCTGAAGGACCAGCGTAGGGTCCAACCCTTCAGCCCTTCCATGCATTGTGTGAATCCTTAATTCTCTCTGTTAAGCTCTTTATGCTTAAAATTTGCCACACAGGACTTCCCTGGTAGTCCAGGTTAAGACTCTGTGCTCCCAGTTCAGGGGGCCTGGGTTCGAACCCTGATCAGGGAACTAGATGCCGCATGCTGCAACTAAGAGTCTGCATGCCACAACTAAATATCCTACATGCCACAACTAAGACTCAGTGCAGCCAAATAAATAAATATTTTTTAATATAAAATTTTTTTTTTTATTTGCCACACAAACTGGATTTCTTATAGAATCCCATTTAGAACTTGAAATTCTTAACTCCGCAGATTTGGCCATATCCTCTCCTCAATTCTCTTGATTGCAACTCCAATATTCATTTGTGAAGTCTTCTTAGACAAAGGTTTCCTTTCCCTTCTCTAAAGTTCCATTACTTCCTGTCTGTTTGCTCTTATGTTACAGGAATCCCAGCTAGGTATAAATCCTTCTCATTTTAGGATTTAGAGAAGTTCAGGACAGATGAGGTAGGCACAATAATACATCTGCATAAAGACAATAATCTGTGGGAAGGACATTAATCTAAGGGAAGTAAGGGTGGCACACAAGATTGGGCCAATATCAACACACTCATTATTAGAGGATCCCAGTGATTTCTGATACAGACTTCCTTCCCTACCCCTGAGGATTTATGTCTGATCCCAGGGAGAGAGGGAGCTACCAGAAAGCAAAGATAAATGACTGCATCACTGAAATTCTGAGTATTATTGGTGTACACACCATAAAGGTAGAGAGAAAGAATTTTCCATATTTTTGGTAACACACCATAGCTGTAGAGCCTGAGGACCATCAGCTCTCCCAGCACGGGAAGGGTTTCCACAGCTCACAGAGAAACTGCCGCTGTGCCAGCTCTTCATCACTGAATTTTCAGTAGGGAGGTTAAACAGCGGGGTTGGCAGATCCATGAAAATCCTGTAGGTGGTATCAGTGGCTTTGCTACTCTTCTAGTTTGGGCGGTGAGGGGAGCAAAGCCATCCCAAGGCAGAAAATGAGTCTGATATCTTTTAGGATGAAAAGAGGCAACAAGGATAAAATAGATCATCGACAAGTACCTATTGTATAGCACAGGGAGCTCTACTCAATATTCTGTAATAACCTATACAGGAAAAGAATCTGAAAAAGAATGGATATATGTATATGTATAACAGATTCACTTTGCTGTACACCTGAAACTAACACAATATATTGTAAATCAACTATACTGTGATATAAAATTAAAATTTTAAAAAGAAAATAAGAAAAAAAAAAGAAGAGGCAACAAGGTGTACACACGCACACACAAATGAAGCTTTTGTTGGCATTCAGTAGCTCTAGTGATTCACCAATAGTTTTTTTGAGCACATGTAACCAAATCATTTCAGGAGAAAAAAAAAAAGGCAGATGGTTACTGTACCCAAAACACCCTATTCTTAGATGGTGTTTAGCCCCCTAAGGAGTCCTATAAATAGTTATAGTGTTGGAGAATATAGTCTAAGAAATAATGTTTTTGAAAAATATGATCCTGTATTTACTTCCAGTTTTTTTGTGACTTGGCATTAAGATTAAACAAGTAATGGGTATCCTGTGGTGACATGAATGTCTGTTACCTTCCTATCTAATTGAGCCTATAAACTCCTTCAGGCTTAGTTATGAATTCCACTCAGTACCTAGCACAGTGCCTCATACATCATAGGTAAGAAAGATGTGTGGTAAATGAGTGAATACCCTTTATTTTACACATTTTCTTTTCTACCAAACACTCACAAACATACATAAACCTTGCCAACACTATAACTTACATTAATTCAAATTCGACTAATGCAGAAATTGTAAGAACAGGATTTAATATTTGTCCTGAACAAACCCAAAGAACTTTCAAATTTATTTTCTTATTTAAAATCACAATACTTTTCTCAGGTAGTAAAAGTAGTGATTGTTAGTTTCACATTATAAATGAAAATTTGGTATCAATCGTTTATTTTTTCTCAGTTTATTTAGTTATTTCACCCTGGAATAGAACTAGAGAAAAAAATTAAATTAAATAATTTGACAATAAGTTTTGTGCTAATTTCTCTAAAATATGGTATGTTCTTGAATGTCCACAATACTTCTGATTATGGTTTCTTTTGAAAAATATTTAGAGGGGTTAAAATGATTTTAAAATGTGTAATTATGGATGTAGCAGAAAGTCCTTTTTTCCTTTGGTAGAGTAATTAGAGTTCCTTTTTGGAAAATAAAAAGGTGAGTAAATACATCAGCAATTCCAATGGGTGTCTTTAAATACTAGCTCTGCTGATTTCAAAAGAAGCAAATGGTACCATATTTTGCCTTTATGCTCTCAAGAGAGAGCAACCTCATATAAGACCTGTCTACCTTGAAGACCACCTAATGTTTTACAGCTACGGTGTCTAAAGAAAAACATGACAAAAACATGGCCTGAGGCAGTACCACTTTTTGAAAAAATGTCCCTAAATCACAACGCATATCCTACACTTGACCAAATTTGCATGCTTTCTATATTTGCCAGTAACAGTAGCCATTTAATACTATGGGAAAATGTATACACACATATATACACACATTTCTCCTTAAAATCACATCCTATGAAATTCTTAAAAATAATATTCACCACAGATGGACTTCTGATGAGTTTTGAGTCACAGGGACAGAAAAATCTGCTAATCTCCTATCAGGCAGAGTTAAATAACAATGTTACTAGAGACTCTGATGATTTGGGAGGAAAATTTAATAATGACATAAATCAAATGTAAAAATAATCCTCTAAGGAAACTTACTTCATTTGGGAGAAAAATAAAGTTTCACCAGTAACCATAGTGAGTTGATATTATTGCCGTTGTTTTTATAAGTTGTTGCCATGACTTTTTTGACTTTGGGGCTAGATTTTACTTCAAATACAACAGATGGCAACGATTACATTTCTGCAACTTTTTTTTTTCTTGAATAACTAAACAGAGCACAATAAAATAAACAGTCATACACACTAGAGAGTTTCATTTTGTTTCACATTTTATTAAAACTAAAAGTGAATAAAGTAACTCAAACCAAATATAAAATGAGACCTCCATGTATCCCAAACTTTACCCACAAACTTTAAAATATCCTATTTTTTACTTCTTTCATGGTTTCAAGCAAACTAAAATAAAATGGAACAAAAATATTGTAAGGAAGAAAGTTTGCAACACCAATGGCTCAAATCGGAAGCAAATGTTGAAAGCCTAGGAGAAAGTCCCTCTGTATCTGTCTCACTTGCTACAAAATTTTAGAAACCGGAATTTGATATAATTAAAATCTGAAAAAAAGAATCTTATAATGGAATTTTTATACCAAAGATATTCAAATTTATTTCTTAGTATTATGTGATATCTGTCAATATCCTGAATTTTCCTTATCATGACCTCTCCAAAAAAAGAAAATTCGGGTAATTTTTTAAATTCAAACTAAAGCTTAAAAAAAAAGCCCAATTATGATTACTGTTCACAGGGCATATTTTTAAATTAATTCTATAAGGATTATTTAATCAAAATGGCATAGTTGATGGGAAATATGCTCTAATGAACAGAGCACTTAATTTGAAGTTAGGGACCAGATTTTGTTTCCAGATATTTAAAATGTTGATGTGTGTCCTTGGGTAAATCATTAAACTTTCATTCTTTATTTTTCCCATTCTGATAAATGAAGATAATAAATTCTCTGATAAGATAGAATTTGTAAATTATGCTCAAATGTTGATATATTATAATTAGATCAGGACTTTAATGCATCATAATAATATCAATGTTGAAACTCTTAGTCATTTCATTGGCATAGATAAAAGTATTTCTTCAATAGCATGTGGAATGGTTTCTCAAGTGCCAAATTGCCTTTTTAATGATCTCATCGTGATTTCATCCTTTGGTTAAGAGCTTGAGAATTTAATGAAATAAAGTATTCTGATTAGGCAATACCCAAAGTATTTGCCTATAAAATTTTTATTTTAAAAACAAATCCTGCAGAAATTCAGCAAAATTACTAAGGAAGACCAGCAAAACCAATCTTAGTAATGCTTAAAGATCTAATCCTTCTAGTAAGAATAACTGACACCACAGATCAATACTTAATTACTAAGTATTACAGACCCAAGGCTACTGATCTGAGAACAAATAGACTGAAGTTTCATATTCAAGACATGTTTCCTGACTATAAAAATAATACTTGATGGGTACTTCCCTGGTGGTCCAGTGGTTAAGACTTCACCTTCCAATGCAGGGGTTGCGGGTTCAATTCCTGGTCAGGGAGCTAAGATCCCACATGTCACGGGGCCAAAAAACCAAATCATAAAACAGAAGCAATATTGTAACAAATTCAATAAAGACTTTAAGAATGGTCCACATCAAAAAAAATTTAAAAAAATAATAACTTGATGATTTTTAAAATTCAGAAAAATAGAAAGAGTAAAAGAATATAATAAGCATGCATAATGTTCCAAAACAAACTGTTATATTTTTACTATATATCCTTTCAAGATTTTTTTCTATGTATGTCCAGGAAGGCCTCTATTTACATATGTTTCTTTCCTGGAAATGTATTTAAAAGTTAGAGGTCTAAAATAATCAAATTTTAAAATAGTACATGTAAATAAATCAGGTTATATTCACAAAGAATTAAATTCACACATGCACAAGTGTATGCCACACACATCACAAAGCCTCCTTATTACAGTTCAGATGGGCACAGGTAGACGAGAAGATCACAGCACACAGAGATCTCCAGGAAGACCCATGCCCTCTTGTCCAGAACTGGCCTCTTCCCTCCCTCAATCCTTCGGCAGGGCCAGAAGCAGGAACTCCTAAACCTCCCAGCCTGGATAAGCTGAGTGCCTGGATGGGTGGTGGGGAGAAGGGGCTGGTCTTCCCTTGCACACAGTCTGACCTGATGAGTCTCAGCCAGCCCTGCACGCTGTGACCGTCAACATGAGTGTCCCAACTTAGCTGCCTGTATGCAAAAGACCCAAGGCCATCTGCCACTCAGTCTACCCTCATCCTGCCCTGACTCCACCATGCAGGAATCATGTACAGTAGGAGCAAAGTTTGAATCATCTCTTCAGATAGTCATGAGCTTCCTGGAGCTCCCTTAGCAAACAAGATGGGAGCGTCAAAGATAAGGGCAGCCCAGAAGGCTGGGTCAGGGTTCTTCTGCAAGACATGGGGCTAGCAGGACCACAGACCAGCCAAAACATACTATCAATGCTGTGGCAATCTGCCCTTTCCTGGCACCCTACTACGGAAGAACTCGAAAGCATTCTGCAAAAATCAACTCTGTACATTACTCGTAATGTAATTACGTGTACATTAATCATATGAATTTGTATGCTGTAGAAATGTCATATAATAGGTTTGTATACTGATATATTTATACATATATATACATATATATGTATGCATATGTTTAATGATAACACTGGACTATGTGAGCTTATTTTTTTTTAATATTTGTTTCCCCATGTTGCTCATTGTATTGTTACTCTCACTTACATTAAGAATTTTATCTTTGCAGGGTGTGGAGAAAAGGGAACCCTCCTACATTGTTGGTGGGATTGTAAATCGGTGCAGCCACTACAGAGAACAGTATTTAGTTCCTTAAAAAACTAAAAGTAGAACTACCATATGATCCTACAATCATACTCCTGGGCATATATCAGAGAAAACTCTAATTCGAAAAGATACATGCACCTCAATGTTCATACCAGCACTATTTACAATAGCCAAGACATGGAAACAACCTAAATGTCCATTGACAGATGAATGGATAAAGAAGATGTGGTATATATACAATGGAATATTACTCAGCCATAAAAAGAATGAAATAATGCCATTTGCAGCAACATGGATGGACCTAGAGATTATCATACTAAGTGAAGTCAGACAGAGAAAGACAAATACCATATGATATCATGTATAAGTGGAATCTAAAATATGATACAAATGAATTTATTTATAAAACAGAAACAGACTTACAGACATGGAAAACAAATTTATGGTTACCAAAGGAGAAAGGAGGTGGAAAAATTAAGAGTTTTGGATTAACATATACACATTACTATATATAAAATAGATAAACAACAAGGTCCTACTGTATAGCACAGGGAACTATATTCAGTATCTTGTAATAAACCATGATGGAAAAGAATGTGAAAAAGAATATATATATATGAATATATACACACACACGTATGTGTAGACATACATATATATATATATATATATATATATATATATATATATAAACTGAATCACTTTGCTGTATACCAGAAACTAACACAACATTGCAAATCAAATATACTTCAATTAAAAAATTTTTTTATCTTTGCATCATGGCATCCAGGGGGAATTTTATTCCTACAGGTGAAAAGGAAAAAATCACATTTTTAAAAAGCCAGGAGAGCTACTGGAGGGAGATGAAAGTGCCCACCTAAATATTCCTGATGTAACATCCTAGGACATGGTGGGGCAGAATGGTTGCAAAACTATTTCCAAAAGGATTGCACAGGAACACCTGATGGAATTTGGAGTTAGGAAATCCAGGGTGAGGTCAGGATCTTTCCAGCTCTTAATGGACATAAGATCTTGGAAATGACACTTAGGTTCTCCTTTCCTCCGTTTCCATAGACTTTTTTGTGGATTAAATCAGTCTTTAATCCACTCCTTCCTCAATACTTTAAAAATGCATGTGATAAAGAGGCATGGACATATATACACTACCAAACGTAAGGTAGATAGCTAGTGGGAAGCAGCCGCATAGCACAGGGAGATCAGCTCGGTGCTTTGTGACCGCCTGGAGGGGTGGGATAGGGAGGGTGGGAGGGAGGGAGACGCAAGCGGGAAGAGATATGGGAATATATGTATATATATAACTGATTCATTTTGTTGTGAAGCTGAAACTAACATACCATTGTAAAGCAATTATACTCCAATAAAGATGTTAAAAAAAAAAAAATGCATGTGAGAATAGAATTCATTGATGGAGACAAAACAGGCCAGGAAAAGAATGAAGCTTGGAATGGGCAGAGGGTAAACAGAGACAAGTCCACAAATGATCTCTGGGGGTATGTAGCCAGAGAGATGGTGGAGGCGACCCTGAAGTGGAGGGAGAAAAGGGTTTCAGGAAGGAGAGAGGACATCTCAGAGAAGTCAGGAATGAGAACACAGAAAATCATCTGTTGTCATTTTAGTTTAGTCAAGAGAGAAGCTTGATGGCAGTGGAGGTGGCAATCATACACAACTCTTTTCAGAATCTTGAAAGCGAAGGAAAGAAAAGGGATGGTGTCTGTTAGCCAACTGAAATCTATAGTTTTCTTCTGAAGAGTGGAAGGGGATCTGGGATCTTCACTTAATTTATTAGTCATTTCCTCCTTTATTCAAATATTTCCCAACAGAATTCATAGAAAGTGCACCAACTGCATGAAGCTCCATTGTTAAACAGTTATGTCAATCACACTCAGAGCTCTAAGTACATAAAGGATGATAGTAAACTCCTCAAAGGTATGTGACTTATTCATCTCTGCAGCTCCAGAAACTATTATAGTGCCATTTTTGGCACCTAACAAATGCTTAGGGCTCAACATCATTGAAGATCCTTTATGTCACTGTGCTAAGAAAAGCTCAAAGAAGGGTTTGGAGGTTGTTTATTTTGTTTTTATTTTAGGAAGATGGCAATTTAACTTGCTTATGTACAACAATGAAACAACAAAGAGAAACGTGAAAATGAAACAACCAAGAGAAACATACAGAAGAAAGGGAGAGATTGCTGACAGACTAAAGATCACCAAAGAGGTGACAGAGGATGGGATCTGGGACCCAGATAGAAGAAGAATTCTTTTCACAGAAGGGGGCGGCGGTGATGGAGATAAGAATGTATGCAGATGCAGACAAGGGTCTCTGTGACTGAGTGGGAAGAGTGGAGGAGGGTGACAGGAAGGAATTTGAAGGAGTTTCAGTCCATGAAGTAGGCAGGTTATCTGCTGAGTGTGAGAGGAGGAAGGGGCACAGTCTGACTCCAGTGGAGCTTCAATGGCTTGGAATAGTTGTTGAGGGTGATAAACTGTTTAAGATCAGGAAGTGAAAGCACCTTCTACATTAAGAAGCCAGAGAGGGATTTTCCTGGTGGTCCAGTGGTTAAGACTTTGCCTTCCAATGCAGGGGGTGCGGGTTCGATCCCTGGTCAGGGAGATAAGCTTCCACGTGCCTTACGGCCAAAAAACCAAAACATAAAACAAAAGCAATATTGCAACAAATTCAATAAAGACTTTAAAAATGGTCTACATCAGAAAAAAAAATCTTTAAAAAAAAGAAGCCAGAGACATGTGCTAACTTAGGCTCTTAATACTATATATGTAAATGTGGTCACACGACATAATATAAATGCATCTGAAATGAGAAACCAAGTTTATTAATTTAAATACATGAAGACTTCTAAATTGTACAAGAAAGGAAAAAAAACTAAAATAGTAAATTTGTAAAACCTGTGAGCATACAAATCCTAAAAGAAAAAATGGAAACAAATACTGCAAAAAATTCTTCAATGATGTCAGGAATCAAATAATATATGTCAAGAATCAAATGTCACCATTTCTGTCTTTCAAATCAGCAAGTGGTTTTCTTCTATAAAATGTACCACATGAGTAATATATGTTCACCTAATTTAAAAAGTTAATAATGGAAAGACCCTGAAGGAAAATCAATTCAAAATCACTTGAAATTCAAACATAGGGAGATATTCACTGTTTAAATTTTGCTATATCTGCTTTCAAATTTTTCCTATGCACACACATATATAAATGTGTGCCCACATTTAGAAATATACAGAAGTATCACATATATTTTCCCAAAACTTGCTTCTTTCACTTAATGTACCACAAATATCTTTTCATGTTAATAAATATTCACACAATTATTGTTAATAGCCATTTATTATCACAATGTAAAAACAAAATCTATTTAACAAAACATCTTTTGGATATTTTAATTGTTACAATTCATTCCTATTACAAAGAATCCTTCAAGGAACAGTTTCCTACATAACATCTTGGTGCATCTGTGTAATTATTTCCTAAGGGAAAAAATTTTTTAAGTGAAATTTCCAAGTCAATGATTTTGCCCATTAAACCCTTTGAAACAAGTATCCTCCAGAAAAGTTATAACAGTTTCTGCCCTAAGAGCAGTGAGTGGAGTTCTTCATTTCCATACATCCATGCCAGTACTGGGTATGGTTCTTTAATCCTTGCCAAGCTAATAAACAAAATATGCTGTTACTTAATTTGCGTTTCTTTAAAAACAAATGAGATTGTAATATTTTAACTCCTTTTAATGGTCATATGTATTCTTCCTTTCTAAATTGCTAATTAACATCCTTTGTCTACATAAGGTAAATATTTTTAATGGTGATAATATTCAGTGCCAACATCACCAACTATTGGTAAAGTTCAATCATTGTTGCCTTAGCTATGCCTCATATGCTGTTTAACCCATTCATTAAATTTTCACCTTCAAAAATTTCATGTTATAGATGTTCCTTTAATGCTTTTTTATTCTTGCTGGTTATTTTATTTCTTTCCTTCCTGATTTTCTATTTTATCTTTGCTTTCTTCAAATAGTTCATAATTTAGATTATTAGGTCCTCAACAATAGAAATTGCTGTTGCTGCCACTTACTTTCTGTGTCAGTAGTTTGTTTCATTTTACATTTGGTTTCTTTTGAATGTGAGCTTCTCTTGATGCAAAAAGAGCTTGAATTCAGGGAGGAAGGAAGAAAATGGGCATTTTGTAATAAACGACAAGACACAATTTGTCACTTCTTTTTGTTAGGAATTGTCTGAATTTATGTAACTTAGAGAAGTGCTCACTGCTCTTCCTTTGTTTCAAATGGAGAATCTCCCTCAGCAGGTTTGTGAATGGAAGTGACTATGGATGCTGGTACCCCAGGCCCCTAATGAGGTACCCTGTGCCCCTGCCACGCTCCTCAAGACACTGCCTCCTCTCCATTTCCAGATTCTAGAATTTTCTATAAGCTTATCAGGCATGTTTCCTCAGGGCAAAGGCAATGCCTGCATGTCAACTCACAATAATTTCATCAGATTTTTCTTAAGTCTGTGAACCCACCATATAATTTCAGGGTTCATGCCTCCAAATTTTCCCCCGACTCTGAATTAGTTGGAAAACCATTCAAACTAAGGGTTGGAAAACCCTCTGTTTTTTGGACTTCAAACAGTAAGAGATAAAATTGACAGAGGTTTTGAGAAACAAGTCTTAACCAATTACTCTTTAAACCTGGTGCAACGATCCTATTAAAAGCGTGACTTCTGAGCACCCATTAAGTGATGAAGAAGGTGGGTGAGGGAGCAAAGAATTAAACCAGCTTGAGAATTAGGTATAAAAGAGAACTCTGAGTGTGGTGATGGGCAGATGGAAAGGGCTGGAAGCAAAGAGCTCAGAAGCCCACAGAGTTTTTGAGCAAAATGTGCTATCTAAACAACCAGGAGTCCAGATGATGAAAAAAAAAAAAGTGATTGATCGATACTTAAAGGTTCCTAAGGGACACTAAACTTTCACTGCCTTTAAAAACTAGGGCAGGTTATAAAGGTATATGGACACCTTTAAAACAGCCATTTCAGACATTGGCACAGAGGATGTGGGTAAGGAAAATCAATCCAGAGGGCAAAGGAAAGAGGCACCAAAAATACTGGATAAGAGATTCTATCCTACAGAACAGAATAGGAGATCAACCCACTTTACAAAGAGAGCTTTCTACACAGGATTTCAGTACTGCTGTGGACCAGTGACTTCCGGAGGACTTCCTTCCTCCCCTTTTCCCAGTAAGAGCCTTACTGAGTTTATCCTTTCTTGATCACTACTGTTCATCAGGTGTGGGGAGTGAGGAGAGGGAGGGATGACTTGCTGTTAGCGTGTAGATTAAAGGATCAAGAGCAGGCAGGTGTGGTCTTGATGGAAAGGACCACAGAGCCTCATGGACCTGGGCTGATGCAGTGACTGCCTGGGATTCCACACTGTCCCCCTGGAGGAGGGGGTGAGTGTGGTCTTCGTGGCAGAGGGGAACCTGCCTGAGCTTTGGTGTCCAGAGGAAAGACAGTGGCAGCCTAGCCCATACGCATGTATTGCTATCTACTCCCCAGCCTTTCTTCAGAGAGGGACTTTCGTGAAAAAGTTTTATCACCTCTTGAGAGAGAAGGCACACCCTTGCCCATGTATGTGGAATTGATGTATGCTGCTTCTAAGCCTAATCCCAAGTGTCTCTTGAACCTCCTCGCCTTTATCTTCATGTCTGGGACCAAAGGCTTCTAGGATGGAGTCACTGCTGGATGGAGGCCCAGTCCCTGAGTGACCGTTGTGAAGACAGCCACTCAACCGGCCTCAGACCGCAACGAGAAATAAACCACTAAGACTTGGCATAGGTGAGGATGTTGTTTACTCTGAATAACACAAAGCAGATTGTTTGGCTGCTCCCAAACCAGGTCGTACCCTATAACTGAACCAATGAAGTGCAATCTACTGTAGACACTAAACTTTTAGAAGAATGTTTCTGGGGGGGCAAAAGTGAATGCAAAAAAGGCAGTAATGGACTTACAACTTCCTCCCATCATTTGCGTGTTAAACGCAAATGATGTATCAGCCCTAGAGTAGGAGAAGCAAGGTGGGGAACATGGGGGCAGCCATGGAACACAGGATGGCTGTCCTGGATTTAACATGGAATAGGCACTCTTTTTTTCTAAAAGTCAGCTCATGCTTTGAGAGGAAAGGCAGGTCCATGGATGATATATTGATACTGGCTGGGACAGGCTAATGGTATGTAGGAGGCCACCTCAACATCCAGGAACTTAGCTGGAGCAGACATTAGAGAAACAAGGCAACCAGTGTAGATGCTGCTACATTCTGGAAACTTCAGGATTTACAAAGACCTATGTGGGGTGCCCCGGGAGGCATCTGCACCATAATTTGACCACACGATGGTGAAAATGGAAAGTTTTGGAGACATAAAAATAAAGAAGAGCTGTGGAAACTTCCTAAGTCTCCTCTCTTGAGGATGACTTGTGGTTTCAAAGTTACAAATGTATCTGTTTGGACTCATGGCAGCTCATATGCCTTATAATAAGTCCTTTACTGTGTGGTATGCCAAATACCCTAATCTGGCAAGAGCTGAAATTTGTACACACTAACGCAGATATACAAAAAAAAAAAAAAATGCACTTTTAAAATTCAAAGATGATGTCATCTTTCTCACGTTTCCATTTCTACTCAGTGGATTAAAAAACTCTTTCAAATATTTTCAAGGGACCTTGGTCCTTTTAGGTTCAACAGACTCTTTGGGGTATTAGTAACTCAAATTTTTTCATTATACAAACTCATTGAGTTTTTAATTATTCCCTTCCTCATTCTTCCTATTTCCCTCCCAAGAGAACCTATGGTTTCAGGGTGTTAAGCTACCTTCCCCTGCAATCACGCTTAACCCAATGAGTCACTGAGAATTTTCTGCCAGTATCTGCTGAGAGGTGCTTGGTCCCACCTGCTTTATTTGGTCTCTGTGCTAGCATCAGCTGAGCTGCCATAGAATGAAGACAAATTTTCGGCAGCCCCCTTATATAATCTGGTTCTTCTAAGCACTTCTGTGTCAGCTGGCAGAACACACAGGGAACTTCTGGGTGGCTGGGACATCATGTTCAGTTTGTGAGGCTGTGAGACTACCATCTCAGCCTGAACCTAGACATCTGCCTCAACCACTTCCAATATATTGTCCTGCCTCATCATTCTCAAGCCATACTGAATAGAGAGCTTGGAATTACCCAAGGTCTATCCAGAGATGAGCGGCAACCTTGCTTCACCAGCATTGTCCTCTACCTTGTCTCCTCCCCCAGGGAGAGGAAGCTCAGACCCTCAATTCTAGTCCCTGACTTAATCCCCACCCTCCCTCTCTTTCTCTCCAGCTCCACCACCCCGCAGGGGACAGGATTTCCATTTTCCATGCCTGTAAGATAGGAATTTACCTGATGATATATTCTTCTTAGATGCAAAAAAGCCTCAGTGCAGAATAGCTTGAGGAGTTGCAGAAGAAACAAGGTAACGAAAGCTGAGGGCTCACCCTCCCTGGAGGAAGGGACTTCATGGTTCCACAGTGAATTTGGGGAGCAATCCAAACACTGGTAGTATCTTTCCAAGGAAAATGGATACCTACTTTCCCACGTTCATAGAGGTGGAGTGAACGAATTGTAAAGTCCCAAACTGAGAGACTACTCTGAGCAGCTTATAAGAAGACTCAGTAAAAGAGGTCAGATGCAGAGTCTACAGCATTAAGACAAATGAAAGTGGGACAGCTGGAAGAAACACCTGACTAAATTGTCAAATAAATTATTTTCTTACACATGATATCTAATGGTAATAAATCCTTTATGAGGAAAAAGAACCCACTATACACCCTTGTATAATTTTGGAGGATTTAATAAAAATTATATAAATAGAGGGCATGGGTTCAGTAATTCTCAGTGTATCTAGAAGCCTTTGAAAATATAAGGTAAATCTCCTCTATAAATATTTTTATAGATAAATACTTGAATTGGGTAAGTATATCTGAAAATGAGAGTCAAAATTCTGGTAGCCAGTGGACAAAAACCAGGTAAATAGTACCCCCTATAATTGTCTTAACCCTCAGTTCTCTCCAACCATTTGGACCTTCTCAATTTTTCTAAAAAAAAAAAAAAAAAAAAACATGTCTCAGGGTCTTTGCACATCCAGTTCCCTTTGACTGAAAAAGTCCTCCACCCCACGTATCACAGAGTTCCCATGTTCCATTCACTCAGGTTTCTGCTCAAATGTTAGCCCATTAGAAAAGCATTTTTGGACCAAATTTTATAAAAATAGTACCTCCTTTCAGTCTTTACCTTCTTGCCTTCTTTATTTTTCTTCAAAGCTTCTATCATTACCTAATGTAATAGATATGTATGTATCTGCATACTATTTTACCTAATAGAATTAGAATCTGTACAACCAAAAACTGTATGACTTTGATGAAAGAAATTGAAGAAGACAGAAATCAATAGAAAGGTGTTCCATGCTCATAGATTGGAAGAATTAATATTGTCAAAATGTCCATACTACCCAAAGCAATCTATAAATTTAATGCAATCTCTATCAAAATCTGAATGTAGTTTTTCACAGAAATAGAACAAACAATCTTAAAATGTGTATGGAACAATGAAAGACCTCAAATAGCCACAGCAGTCTTGAGAAAGAAGAAAAAATTTGAAAATATGAGGGCTCCCTAATTGCCAACTATATTACAAAGCTACAGTGATCAAATCAGTATGCTACTGGCATAAAAACAGACACATAGGTCAACGGAACAGAATAGAGAGTCCAGAAATAAACTTAGAATTCTAGAATTGTAAATAATGGTAATTACATGCATATCATAACTTGGGACAAATAGTACTTTTTCAGTTTCCAAAAGTGTTTTTGTGAGGATCAAATAAGGTAATAAATGTTAAGTTTTTCTGAAAATGTTATTTTGGTTAGTGGAAAATATTGCATAAATGTAATATTATTTAGGTTAAGGATATATGGTAAAAGTGACTTAGTAAGATAAATAACAGCTAATAAATGATATAGAATACAAACAGATTTGGGAGTCCCTGAATAATCCATATTATGTATCAGCACTTACCGGATTATCTATCCTTTTCCTTTACTTATCAGAATACAACCTTCATTAACATCTCCTTCTACTTTCTTCTCTTTCTCAGTATGACAGGTAGACTTTGAATTATTTCCTAGATTATATATTCCCCAAACCACTTCCATAAAAATATGTCTCATATGTAAAAGCAAAACCGGAAATATATTCTACTAAATATTATGACTTCTAAATTTAATTAAACCATGTTGGAGAACATAGGAAATCTTTTTAGATCACAAATTTTAAGAGGAAACAAAAACCCTATTTATGGAGGGACACAGGAAAGTTTTGTACTTGGGAAGGCCTCACAGGGTCCTGCTTGGTCTCATGCCTCCTTGAATTAGTACAATGAAGCAAAAGTAATCGAATACAAAGTAAAAGTAAAAGAAACTCATCCAGTATGGAGTCAGATTTGTTCTTCCCAATTACACATTGAGTTTCTGCAATGGACCAGGCATTGTAATAGGCAATAGAGAAACAAGGATATTCCCTGTCCTCAAGGATCTTCCCTGCTGGTTTGTGAGGAAATGTATAAACTCCATGAAGCCAGACATTTTTGACTGCTTTTTACTACTGAAATCCATGATCCTAGATTAGTTCCTGGTTCATAATTTTCAGAAGGACTGGAGCAGAGTAGAGATGAGAATGACTCTCATAGTTATAGCAGCTTGGAAATCCTGAACAGAAGCCAGTCTGACAAGGTAGAAAACCGTCTGACTGGCCGGGTCTTGGTGTTCTGGCCAAGTGTCAGGCCTGAGCCTTCAAGGTGGGAGAGCCACTCCAGGACATTGGACCACCAGAGACCTTCTGGGCCCACATAAAATCAATCGGCAACAGCTCTCCCAGAGATCTCTGTCTCAACACTAAGACCCAGCTCCACCCCAAGGCCAGCAAGCTCCAGTACTAGATGCCCCACGCCAAACAACTAGCAAGGAACACAACCCCACCCACTAGCAGAGAGGCTGCCTAAAGTTATACTAAGTTCACAGACACACCAAAACACACCATCGGATGAAGCCCTGCCCACCAGAGGGACAAGATCCAGCCCCACCCACCAGAACACAGGCACCAGTCCCCCCACCAGGAATCCTAAACAAGCCACTGAACCAAACTTACCCACTGGGGGCAGACACCAGAAATAAGAGGAACTATGAACCTGCAGCCTGCAAAAAGGAGACTCCAAACACAGTAAGTTAAACAAAATGAGAAGACAGAGAAATATGCAGCAGATGAAGGAACAAGGTAAAAACCGACCAGACCAAAAAAATGAAGAGGAAATAGGCAGTCTACCTGAAAAATAATTCAGAGTAATGACAGTAAAGATGATCCAAAAATCTCAGAAATAGAGCAGAGAAAATTCAAGAAATGTTTAACAAGGACCTAGAAGAACTAAACAGTAAAGAAACAGTGATGAACAACACAATAAGTGAAATTAAAAATTCTCTAGACAGAATCAATAGCAGAATAACTGAGGCAGAAGAACTGATAACTGACCTGGAAGATAGAATAGCGGAAATAACTGCCACAGAGCAGAATAAAGAAAAAAGAATGAAAAGAATTGAGGACAGTCTCAGAGACCTCTGGGACCACATTCAATGAGCCAGCATTCAAATAATAGGGGTCCCAGAAGAAGAAGAGAAAGAGAAGGATCTGAGAAAATATTTGAAGAGATTATAGTTGAAAACCTCCCAAACATGGGAAAGGAAATAGTCAGTCAAGTCCAGGAAGCACAGAGAGTCCCATACAGGATAAATCCAAGGAGAAACACACCAAGACACATATTAATCAAACTATCAAAAATTAAATACAAAGAAAAAATATTAAAAGCAGCAAGGGAAAAGCAATAGATAACATACAAGGGAATCCCCATAAGGTTACCAGCTGATCTTTCAGCAGAAACTGCAAGCCAGAAGGGAGTGGCAAGACATATTTAAAGTGATGAAAGTGAAAAACCTACAACCAAGATTACTCCACCCAGCAAGGATCTCATTCAGATTCAACAGAGATATTAAAACCTTTACAGACAAGCAAGAGTTAAGAGAATTCAGCACCACCAATCCAGCTTTACAACAAATGCTAAAGGAACTTCCCTAGCCAGGAGACATAAGAGGAGGAAAAGACCTACAAAAACACACCCAAATGGGACTTCCCCAGTGGCGCAGTTGGTAAGAATCTGCCTGCCAATGCAGCAGACATGGGTTCGAGCCTAGGTCAAGGAAGATCCCACAGGCAGCAGAGTAACTAAGCCCGTGTGCCACAACTACTGAGCCTCTGCAGTAGAGCCCATGAGCCACAACTACTGAGCCCATGTGTGACAACTACTGAATCCCACGAGCCTAGAGCCCGTGCTCCATAGCAAGAAAAGCCACCGCAATGAGAAGCCCACACACTGCAATGAAGAGCAGCCCCTGCTCACTGAAACTAGAGAAAACCCACATGCAGCAATGAAGACCCAACATAGCCAAAAATAAAAAAAATAAATAATAAAAAATAATTAGTATAACAAAAACAATTAAGAAAACGGTAATAGGAACATACATATCAATAATCACCTTAAATGTAAATCGATTAAAAGCTCCAACCAAAAGACACAGACTGGCTGAATGGATACAAAAACAAAACCCGTATATATGCTGTCTACAAGAGACCCACTTCAGAACTAGGGACACATACAGGTTGAGAGTGAGGGGATGGAAGAAAATATTCCATGCAAATGGAAATCAAAAGAAAGCTGGAGTAGCAATACTCATATCAGACAAAATAGACTTTAAAATAAACGACTATTCCAAGAGACAAAGAAGGACACTACATAATGATCAAGGGATCAATCGAAGAAGAAGATATAACAATTGTAAATATTTATGCACCCAACATAGGAGCATCTCAATACATAAGGCAAGTGTTAACAGCCATAAAAGGGGAGATTGACAGTAACACAGTCATAGTAGGGGACTTTAACACCACACTTTCACCAATGGACAAATCATCCAAAAAGAAAATAAATAAGGAAACACAATGACACATTCAACCACATGGATTTAATTGATATTTATAGGACATTCCATCCAAAAACAACAGAATACATTTTCTTCTCAAGGGCTCATGGAACATTCTCCAGGATAGATCATATCTTGGGTCACAAATCAAGCCTTGGTAAATTTAATAAAATTGGAATCAAATCAAGTATCTTTTCTGACCACAATACTATGAGACTAGATATCAATTACAGGAAAAAAAACTGTAAAAAATACAAACACATGGAGGCTAAACAATATGCTACTAAATAACCAAGAGATCACTGAAGAAATCAAAGAGGAAATTGAAAAATACCTAGAAACAAATGACAATGAAAACACGATGACACAAAACATATGGGATCAATTTACATTCCCACAAATACTGCAAGAGTGTTCCCTTTTCTCCACACCCTCTCCAGCATTTATTGTTTCTAGATTTTTGATGATGGCCATTCTGACTGGTGTGAGATGATATCTCATTGTAGTTTTGATTTGCATTTCTCTAATGATTAATGATGTTGAGCATCATTTCATGCGTTTGTTGGCAATCTGTATATCTTCTTTGGAGAAATGTCTATTTAGGTCTTCTGCCCATTTTTGGATTGGGTTGTTTGTTTTTTTGTTATTGAGCTGCATGAGCTGCTTGTAAATCTTGGAGATTAATCCTTTGTCAGTTGCTTCATTTGAAAATATTTTCTCCCATTCTGAGGGTTGTCTTTTGGTCTTCTTTATGGTTTCCTTTGCTGTGCAAAAGCTTTTAAGTTTCATTAGGTCCCATTTATTTATTTTTGCTTTTATTTCCATTTCTCTAGGAGGTGGGTCAAAAAGGATCATGCTGTGATTTATGTCATAGAGTGTTCTGCCTATGTTTTCCTCTAAGAGTTTGATACTGTCTGGCCTTATATTTAGGTCTTTAATCCATTTTGAGTTTATTTTTGTGTATGGTGTTAGGGAGTGTTCTAATTTTCATACTTTTACAGGTACCTGTTCAGTTTTCCCAGCACCACTTATTGAAGAGGCTGTCTTTTCTCCACTGTATATTCTTGCCTCCTTTATCAAAGATGAGGTGACCATATGTGCGTGGGTTTATCTCTGAGCTTTCTATCCTGTTCCATTGATCTATATTTCTGTTTCTGTGCCCGTACCATACTGTCTTGATTACTGTAGCTTTGTAGTATAGCCTGATTCCTCCAGCTCCATTTTTCATATGGAGACCAGTATGGAGGTTCCTTAAAAAACTAAAAAAAGAACTACCATATGACCCAGCAATCCCACTACTGGGCATATACCCTGAGAATGCCATAATTCAAAAAGAGTCATGTACCAAAATGTTCATTGCAGCTCTATTTACAATAGCCTGGACATGGAAACAACCTAAGTGTCCATCATTGGATGAATGGATAAAGAAGATGTGGCACATATATACAATGGAATATTACTCAGCCATAAAAAGAAAGGAAATTGAGCTACTTGTAATGAGGTGGATGGACCCAGAGTCTGTCATACAGAGTGAAGTAAGTCAGAAACAGAAAAACAAATACCGTATGCTAATACATATATATGGAATCTAAGAAAAAAAAGTCATGAAGAACCTAGGGGTAAGATGGGAATAAAGACACAGACCTACTAGAGAATGGACTTTAGGATATGGGGAGGGGGGAAGGGTAAGCTATAACAAAGTGAGAAAGTGACATGGACATATATACACTACCAAACGTAAAGTAGATAGCAAGTGGGAAGCAGCCGCATAGCACAGGGAGATCAGCTCGGTGGTTTGTGACCACCTAGAGGGGTGGGATAGGGAGGGTTGGAGGGAGGGAGACACAAGTGGGAAGATATATGGGAACATATGTATATGTATAACTGATTCACTTTGTTATAAAGCAGAAACTAACACACCATTGTAAAGCAATTATTCTCCAGTAAAGATGTTAAAAAAAAAAAAAGAAAAACACATGGGATGTAGCAAAAGTAGTTCTAAGAGAAAAGTTTATAGCAATACAATCCTACCTCAGGAAACAAAAAAAAATCTCAAATAAACAACCTAACTTTACACCTAAAGCAATTAGAGAAAGGAGAACAAAAAAAAACCCCAAAGTTAGAAGAAGGAAAGAAATCATAAAGATCAGATCAGAAATAAATGAAAAAGAAATGATGGAAACAATTATAAAGATCAATAAAACTAAAGGCTGATTCTTTAAGAAGATAAACAAAATTGATAAACCATTAGCCAGACTCACCAAGAATAAAAGGGAGAGGACTCACATTAACAGAATTAGAAATGAAAAAGGAGAAGTAATAACTGACACTGCAGAAATACAAAAGATCATGAGAGATTACTACAAGCAACTATATGCCAATAAAATAGACAACCTGGAAGAAATGGACACATTCTTAGAACAGTACAACCTTCCAAGACTGAACCAGGAAGAAATAGAAAATATGAACAGACCAATCACAAGCACTGAAATTGAGACTGTGATTAAAAATCTTCCAACACACAAAAGCCCAGGACCAGATGGTTTCACAGGTGAATTCTACCAAACTTTTAGAGAAGAGCTAACACCTATCCTTCTCAAACTCTTCCAAAATATAGCAGAGGAAGGAACACTCCCAAACTCATTCTACAAGGCCACCTTCACCCTGATATGAAAACTAGACAAATATGTCACAAAAAAGAAAATTGCAGGCCAATATCACTGAGGAAAATAGATGCAAAAGTCCTCAATAAAGTACTAGCAAACAGAATCCAAGAGCACATTAAAAGGATCATACACCATGATTAAGTGGGGTTTATCCCCGGAATGCAATGGTTCTTCAATATATGCAAACCAATCAATGTGATACACCATATTAACAAATTGAAGGAGAAAAACCATATGATAATTTCAATAGATGCAGAAAAAGCTTTCAACAAAATTCAACAGCCATTTATGATAAAAACTCTCCAGAAAGTGCACATAGAGGGAACCTACCTCAACATAATAAAGGCCATATATGACAAACCCACTGCCAACATCCTTCTCAATGGTGAAAACCTGAAATCATTTCCTCTAGGATCAGGAACAAGACAAGGGTGCCACTCTTAGCACTATTATTCAACATAGTTTTGGAAGTTTTAGCCACGGCAATAAGAGAAGAAAAAGAAATAAAAGGAATCCAAATCAGAAAAGAAGAATTAAAACTATCACTGTTTGCAGATGACATGATACTATACATAGAGAATCCTAAAGATGCTACCAGAAAATTACTAGAGCTCATCAGTGAATTTGGTAAAGTAGCAGGGTACAAATTTAATGCATAGAAATCTCTTGCATTCCTATACACTAATGATGAAAAATCTGAAAGAGAAATTAAGGAACCACTCCCATTTACCACTGCAACAAAAAGAGTAAAATACCTAGGAATAAACCTACCTAAGGAGAAAAAAGACCTGTATGAAGAAAACTATAAGACACTGATGAAAGAAATTAAATATGATACAAACAGATGGTGAGATATACCATGTTCTTGGATTGGAAGAATCAACATTGTGAAAATGACTATACTACCCAAAGCAATCTACAGATTCAATATAATCCTTATCAAACTACCAATAGCATTTTTCACAGAACTAAAACAAAATATTTCACAATTTGTATGGAAACACAAAAGACTCTGAATATCCAAAACAATCTTCAGAAAGAAAAATGGAGCTGGAGGAATCAGGCTCCCTGACTTCAGACTATACTGCAAAGCTGCAGTAATCAAGACAGTATGGTAGTGGTACAAAAACAGACAGATAGATCAATGGAACAGGATAAAAAGTCCAAAGATAATCCTACGCACATATGGTCACCTTATCTTTAATAAAGGAGGCAAGAATATACAATGGAGAAAAGACAGCCTCTTCAATAAGTGGTGCTGGGAAAACTGGACAGCTACATGTAAAAGAATGAAATTAGAACACTTCCTAACATCATACACAAAAATAAACTCAAAATGGATTAGAGACCTGAATGTAAGGCCAGACACTATAAAACTCTCAGAGGAAAACATAGGCAGAACACATTATGACACAAATCACAGCATGATCCTTTTTGACCCACCTCCTAGAGAAATGGAAGTAAAAACAAAAATAAAAAAATGGGACCTAATGAGACTTAAAACTTTTGCACAGCAAATGAAACCATAAACAAGACAAAAAGACAACCCTCAGAATGGGAGAAAATATTTTAAAATGAAGCAACTGACAAAGGATTAATCTCCAAAATTTACAAGTAGCTCATGCAGCTCTATATCAAAACAAAAAAAAACAAAAAAAATGCAATCCAAAAATGGGCAGAAGACCTAAATAGACATTTCTCCAAAGAAGACATACAGATTGCCAACACATGAAAGGATACTCAACATCACTAATCATTAGAGAAATGCAAATCAAAACTACAATGAGGTATCACCTCACACCAGGCAGAATGGCCATCATTAAAAAATCTACAAACAATAAATGCTGGAGAGGGTGTGGAGAAAAGGGAACCCTCTCGCACTGTTGGTGGGAATGTAAATTGATACAGCCACTATGGAGAACAGTATGGAAGTTCCTCAAAAAACTAAAAAATAGAACTACCATATGATCCAGCAATCCCACTACTTGGCATATACCCTGAGAAAACCATAAATCAAAAAGAGACATGTACCACAAGTTCATTGCAGCACTATTTACAATAGCCAGGACATGGAATCAACCTAAGTGTCCATTGACCAATGAATGGATAAAGAAGATATGGCATGTATATATAATGGATTATTACTTAGCCATACAAAGAAATGAAATTGAGTTATTTGTAGTGAGGTGGATGGACCTAGAGTCTGTCATACAGAGTGAAGTAAGTCAGAAAGAGAAAGCAAATACAGTATGCTAACACGTATATATGGAATCTTAAAAAAAAAAAATGGTTCTGATGAACCTAGGGAAAGGACAGGAATAAAGACGCAGACGTACAGAATGGACTTGAGAACATGGGGAGGGGGAAGGGTAAGCTGGAACGAAGTGAGAGAGTGTCATGGACATATATACACTACAAAATGTAAAATGGATAGCTAGTGAGAAGCAGCCGCATAGCACAGGGAGATCAGCTCGGTGCTTTGTGACCACCTAGAAGGGTGGGATAGCGAGGGTTGGAGGGAGGCACAACCGGGAGGGGATATGGGGATATATATATACATATAGCTGATTCAGTTTGTTATACAGCAGAAACTAACACAACACTGTAAAGCAATTATACTCCAATAAAGATGTTAAAAAAAAAACACCTACTTATAACTAATGACAAAGAAATGCTCAAAATATTAACAATGATATTGAACTCTAGTGCAATGAAAGAAAGAATAGACTAAAATATCAGATATGACAACACATTAAAGTGAGAAACACTCTACCTCATACATGACTTCATACGTGACTCCCCAGGGTTGGAAGCAACCCCTAAAACTTGAATAACTTTTCTAAACTTTTCTGCATCTTCACATCACCCTTTAACACTTCTTATTTTATATTTAGGTAAACACTTTTCCTTCTCTGGTCTTCCTATCTTTTGAACACACTGGCCTCTTCCTAGAATACGTAACTAACAGCTGTAAAGTCCATTCTAGTATCATTTATGGCTTTGAATTCAAGCCCGTAAAGCCAAGAAACCTAAAAGTAGACTATTATTTCTTAGAAATACAGGCTTACTCATACAAAAAGGTAGTATGAGTAGCACAACCTGTGATAATGGATGCCAATGATCTAAAATAAAAAGTGAATATTTTGTCCTAGCATTGTTTTTACAACCACTACCTGGTATTCTAGTTAGGGACTATTGGGCCAATCAATAAGGTGTTTAATGGGCTTAGTGAAGTGCCAATTATGTGATAAAATGCACCTGGTGGAAAAGCTTCTCCAGACCCTCCTTCCTCCCAGGCAGACACACAAGCCTTGAGCTCATGCATTTGGATCTAATATTATTTTACTAAATGATCAATTTATCTTTTGCTTGTTATTTTTTCTCTTTACAAAGTTAGCACATGCTTATTGTAGAAAAGGCAAATTATATCAAAAGTATTGCATATCAATACAATATTAAAAGATGAATATCCTCATCTCTAAAATAGAGGTTGTTATGGGACCTGCTTCAAAGGTAGCTGAGAGGATTCAGTGACCTAAACATATAAAGCACTTTCAACAGTGTCTAGAGTTTAATAATTGTTCAATAAATGTTAATTGTTATAAATATTGTTAATATTACTGTTAATATCATTACATCTGGAGTACCTAAGATGGTTCCTGAACAAAATAGGCACTTAAGAAACGTTCAGTAAATTCACCATTGAATGAAAAATGGGCTGGTCATGAGCCATTTGGTTCTTTATTAATGATGATAATTCCCTATTCTGCCCTGCAGATAGGTTCATCTGTACCATTTTTCTAGATTTCACATATATGTGTTAATATACGATATTTGTTTTTCTCTTTCTGACTTACTTTACTCTGTATGACAGACTCTAGGTCCATCCACGTCTCTACAAATGACCGAGTTTCGTCCCGTACACAGACATAGAGAACGAATGTATGGACACGGCGGGTGGGGGGGCGCGATTTGTGAAGAGGGGGTGGGATGAATTGGGAGATTGGGATTGACATATATACACTACCATGTGTAAAACAGATAGCTAGTGGGAATCTGCTGTATAGCACAGGGATCTCAGCTCGGTGATCTGTGGTGACCTAGATGGGTGGGATGGGGGGAAGGAGGTCCAAGAAGGAGGGGATAAATGTATATTTATAGCTGATTCACTTCGTTGTACAGCAGAAACTAATACAACATTGTAAAGCAACTATATCCCAATAAAAAAAATAATGATAATTCCCAAGAGTGTCAGGATGGGCCCCAGCTTGGTGCAGAACTCTGACCAGCTAGAGGTCGAGTTTTAGCAAATCAGTTTTTAGTTCTGTACACGTGTGTTCTAAGATGGTTTCAGTGATTCTCAAGGCATCCAGGAAACTCAGGTGATACTTGAATACTGTGTGCTTGCTCAGAATGCAATTGAGAATTAGCAAGATTTAGTAAAGGACCTACTCAGGGTGCCATTCCTGCTCTGTGACCTCATAGCTGGGTGGGTCTGAAGATCTTACACCCGATGAATCTGTTTCCTTACATGTAAAATAATGGAGGTAATACCAGAGATTCAAAGTGTTGGGATTATAGTGGGTGCTCAAGAAAAGTCTGTTTACTTCTTTTAATTCCACCATAGAAATTAATAACTCTCATCCCTAAACAGGTAGGGACCAGGCAGAGGCAGAATGGATCTGTTATAGTCACACTCTGTCAAGCTTCTCAACTGTGAGACAAGGGAAAAGTATCTAATTCAATCCAGTCACAAGAACACTTGATTAAACCAAGCCTCCAGTGCCAAGAGGGATGTCTTCAGTGCCAGGATGCCAAGGCTCACACTGCAGTTGCCAAAACACACCCACCTCACACTATTATATTTAAAATAGATAACCAACAAGGACCTACTGTATAGCACGGGGAACTCTACTCAACATTCTGTAACAACCTAAATGGGGAAAGAACTTGAAAAAGAATAGATACATGTATAACTGAAATCACTTTGCTGTACACCTGAAACTAACACGACACTGTTAATCAAATATACCACAATATAAAATTTTAAAAAATTTTAATTAAAAAGATTTTTAAATGCATGGACTATAGTCAGTGATGAATGTGCAATAGCAAAAATAATAAAAGTTTAAAATTTAAAAAAAAAAGCAATGCACCCACCTCCTTCTCAGCCTGGGCTCCCTGGGAGCATCTTCATGTCAGACCTCTGCTGATCCTGGGTCACTGCTAAACGCCCACCTCTCTGACCATCTTTCCTCTTCCTGTATGGTCACTTCTACACTGTTAGGTACAATCCATTTTCCACCATCCTCTTCACAATCAACTACAGTCGATCCTTGAACAACACAGGTTTGAACTGTACCGGATCCAGTGATACACACTTTTTTTGTTTTTTTTTTTACTAAATACATACTATAGGACTACACCTTCCACAGTTGGTTGAATCTGAGGATGTAGAAGGAGTTCATATGGAGGGCCAACTGTAAAGTTACATGTGGATTTTGGAATGTGCAGGGGTTGGCGCCCCTAACCCCCCTGTTGTTCAAGGGTCAACCGTATTTGTTTACTGGAGACCTTCATTCTATTTAAACCAAACACATCTTCACTGCTAGCCCTCCCCACCATGCTCTGCACCTGCATTCTTTAAGGAAAACCCGGCTCTCCCCAGACATAGTTCCTGCCACAGCCTTCCTGGGGGGTGACTTCCTTTCCACACCCTAGTCCTTCGCTGCTCCCTGTTCACCTACAAATCTCTGCTCCTATGAAGCTTACGGCTCCTTTTCCGGTCATCTGATTCCTGGTCCCAAATTCTCCCAGATATTTTGCCATCAAACTCCTAGTACTCCTTCCTTCCTACCTGCCAAGTGCAGAGTTCACCACACTGTAAATGTGAGAAGGAAAAAAAAGGAAAGGAAGGAGCGAGAAGCCTGGCTCTCTGGAGCAGCTGGGATCTGGAGATATTCCCAGAGTTCTTTGAAAACGTATCAGACCTGCACTGGCCTTGATCAAACCCAGCAGGAGAGATCAGCAACACCGTAAAGATTTAGGCTATGAACCAAAAAAAAGTCTATTAGGATAGTTAATTATAGGTACTTTATTTGGCAAACAGTGGTATCACTTTTATCATGCTCACAGTGTGATAAATGCTACTCCAAGTTTCTTACATGTATTAATCAATTCGATTCTTACAACCATACAAGGCAACCATACTCGTATGATACTCATTTTGCAGACAAGAACTGAAGGCAAGGGGAGATGACATAACCTGCTCAGATCACACTGGCAGGGGGAGGGTTTGAATCTAGGCGGTCTGACTCTGCAGCCCATGCTCCTCGCTGCTGTGCCCATATGTCTCTTTTAAGGACATCCATTCACATAGAATCACTATCCATTACTGATTTCCACAGCTCTGTGTAGAAATTGTTTTTTATTTCGTATTTGTTTATAACATGAGCTGAACAAAACACACACACACACACACACACACACACATACAAATCAAGAACCAGCTTAGAACTGCAATGGTGGTGAAAGCATCATTTTTCATACTCAGAGCAGCCAGGAGTTAAAGTAAGGAGTGTCTAAGAACAAGGATGAAGTATTCAGCAGGGAGCTGGGGCTGGTCACTTACTTTCCTAGCAGGGAACATACTAAGTATATGGTATTATTAATATTTAGAGCTCTCTAAGAGCTGTGCTCACATGCACACTCGACCCTTCTCTCCTCCCTGCTTGTGAGCCAAGGCATGAGACATGAGTACTCTTAGAAAGCCAACAAGTACACAGTCTTTCCAAGCAACTAGTCCAACTTGTAAGATTCTACATTACTTTTTCTTCAGTTCAAATCTCTCTCTGTATTGCTACAAATGATGTAGAGGTACTATTTCAAAGAAATGGCATTTGACCAAATTTCTACCTTTGAATTTTTAGAAAGCTCATCCAATTTTTTTTTCCAGACCCACATTTAATGACTGATTAAATGGAAGATGCTCCATATTTATAGCAGATTTGTAAAATCTGTATTGCATTCATAATTGCCTTTAAATTGTCTTTCTGGAGTGGAAGATATTCTGTTTTTCAAATGCTTGTTGATGTGCTACAGTTTTGTAGCAAAACTACTAAAGATTTTGGAGATTATAAAGCACTTCTTATAACTTCTCAGGGTCACTTTACACAGCCTGTGGCTCAGTCAGTATAAACTTACCCACTGCCTGACCATTCACAAATTTAATAGTAACATCCATGGCATATTGCATCGAATAATTTTTGAGAAAGCACTGGAAAGCTGAAAATAGATCTTTAAAAATAAATACTTCTCTAGTGAAATAAACATTAAATACACGAAGAGATGAAAAACATAACTGATTTGTAACTTCAAAATATCTATCACATAGGGAGTATTGCATGATTTTTGTCTGCCTTCTTTTCAGAAAATATTTTTCTTTTTTTCTAAATCTTTTTTTAGTTTCCAAAACTTTGGACTTCTCTCTTACCATGTGCACTCTCGCAAGGATCCTGTGGAGACCCATAAAAACATGTTCTTGTATCCCAGATGGCCTTCTTTTTTTTTTTTTTTTCATTTTTTAGAGGCAGTACTACTTTTTTTTTTTTAATTTTATTTGTCTACTCGCTCCCTACGTTATTTCAACCATTTTCATGGCTTTATTTATTTATTTACTTTTATAAACTTATTTATTTTATTTTTGGCTGTGTTGGGTCTTCGCTGCTGCGCGCGGGCTCTCTCTAGTTGCGGTGAGCGGGGGCTACTCTTTGTTGTGGTGCGCGGGCTTCTCATTGCGGTGGCCTCACCTGTCGCGGAGCACGGGCTCTAGGCGTGTGAGCTCAGTAGTTGTAGCTCACAGACTCTAGAGCGCAGGCTCAGCAGTTGTGGCGCATGGGCCTAGTTGCTCCGCGGCATGTGGGATCTTCCCGGACCAGGGCTCGAACCCGTGTCCCCTGCACTGGCAGGCGGATTCTCTACCACTGAGCCACCAGGGAATCCCCGAGGCAGTACTACTTAATAGCAGATGGTTAGCAGTTCCTCTACTGAGCAGACTGTTTTTGGTGTTTGAGAATATAATTCTCCAAGGATCCATGCTTAAAGAGAAACATAATAGCTACCTATGTGTATTTTAGTAGTAAATTCTGTATTAGCTGAAGTCTGAAGAGTGTTTATTAATGAACATCCAAGGAATACTCAGTTTAGAAGCTGTACACACCCACACCCACACCCACACTTTAATCCATGGCATTAATTAGATTTGTCAATAATTTTTTACATATGGAAGAGATTAAGAAATACATTTTAAACTGTGAGTTAAAACAGGGCCAGATCTTAGCAAAACCAATATTCTCAAACAGCTTCAAAGCCTCAGCCCAGGCCTAGGTAACCACGGGTCCAATCACTGACTCTCTTTTTAACGTGGCAACAGGACTGGGCTGGTGTACAGGATTCTTGTCCCAGGGCATATCACATAACCAGCATCAGTAACCTGTTTTCTTTAATCACCTACCTGCCATCATCTGTAGATGGCAGTATAGCTAAGTGCCCATCATGGACTGAATTGTGTTCCCCCAAAATTCATATGTGGAAGTCCTACCCACCCAGGACCTCAGAATGTGACTGGATTTGGAAATAATTAAGAGAAAATGAGTTCCCTCCAGTGGGCCCTAATCCAATATGATCGGCATCCTTGTATGAAGAGATTAGGGTACAGATATCAGAGAGCACAGAGGGAAGACCGTGTGAGGACACAGGAAGAAGATGGTCATCTCCAAGCCAAGGAGAGAGGCCTCAGAAGAAACCAACCCTGCCAACACCTTGATCTCAGACTTCCAGTCTCCAGAACCGTGAGAAAATCCATTTCTGTTGTGTAAGCTACCCAGTTTGTGGTACTTTGTTAAAGATGTAGGTCTGCTTCCCTGGATTCCAAGCCCAAAGCACCACATAACCAGTCTCATTCCCTATTTTCCTTAATCACCTACCCAGCTAGTCATCTGTAGAAGGCAACACAGTTAAGCTAGCTTTGAGCCCTTAGCATACACGTGGCTTCAGACAACAGGAACTAATTGATTAAGAGGAATCACAAAACTATTTTTGAAAATCAAAGGCTAAGCTCTCTCTTCGGTAGTTAAGAATTTCACATCACTCTGGTTAAAAACCACATGAAGGGGAAAACAAGAAAAAGAATTCATCTTATTTCCAGTGAACATATTGTCAACAGTAATACTGGCAACATTTTCATTTTCATCTCTGTTTTCTATTTCTTAAAGATTATTTGTTCTCTAGTCTTGATGAGTACCTTGTGTGGGAGAGTCTCTTGTCTTAATTGTGCCTTCTTGCACCTCATGTGTCTACTGCAATCCCATCAGTAACAGCTAAGATGCTTGTTCTAATAACTCTGTCTTTGAAAAGGAAACTTCAACTCTTCAATTACTAAGAAAATATCTTCAGAATTGCATGGGATTGTAAAGGCTGTTTTAGCACTGTGAAGTCAAATCTGTCTCATTTACCCATCTACAGTTGCTTAGTATAATCTATTCCCAAGATCATGAAAAGAAAGTGTGTAAATCCATAAATACTTAGTGCTTTGTAAGTTATAGTGAAAAGTGGTTCAGTGAATCATGAGAGACCCCTACTGACCTTTTCAGGTATTATGAGAAATCCATCACTAGACTAACCCTTCTCTGCATGTCCTGGTGTTTGTGAGTGTTTATATAAATCAAGGGCACTTGAGATCTCGAGATCAGTGGTCGTGTCTGATTTATCTTTGTTTCCTAGTGACTACTACAGAGCCCAGTAACTATTAGCAGCCCAATAATATCCATTTAGCAATATTGAGTTGGACTGGCTAGAAGTGAACTGTTTACAAGTAAGAGGCTCCCCACTGAGAAGAGCTTAAATGCAAGGGAATTTATAGAAAGGATAGAGGAAACTCTCACAGTTCCAAGAGTGGGACCAGAGTTGGGTCTTAGATACAACTGGAAGCTGGCATCTGAATGCAGTCAGGGCTCTCTGTCCATCTCTCTGCTTGGTTCCTCTCTGGTCATCTCTTTCATTTCTTCCCTCTCTATTCACTTCTCCAGTCCATACAAAAAACTACAGGGAGACCAGCAGAAACGTTTTAAATGTTGCAGTTTTTCACTCTGTTTGGAAAGCCTGCTTTGATTGGTACCTGGTCCAGATTCTCTAGTGGGGTTGAAGCAGAGGAAGCTGCAAGCCTCAGAAGAAAATGAAGAGCAGACTTTCCCATTGGAGTCCATTCTGTAGAAGAATGAATGAATGAATGAATGAACAAATAGCTGTCAGCACCAGGATATTAAAACAACCTGAGAATACAAAAAGTATAAAAAGACCAATACTGATTCTCTCTGTCAGATGGCTGTGAAGGGTTAATGTAGTCAATTAATTTAGCAAAGGATATATTATCAAAGTGGCGGGAAAATTTGTTAGTAATGGAAAGTGCCAGAAACACTGAAGAAACTGAAGTCTCATTCATAAACAATGATTTGATGGGGAAGCTGAACTGCATAAAAATTCTTAAAGTGTGAACATTCTTTTTCTTTCCAAAAAAAAACTGACAGAAAACTTCAGGGTTCGCGGCCTGACAACCTTGGTGCTCCTTGTGAGCTCTGGGTTGGGGAAGCCAGGGGGTGAGGGGGTTACCTACCAAACCTGGGTTCGCTGGGTGTCACGGGTGGACACTTGGGTCTGAGACGGAGGCGCCCCAAGAGCAGAACTGACAGGTCTGGAGCAGGGAGTTTCAGCCACCCGTTTGTAGGCGATCGCGGAACTGCGCAGGCGCACAAGGCACCGGCTGGTCCTAGGTCTTGGGTGCCACGTTACCCATCACGTCCTGGCACAGGGTGTGCGCTCGCCTCCTACACAGATGCACGCGTGCCAACTCTAGAGGCGCCCGCTTTCTGCTTTTGTCTCCCTTAGATAATAAGCCCAAGTAGGGCAGCCAACTGTGTTTTGCTCAGTGGATGAATGACAGAATTTCTCACATACAGATCCAGCCTGGATAATAGTTGGTGCACTGATAAAACATCCATATATGCCCCATCTTCACATTCATTGGAAGTCCCGTCTGGCTTCCTTTTAAGAGTTATCTGGGGTCTGTAATGTCATCTCTACTCAGTAAAATACACTAATTAGGCAGACCTGGGGCTGTGGGTAAGAGCAGGCCAGGATCAACCGCAAGCAAACAAACATTAGGGATCTCTTTGGTGTGATGGAAATGCTCCCAAACTGGATTGTGCTGATGGCTGTGCTGTAATTTTACTAAAAATCGTTGTGCACTTAAAATAGGTAAATTTTACAGTACATAAATTATCTCAGTAAAGGTGTTTAAAAATATTTTTTTAAAAAAGCTTTTATATATAGAATGGATAAATAACAAGGTCCTACTGTATAGCACAGAAAACTATATTCAATATCCTATGATAAACCACAGTAGAAAAGAATATTTTAAAAGGAATGTATATATAAATATGTATAACTGAATTATTTTGTTGTACAGCAGAAATTAACACAACATTGTAAATCAACTATACTTCAGTAAAAAAAAAAATACTTTTTAAATAAAAAAATTAAAATGTGCTTAATAGCCAAAAAAAAATAAAAAGAAAGAAAAGCTGACAGAGATTTATTTCAAATGTGCACTGACTACACATTTGGAATATTGGAAAATTCCAGTATTTGAATTCCAATATTGGAATATTGGAAAACAGAGCAAAAATCCCCTTTCTGTTGGACATCTGATAAGTTTGCTTTAGTTTTATGTGCATTGTCACTGTTTTTCCCCCCAAGCAGGATTAGCCTGATTGGGTGTGGATTTCATGATTTTTTGCACAGGATTTCTCCCTCTGTCACAAATCTTTGAGGCATGGCTTCTAGAAGTTTTCTGAAGAATTAAAACAATATTTCAGCATCATCCCATCTCCTGCTGCACAGGTTCTCAGTAAATATTTGTTGAAGACATGAATCTTCTCTGCTTACTTTCTCAACTCTCTGGCAGCAAACTCTGGAGTTTTCTGATCATTTCTGAAGTGGAAAAAGAAGGGGGTGACAAGTGAAGTGTAAAGAGCAGAAAATGAGAAGGTTTATATGATTTTGAAAGTCAGGGAATTCTATGATAAAATTCTAAATGGCTATGGGTTGGATATTTGGCCTGCGCTTTAGATCAAATTAGGTTTTCTGGGAAGTGCTGACGTCATATGATGGATACCTATAGGCTTCGATGATTCTACAGCAGCTGAGTGATTCCCTAATGTTCCTGTCCATCACCTAGAACTAGCAAAGGTTCAAGCCACAGACTTGTGTCAGCAGAGACCAAATCATCAGAAAATATCTCAGTTCTTTAAAATCTTTGAAAGCCTGATAATTTCCAAGAATTTCTAGAAAATAAGGTAATGAAATAACCACTAGGAAATTTCCAAAGACCAACATGCCAACTAGCCCTCATCCTAATGAAATGTACATGAGATGTCTGCAAGGTTGACAAAAAAATACCATCACTTGGTCTGCGTTCTCCATTTTTCCTGTGTATTCCTAGATTGACTGTGATAAGGTAAAAATATACCTCCCTCCTCCCCTCCTTCACCCTCTCCTGGAGTTCTTGCTTTATTTCTATTTCTACTTAGTTCTAGTTCTATTTCTCCTCCTCATCTTCCACACAATGGTCGCTTTAACCAAATAATCTCTCATTGTCAAGAAAAATCCTGGATCATGATTTGCATTTTCCTTGTTTTTACTGAATAATAGAATTGAGGTATTACAAATCCTACTGGTTTATCCTGTAGAGCTGAAGCATTATTAGTAAGGGGCATGATTTGTTTATGTAGAGATAGAGTTCACTCCACTTCCTCTCTCTGATTCATCTGGAAACTGGGAATTCAATAACCCTTCTCTGACTAAAGCTTACATGGTTCTACCAACACAATTCAAAACAGGCATTAGGTTTATAGATCCTATATAATAAATTTTAGTTCTTAGTTTCCAAATCCCATGAACCATCCAAATAAACTTTAGATGATTTGCTTAAATGTTCCCTTTCAGAGTATTTATTTAAAGTGTACAAGAGCTAATGTGCTATGTTATACTTGATTAACGCCCAGTTAAACATTCCAAATTATAAATTTGGCATATTTACCCAGGAGTTAATTTTCCTTATAAAATAAGGTATAGAGTCTTTATTTCAGTCATTTTTCATGCATTTTATCTTTGAATTATATTATAAAATTGCACCATTGCTACTGAAGATGCACTGAGCTGTTAAATTTCCATTACACAATCATAGATGAAGTCACATTAACACTCAGCTTAAACTCTCAGCTTCAATAGACTTACCAATTACTCATTTTTATTTTGCATTTTCTCAGGATGCTACTGATTTATTCTTCTTCAAAGGGGATTTTAAACGATTTTCATTCCATTCACCATATCCACTCAATATTGTACTGATAATCTAATAGGCTTAGGTATTGTCTTTACTTGTTTTGTTCTCCTATGTAAACATAAGACTTCAGGGCATGTTGATTTATTTGATAATACATTTTAAGTGCCTTATTAATTTAAGCTGCCGAGTTTTTCCCTTCATTTAGAATTAATCCCAACTGAATCAGACCTACATTCAAACATTCATATTGTATATTAGGACTCAGGAAAGGTGTTATATAAGGAGACTACCACTATCTCTTACCTTGATAACCAAAAAAGGGATGGTATTCTCAAATGACTTAATTAAATCTTTTGAATGTAGGTTTAATTAATTTCCTAGGATACCTACCATGCCCTTGGGTGATTTATTATTGGTTTCAGATTTCATCTAAATATTATAATTAAAGCTAAGCTCACTAGTTTATAAAGCTCACAAATTTATAAAGTCATACAATTTAATTACTAAATTAGGAACTTTAGTACATACAATTTCAAACCAAAGTGTCTTCTAAAATTCTTGCTCCTTTTTTCAACTCTGTACATTCTTAAAAAACTATTTTCTAAATGTTAAAAAAAATACTTTTATCATTTTAATAGACATATGTTGTAGAATTGGCTTCTTAGATAGTTTTTGTGATTAAATCTAGTCTGCTTCGGTTTTCCACAGTCCATCTGCATGTTTTGAACAATATAAACAATCTTACCATGGGGGACTATGAAGAAGAGGGTGTGGAGTAAGTCCATCTATTTGGATGCAGTTGAAAGTAAAGAAAAGTAAATGGGACAAGTTGTCTCACTCCCTAACAGTTCACTTCTGGACATAAGAGAAGAAATTCTCCCAATATTTGTATTGTTTCTCAGATTGGATGTGGCTGACTCAACTTGGACTAAGACATTTTTAGTAATCTGAGAATTCACAGAAGTCACAGGAAAATCATTGTGTATTTGATAGGATGAGGGTTAGAGGCTTGGGCCAATTGCATTGAATATTTACATTTCCAAGCACAGGTCCTTCCACACAGAAATTGAAAAAGCAGAAACAAGGGAGGAGATCAAGATGGCAGCGTAGGAGGTTGTGGAGCTCACCTCCCATGGCGAACACATCAAAACCACATCAAGCATACATGTGGAGCAATTCTCACTGGAAACTACCTGGAGACTGGCAGAAAGACTCTTATACAACCAAGGCTGTAAGAAGGATCCACACACAATCTGATAGAAAAGGAAAAGAAGCAATCAGGTGGGGGAGGGGACAGAGAAGAGGAAGATTACATGGGCAGAGACCAGCCCCAGGGAGTAAACAGTTCAAGCTGCATACTGGAGACCCCAGCCCTGGGGTCCAACACTGGGAAGATGAGTCCTCTTGGCTGGTTGGAGGGCCAATGGGACTAACAAGAGGGTTGTGGGAAGTCTGGATTCCTCTCAGGAAGAATGTGCACAGGTTTGCTTACTCCCAAAACAGGGCAGAAAGGGTGGAATGAAACTGACAAAAAAAAGTCACTGGCAGTCCCACGACTGCCCTGGCACACACCCCAGCCTGAACCTAGCAACTCCTCGGGCCCCATGAGATTCACGATGCAGCTACACACTGGGGCAAGGGTTGCAGTGGCCAAGGAGAGAGAAGGGCTGTGAGGCACAAAGGGGACTCAGACCTGGGGTTGGGGGGAACATTACTGCTGCTAAAATAGGCAGCACCTCAGAAGCACTCTGGGTGGCTAACTGCAGCTGGTCCAACACAGCCCGTGCCCAGACCCCCACTGAGTACCCACACCAGCCCCACTTGCTCCAGGACTGCTCCTCTCTGGGGCCAGGGTACCGGTTCTGGGAGCAGGGAGAGCACTCAAGGGAATGGATCTGGCTCAGACCTGACCCTCAGGGCTTCTGCTCCAGCAACTTGGGACCTGACCCTCCCTGGTTACGGCAGTGGTGGCCACTGAGCAGAGGAGTGACCCCAGCTCACACCTGGCTCTGGCCCTCGCCAAACAAGGGAATAAACTAAAAGAAGAAAAGAACAGATGAGAACTACAAAAACAACCAGAAAACACGTAAAGAAATGGCAGTAGGTACATACTTACCTACCTACAATCACTTTAAATAGACTAAATGCTTCAAGCAGAAGACATGGCATCCCAGTTAATTTCATATCACCCTAAAGTGATGGAGAACCACAAAAGGATCTTTAAAAGATATTCCCTTTTGGGCTTCCCTGGTGGCGCAGTGGTTGAAAGTCCGCCTGCCGCTTCAGGGGACACGGGTTCGTGCCCCGGTCCGGGAAGATCCCACATGCTGCGGAGCGGCTGGGCCCGTGAGCCATGGCTGCTGAGCCTGTGCATCCGGAGTCTGTGCTCCACAGCGGGAGAGGACACAACAGTGAGAGGCCCGCGTACCAACAACAACAACAAAAAGGTATTCCCTTTTTAATATCCCTTTTGAATATTACTTATGCAATATATATGTATAAAAATACATCCTTCAGCACCTAGACCCACCTTCCAGGTATTTTTTTTTTTTTTTTTGGCAATGCCCCATGGTAGGTGGATCTTAGTTCCCAGACCAGGGATCAAATCCGTGCCCCCTGCAGTGGAAGTGCAGAGTCCTAACCATTGGACTGCCAGGGAATTCCCCAGAAATGTTTCTTACACATCCATCCATAAAGAGATTGAGTTAAGCAGAAATTTGAAGTAAACACTAATATAGATCTTGTTATATACCAGATGCTGTTCAAAGTAAGGTATATTTATTAACCCACATAATTCTTACAACAGCCTTATTAGGGAGTTACTATTATCATTTCCATTTTACAAAGAGGAAACTGAGGCCCAGAAAGACTAACCAATTTGCCCAGAGTCATAGAACTAGTAAGGGGTAGAGTTAGGCTTTGAACCCAGCCAGTACAGCTCCACGATCTATGCTGTTAACCACTAGGCTACATTGTCTCCAATACTTACATGAGTTTGCATGTATGCATGCAAAAAACATGAAATAAATATTCTAACACAACTGACTCATACTCTACATTTTACTCTGAACCTTGTTCTTTGAATTAGTAACATACCTTGAAGGTAGTTCCTTGTCAACACATTTTGATCCACTTTATTCTTAAGGACTCACAGTATTCCATTATGTTAACATTCCAAACTATACTTAAACATCTATATTGATTAATATTAACATTCCTTACAGGTTTGCGTCTCAGAAATAATGCTGCAACAAAAATAATAGCAGAGGAATTGTTCAAAGGAAATATTTATTTTTAATATTCAAAATATGGCACAATCGCCTGTTTATAAATAGAGAAGTTCAACAGCCCTCCCATCTGTACCTGTTAACCCCACATTCCCATCAGTGGTGAGTTTTCATCAAATTTTGTTTTCAAATTTTCTGCCCATCTGATAAGTAAAAAGTGATCCCTACAGTATTTTTAAAATAGCCTGATGTGATGAAACATGTGTTTGAGAAAGATCATGATGAGGCAGCACAGAGGTTAGCTTGGTCACACCAAGATTCAAGACAGAAAGGACAGATAGGAGACAATGACAACAAACTGTGTAAGAGACGAGCATGACTTACACAGGGCACTGCCATGAATGTACTGGGAGGAATAAACAAGAGGAAAGGCCCTATCAGAAAGGCCAGCTGTTGAAGTAGATCAACAGACCTTAGTTCATCATATTTAATATTGTGTTAAAATGGGCGAGAAAGAGGAAGGATTTAAGAATGTTATTTCTTAAATAACAGTTATTTAAGAAAACAGCTGTTCTAGGAAACACAGAAGAACACAAAGATTTGGGGGCTTGCCAGAGGAAATGGGATGACAAAAGGTCCCTTACAAATTAAAGATTCTATTATTTACTCAGAGAAACTGCCTTCATCCGTTGCAGGGACTATTTTAGAATATTCATATATATTTGATGTCACTTAACGAATCATTGAATTTTGCAGAGATATGAAGACCCTTATATCAAATTACCTAGCACATTTGTAAAACCAACTGTACCAGGCCAGGACATTCTTTGGGTATTCTGCCATCTAGTAAATATCAATCACTAGTGCAACTTGGCCTGTAAACTGCTCCTTCAGAACAAAGAAACTGGAATTTTATGCCTTCTCATCATGCATCTTTTCAGTTTCCACATCATAGAAAAATAAGCTGAAAATGCCTCACATTTTTGGCAAAATCTAATCTCATAATTATTAAATTCTTAAGCACAGAGGAAAGAATGAAAGCATAGAACCTCTCAGCTTAATCCCAAGTTTTAACCTTGGGCTCATCTTGAAAATGAGTTTCATTAAAGTCAGGGAGGAAGTTATTATGAATTTCCTCTACATTATGCTGTCTCCTTCCATGTAGAAAAATGACAACAAAAGCACAAAAATAAAACAAACCTTTACTCATTAGCAACTTTCTTCTTTGTAATAAGTATACTTAAGTAAGCAATTTTCATCCATTCCTTGAACTATGCTTAATAATATTATCAAAACTTTATCATCTGTGAGACGTCCCTGGTGGCGCAGTGGTTAAGAATCTGCCTGCCATTGCAGGGGACACGTGTTTGATCCCTGGCCCAGGAAGATCCCACATGCCGCGGAGCAACTAAGCCCATGTGCCAGAACTACTGAGTCTGCACTCTAGAGCCTGGAAGCCACAATAACTGAAGCCCGTGCCCCTACAGTCCGTGCTCCGCAACAAGAGAAACCACTGCAATGAAAAGCCCGCACACCGCAACAGAGTAGCCCCCGCTTACCACAACTAGAGAAAGCCAGCATGCAGCAACAAAGATCCAACACAGCCAAAAAATATAAATTAATTAAAATTTTTAAAAAATTTATCATCTGAAAAATTACCCTGTGTGACACGTTATAGATTGTATTTGAATGTTATAGAAGTATTTTATGAAAAATTTGTTTCCTCTATATTTTTATGAAAACTTCCCTGATTTCTCCTGAGTTGATTGCTTGTTTTGTTGATTGTTAATACATATTACTTATCAAACTTTATACATATACATATTTTAATTGTTTTTTGAAAGCCTATCTCCCCAAAGGACCTTTGAATTTCTTGAATGAACAATGTCATATACAGTTTTATATCCCCTCTAACTCTTATGATGTATATAGTACCTATCAGTTTTCAATAAACATTAATGAATGAATGATTTGAAATGATTGAAAGAATTAATGGCAAATGTTTGAAGTTTCATTAATTTTAATTCAAATTATATTAATATGTAATTTAAAATAAGCAATCACTGCACTCAGCTTCCTTCATGAAGCCTAGAAGAGTCAGATTGGACATATTGTCCAAGTACCTGTGGTGCACTAAAATATAGATGTACACTCATTAGACTTATTGTATGTAGGTAGACAAAAATCCTCCTTTGAAATTTGTTCTCATAGGTCATGGCAATATTTCCAGGCTTGTCAACTTCTTTCCCTTGGCAGCTTTCTGTGGTCCACTTTTGAAGTTGGATGCTGAAATGCTCCCAAAGGGAGTATGCCTTATGGATATCTTTATTCTGCATGATTATATGCCAGCAGAATGTATAAACTTGAGCTATCTTGGATTGTCAACTGAAATGGATCCCAAGAGAGTATTTCATTGCCTTATGGATGACCATGGATGAAACCTCAAAATTATGAAGTTTGTCCTAAGAATTTAGTTGATATTAGTAACGTGCATTAGTTGCAAGTCCTCTGAATCCAGCTACATGTCTAACCTCTAATTTTACTCTAGCCAAGCTAATTCTAAGGAGTTCAGATAAGGGCCCCATCTATTTTTGTGGTTTTTTGAAAGTGTTGTTACCAACTTCTATTCCTTTGGGCAGCATTCCTTTGCATTTTTTTTACATTTTAGCACCTCTGCTTTTTAAAAACAAACCTGAGTACTTTGGGGGGATCATTAATTGTATTTGTGTATTTCACAGTGCATGATCCCCTATCTTGTGGTATGAAAGCTGCAGAAAGAGAAGAAAAGCACTATTTCTCTTAAGAAACTTAGTCGATTGTAAAATTTATGCCTGATCTCTACAATATATATTTTCCAAACCTACTGTCTCTTGGACAGCTCTGTGTCTCAGAAAATTTAGAGATGACAGAAGTAATCTTCCTGTTCAGAGTCCCATCAGCGTATCTTGACTGGCGAGCTCGGGAGAAGGAATTAAGCACACATTTTTCCCCTTCTGGGACCTCTCTCCTTCTCCTTCTCTTTGACAATGGCTTTTCCTCAAGAAACACACATTTCTGCTCCATCAAGCGGTGATGTTGTAGGGTCCACTCCATCGTCACCGAAACCGGGGTGGGTGGGGAATGGAGCTGCAGTCATCCAACTCTGGCTATGCATAATAACTTAAATTTAGAATGAAATACTCGAAAATGCCACTTGGCCCCAGGTCCCAGCCATAGTTGGGATCTAAATTAAATTTTGTCTGCAATAAGCCGATATAGTGATAGGCATTTGCTGGATACTTGTGTCTTAGTTCTCAATTAATACTGAAATTTAAAGGTAAATGGTGTAACATTAGTAAACCCCTCAGATGCCAATATATATTGTTAATTATGCTTTCTTTTTTTCAACTATTGCTACTGACCTAGCTTTTTTCTTCATAATTTTCATGAGGTACCTGATCTGTGAAAAACACTGCCTACATTAGGATCTTCAATAGAAAAAGCTTGAAAAGTTGTAAAAAGAACCAATCAGCAAATACAGTCAGCCTTCTGCACCTACAGTTTCTGTGTCTGCATATTCAACCAACTGTGGATCAAAAATATTTTTTTTTGTTTTGTTTTGTTGCTGCACCACACAGCTTGCAGGATCTTAGTTCCCCGACCAGTGATTGAACCCAGGCCCCTGGCAGTGGAAGCACTGAGTCCTAACAACTGGACCACGAGAGGATTCCCCAAAATAGGTTTTTTTAAAAGTTCCGAAAAGCAAAACTTAGAGTTTGCTGAGCAAGCAACTATTTACGTAACATTTACACTGTATTTACAACTACTTACCTAATATTTACATTGTATTTTCAACTATTTACATTGTATTAGGTATTATAAGTAATCTAGAGATGATTTAGAGTATATGGGAGGATATGCATAGGTTATATGCAAATATCACACCATTTTATACAAAGGATTGGGTGTCTGAGGATTTTGGTATCTTGGGGGGTCCTGGAACCAATTCCCGTACAGATACTGAGGGACAACTGTAATAGGGAAATAAGAAGACTCACAAAGTTTGTTTGTTTGTAAGCAACACATTTAAAATAATTATATGAAAGTGATTAAAGGTAATTTTTTAAAAGATTCATACATAATACTTAAGTAAAAGGAGTCATAATAATATGAGAGTGAACACATTAAAAAGAAAAAGAGCTTTCTCTTTCAGAAAAACCTGAGATAAAAGAATTCTCTCAAGAGGACCCTGAGAACATGGAAGAATTCATGGATTTAATGAATCACCAGATTCTAAAAACATTAAATTATACCTGGTAATTCAGACTCCAGAACGAATGGCTCAGTCAAGCCATTACCTCAAGGCTTCTTGGATGAACACAGGCTTGTAGGATAGTACAAAGATTACCTCTGGTATCCAAGTGTTCTCCAGACAGAAGACATCCTCGTGCCATGGAATCAGACTTAATACTGATTCAGTAGGTGAGCCCAGACAAGACCCTTTTCTCTTTCAATCCACATATTGTGGATTTAATAGAGAAAACGCTAGATGCTAGAGTGACTGGGAATCAAAACCTGAGAATTAAGGAGCTCATCCATCAGTTAGCTAAAGAGGCCCCTCTTTGGGTGCTGATCCAACCCTGACTCTTTTTGTCAATTACCATAATTCTTCAGCAGCACCCTGCCATGTCCCCTGCCTCTTTTCTCTAGGAAAACTTTAGCCTTCTGTGCCTTCCCTGAGTTCCAAAGAGAAAATTTAATCAGAGAAGTGAGAAAATGCAGAAACAAAGGAAAACAGTCAAGGAAGGCATAAAACAAAGTCAATGACATTTAGTTCCTCCTCAAGGGCTGTAGATAATATTTTGAGCCATATATTCTGAGATAATATTCCAAGCTGTTTTGCAGGTACCAAAACCCCCACCAGGTGGAAGAAATTAAATGCATGCTGACCACAAACATGCAGACCCCAGACTGGTTGGAACCAGACGGTTGATATTGTTGACTTCCAATTACCTCACCACCAACCAATCAGAGAATTATGCACAAGCTGATAATGCACACACCCTGCAACCCTCTCCCTCACTCCGTCTTTAAGAACTTTTCCTGAAAGCCAATGGGGAGTCGGGTTTTTTGAGCATCAGTGGCCCATACTCCTTGCTTGGCACCCTGCAATAAATGCTGCACTTTCCTCCACCACAACCATGTGGCTTTACTGTGCATGGGCAAGTGGACCCAAGTTTTGTTCTGTAATAGAAGGAGGTATCTCACTGACCACAGGTGAGCCTATAGACAAATGCTGTGTAAGACCCACTTAAGACTATAAGACAAACCCAACGGATGTCAGGAAACCAAACCAGTAGCCTAGAAAAGGTGAGAATAGTTTCCTACTATGGAACAAAAAGAAGCCAACATAGGATAAACACAAAAGTAGGCATTAGAATGAAAATGCCGAAGAGAATAAGGACAGGTTTAGAGATGCTGGTCATTTTCACTTTGTGAGATCAGAGAATCCATCCTAGTAATCTAGGATGGAAGCCACCCAGCAACTGAGTACTGAGGAAGGTTCAGCCATAAGTATCAACAAAGATACCCCTACAGACTTAGAGGATTGGCTACAAAGTAGATCCACCAGGTCTTAGAGCCTTTGATAGTGGAGATTTTCCAGACACCACTGGCTGCCCTGGCTGACTAACATCAGCCTGACCTCATTTCTGTGAAGAGGCCTTAGAGTTGACAATGCTTGCTTCTTGGAAAGTGTAAGGAAGGTCAGGAACCTGTCTTGCATGTGTGTGTGTTGTAACAAGATTTTAGCTATAGCTTTTCTACATAAAACATCGGATTTTAAAACTTAGAAAATGGAGAACATTGATACAAATTAAAAATTCAGCAAAATATAAATACAAACAAATTTCTTTACTAACTTTTACATTAGCACAATCGATGTGATCCCTACACCAGCAACATCGGTATCACCAGGGAATCTTTGAGAAATGCCAATTCTTCTTCTATACCCCAGACCTACTGAATTGGAAAGTCTGCTGGGAGAGGGGGTGGCAATAAGGGTCACAAGCCCTCCAGGTGATTCTGATAAACACTGATGTTTGAGAGTCACTGGGATAGACTATAAAGAAATATATTAACCTCCAAGCCATTTTTTAAAGAGTCTCATTCACAGTTGATGTAATAAACAGATGTTGGGAATTTAAAGTAAAAGAAGTCAAAACCTTATATGGTCACATGGTAATGACTGATGCATTTGATATTACTTACAGGTGGGAGTTGAAAAGTGAATATTTGTAATTGATATCATGAAGTTTTTATGAAACTAGAATATTTTCTTAAATCTCTTAACTGTACTCTAACTAGGAAATAATAGAACCAGTGTTACATCGTATTATATTGTATTTTATTGTTTATTATTTCAGCTCATCTACTCTTGTAAGGAAGTCAATAAAATTTTCAAAGTTTTCCCTTAATGAAACAAACTAAATTAGGAAAAAATCAAGTACAAACTCCTTGTGTTTAAGAAGAAAATGTCGGGCTTAAGAAGAACATAGAGCGGCAGGCAGACAGCTGGAATGACCCACATACTGAGTTCAGTGAACAAACCAAATTAAATCAGAAATCTCAGACATCTAACTTCTAGCACACAATATGAGTGAAATTAATCTGAATAATTGCACTTTCCTGATGATGGAGCTTGTTACTGATTCTGAATCTCAAGGCATATCTGATAAGAAAGGAAATGGATGGAGATGAAATAAATTCAGCCAACTAGCAGACCAGTGGTGTGAGGAAACTGAAAATGATGGATGCCTCACAGATAAACACTGTAGTAACAAGAGTTGAAGATAGAGGCTATTGACAACCCCAGCTGAATGATGAGCTGTCATGTAGGGGTGAACTGAAAAACAGATAATTTGGCAAATGACATTTTTCCCTGAAGATGAGCAAAGTTTGATGAAAAAATAAATATAAAAGCTTGCCATGGGAAGTGGAGATCCTTACAGGAAACCCAGGAACAAACTGACGTGTGAAATAAACTGAATTAAGAAGAGGATATGCTAGACGGGAGGTGGCAGGTTTTAAGATACAGAGAAGAGCAGACTTAAAAGCTAAGAATTTAAGAAATAGAGGGTGAATTGCAGAAGATGAAGCAATCCTAATGAAACTGTATCGCTCCCCTCTGAAGACAATCAATGACCATGGCTCAGTGCTTCTCACAGCTCTTAAAGTGGGGGGCCTTTAAGGAAGGAAGCCTGTGAATTTCCATTCCAGCTCATGTACCTTGATTAATTGCCAAATGATATAAAACTAAGTGCCATGAAAATATAATGCTTTTCAATAAATTTTAAGCAAAAACAAAAGAAATCCCCCACACCAAACCGTTTACTTACCTGTTATTATCCTATTATTAAGGACGGCTGATATAAAGAAAGACCTTGTGAATAAATCTGATAGATTTAAAAATAAATATTTATTTTAAAATAAGTATTTGAACCAATATCTAAATCTATCATATTTATTCACAAGAGGCATAAATAATTATAATTCTTAAAAGAAAACAAAAACTTGATGATAATAATAGAAAAGTCCCCAATAGGAAGAAAGGGAGTAAAAGGGAGAGAAGTAGAGAAGGAAATAAATTTAGATTTAGTGAGAAGAAAATATCTCTCTGAAGGGGTAAGAGGAGATCTGATTGTAGCTCTTGCTTTTATCACCAAATCTAAAGGACCTGAGCCACAAGGCGACGACCAGACCTTCCCTTCCCACCAGAGCAGACAGTAGAACACAGACTTCTACTAGAACAGAGACTTGGAAAACTTCTTACAAAATTTCAAAAGACAAAGGATAAATGAGGTACTGTGCATATGTTTAATCATTCATATTGCTATTATGCTAGGTCACCACTTTTTAAAAATTTTGTCATCTTTTCTGTCAATATTTTTCTAAGCATAGCTATACTGGAACCATGCTATGCTTTTGTGTGTATGATATCAGTAACATATCTTTTTATATACAATTTTTAGAAGTTACACTGCATTTACAGTTATTACAAACTATTGTCTATATTCCCCATGTTGTACAATACATCCTTGTAGCCTATCTTACACCCAATAGTTTGTACCTTCCTCCTCCCCACTGCTATATTCCTGCTCCCACTGTTTATTCAAACCACTAGTTTATTCTCTGTATCTGTGAGTCTCTTTTTTTTTTTAATATTCACTAGTTTGTTGTATTTTTTAGATTCTACCTATAAGCGATAACATACAGTATTTGTTCTTCTCTGTCTGACTTACTTCACTTAGCATAATGTCCTCCAAGTCCATCCATGTTGCTGCAAATGGCAAAATTTTGTTCTTTTTTATGGCTGAGTAATATGTTTATGTATATATGTATATACCACATCTTCTTTATCCATTCATCTGTTGATGGACACTTAGGTTGCTTCCATCCTTGGCAATTATAAATAATGCTGCTATGAACATTGGGGTGCATATATCTTTTCAAACTAGTGTTGTTGCTTTTTTTCAGACATGTGCCCAGGAGGGTCATATGGTAGTTCTACTTTTAGTTTTTTGAGAAAACTTCATACCGTTTTCCACAGTGGCTGCACCAACCTACATTCCCACTACAAGGGTTCCCTTTTCTCCACATCCTTGCCAACATGTGTTATTTGTGCTCTTTTTGATGATGGCCATTCTGACAGGTGTGAGGTAATATCTCATTGTGATTTCGATTTGCATTTCCCTAATGATTAATGATGTTGAGCATCACTGAGAAGTCCCTTATTAGATATATGATATATGATTTGCAAATATTTTCTCCCAGTCTGTGGGTTGTCTTTCCACTTTGTAGATAGTGTGAAGCACAAATTTCTAATTTTGATGAAGTCCAACCTGTTTTTCTTTTATGGCTTATACTTTTGGTTTCTAAGACATCATTGACTAATCCAAGGTCATGAAGATTTGTGTCTATGTTTTCTTCTATGAGTTTTATGTTTTAACTCTTGCACTTTGTTCGTTGATTCATTCTGAGTTGTTTTGCATCTGGTGTGAATATAGGGTCCAAATGAATTCTTCTGAATGTGGATATCTAATTCCAGCACCATTTGTGGAAAAGAGTATTTTCCCCTGTGAATTGTCTAGGCACTTTGTTGAAAATCAATTGACTACTAATGTAAGGGTGTATTTCTGGGCTTTCAATTATATTTTATTGATCTGCACGTCCATTTTAACAATATTGAGTCTTCTGATCTATGAACACAGATGCTTTCCCATTTATCTAGATCTTCTTTAAGTTTTTCCATTATATTTTGTAGTTCTTTAGTGTACAAGTCTCAAACTTCTTTTGGTAAATTTATTCCCATGTAATTTTATTCTTTTTGAATAAAATTGGAATTGCTTTCTTAATTTCATTTTCAGATTGTTCATTGATAATGTATAGACATGCAATTGATTTTTACATACTGATCTTGTATCCTACAATCCTGCTGAACTCGTTTATTTTCACTTCACAACATATCGATGTGGTTAGCTTTTCAAGTTAGTTCATATATACCTTTTTAATTCCCATTTTAAGAGTGGCATAGTATTCCACATTATGATATAACAAAATGCATGTATTCATCTCCCTATTGGTAGGCACTTATATTGAGTTTTCCTTTTTGTTTAACTATCATAAAAATACTGAAATGAAAACTCTTCATCATACCTCTAACTACTCACACAGGTTCAAAGAATCTTAAAAACAGAATTGGCTGGTTATAGTGTATATTTATCTAAAATTTATCAAATGCCACAAAATTGCCCCTCCAAAGGGTCCATATTTTTCCATCATCAAAAAAAAAGCTAGATGTATTAAAGATGAACAACAAAACAACTAACAGTTCCTCATAATGGTCCTTTAACTTTGATAAAAAGAGTTCCTTTCCAATAAAGCAGCAAGACTCCTCTTGTGATTGTCAGATTAACTTGGGGCTAAGTGTAGACATCCAGCAGAACTCCTGGGGAAAGCATCTTCCTTCCCCAGACAATTTTAACCAGAAATAACAGAGAGGAACTAAGAGGATTTACCATGGTTTGTTCAATCAATCAATCAATTATACATGCTGTGAAGCTTTGACATTTTTGCTTACGGATCCCCAGAGGAATGTGGTTTACTAGGTCTCAGAAAGGGTAGCACGTGTTTGGAAAGCAGAAACACATGCAAACTGGTTAGAACCATACACTCAATGAGTACTTCTCTAAATAAATGATCACTCAAGTTTGTATATTCCTAAAGCATTGATATACAAACATAGATATAGCATCTCTATGAATATTGGCATGAAACAGTCAACCAGATACCCCCTTGCTGCTGCCAGAGGGGTATATTATAATCATAATCCAAAGGAAGTGTGAAGGTGGTGCCCCCCACCACGAGGTCCTTGTTAGGTTACATCCCAACTTCTCAAGAGCTTTTAAGTACTTCTCCATCACCTCCAAATGCAGGGGCCCTTGGCCATGAAGGAAAGGATGAAGACCAGAAGCCAAACACCCATACCTTGGAGCAAGACTGCCTTATTCTATTTATGTATTTATTTATTTTCTTAAATGACATAGAGTTGATTTACAATATTATATTAGTTTCAGGTGTACAACATAGCGATTCAATATTTGTATAAATTATACTCCATTTAAAGTTATTACAAAAGTCTTATTCTCTTTACATAGTGAAACTGTCCACCAGTAGTGTGCAGAGAAGAAAGAATGGAAACAAGATCTTCAATAGAAATGACTTAATAAAAACTATTCTCTAAGTAAGCATATTAGAAAAGGTGAAGGTCTTTCTGCCTTACTAATATGTTCTCAGAAGCAAGAAGTCAACTGAAAATATGACCCCTGTATAAGATGACCAACAGAGCCTGGAAAATGAGAAATGTAGGCCATCCCAGACCATAAACTATAACTTTAGCCACAAGATACAAGATAAGGTTAATGAATGATTTTTTAGACAGAAAACTAGTTGACAGTAAAATCCAGGGTACAGGATTTCTAGTTGATAGGAATGTATTTGGAGCTAAGGTAACACTAGAGTAAAATCTGAACTACTAGTTGTCAAGATTCCTTGTCTCAGAAATTAAAAAAAAAAATTCTTTTTCCAGTTTTTCTCTCACCCCCAAAGCATATATCTACTAAGCAATTCCTATATGGAATCTCTGGACAAAACAATAATGGTGATAATGGTTAATAAATAGACCAATAGCCTTGAAATGGTACATTTTTAATACCAAAAAAAAATTATAGTGACTGTCTCTAGATTTGGGGAGGAGGTGTCCTGTGTCATTTATCTATTTTGACCTTTTTAAAATTACCATGCCAGATAATGACTTTTGTATTATAATATCTTGTATTCATATTTTAAGAGGTTCCTGTTTTTTAGGTGTAGCATTCCAGTTTCTCGACCATTCTTTCATGTTTATTTTTTCTGATAAATCTTAAAACTGAAAATGGTTTTCTCCCCTAATCTCTTGGAATTGGTTCTGGGATTCTCTGAATATTGTTTAAACAACTCCACCAGTTAGTTATTTTGTCTGATTTTATTTTAACACAATTTCAATAACTATGAGATTTTTTGCAAGAAAACAGCAATAAATGGAAAAATAAGTATAATGAGAAAATTCAGAACGTCAAACATCTCGTCAACAAAGATACACGGAACTTTCCTTACTAGGGAGCCTTGGGGTAAACTGAAAAACCAAAAAAAAAAAAAAAAAAACCAAACAAACACTGCATTGTAACCACCAGAGGGCAGTGCACTCTTAGTAATGGACCCTAGCGCTCTTAAGATGAAGTCCTATTTCATTTATCTTGAAGATCAAATTTACATAAGAATAGCATTAGACTACAAGTTTACTTGAAACTCGGTAATAATTACAAAACCTACTCCTGATATTAGCAGCATAACATTTATTTAGCATATTTAAAGAAGTATAGTCACCAGTGAATTATTCATATTAATTGGTGAGATGCTCCTTCACAGACATATAGGGAAGACCTCCATGAAACTGGAAAACCTCTGTGAAACGGGAAGTGGCTGTGTATGCATGAAAGCCACGTGGATACAGAAACTGTCCTGTCCACCCAGCTGTTTCTTCTGTACATGCATTAGGGTCCAGTTTATAGTGACAATTCAATAAATGTTTGATGAAGAAAAAAATTAAATGATCATAGTTTCAGCCCTACTCAGTTGGTACTCTCCTCAGGCTCCTGCCCTGGGCCCTGCACTTTTCATTTTAGAAGAGTTTTGGATTTACAGGAAAAAAATGTAAGCTAGTACGGAGAGATCTCATACCATCTGCACCCAGTTTTCTCTATTTTTAAATATCTTAAGATCAGTGTGATATAATTGTTATAATTAATAAGGATACATTGATACATTATTACTAGCTAAAATTTATACTTTATTCATATTTCCTTAGGTGTTACCGGATGTCATTTTTCTGTCCCAGGGCCCCACCCAGGATACCACGTGACAAATATTTATGTCCCCTCAGGCTCCTGGAGGCTCTGACAGTTTCTCTGTCCTTGTGTTTGGTGACAGTTGTGAGTAGCACTTGTCAGCTACTCTGTAAAATGTCACTCAGTTTGGGTTTGTCTGATGTTGTTCTCATGATGAGACTGAGGTTATGGGTTTTAGGAGGAGATATAAAGTTTTCAATACAAAATCTCGTGGACGGAAGGGCAAGCTGGCCTTGGGCAAAGTTGGAGAGTGAGTAGAATCCCTGTTTTCTCACTTCATAGAATCACCCTCACTTCACCCTTCTCAAAATCCACACACACCTCCCCCACTTTCCAGCATGAGCACCCAGAGCTGGCTCCACCCTCTTTGCATGCCTCTCGCATTCTTCTCCGAGGGACGCTTCTGCTGCCTCCCGCTCTCCCTCTCACTCTGTGCATCCAGGCTCACTGGCTCACCTTCAGATTCTAGACTCCAGAGCTGTCACACCTGCCATTCTCTGCCTGGAGATTTCTCACAACACATCCCAGAACCCTTGATGCCCACCTGACCCCATTCCACACCCATTTACCTGTACGTACCTCCCATTCATTCTTCAGGTCTCCAGCAAATGTCAACTTCCTCGAGAAGACCATCTGCCACCTCTGGCCAGAGCCTGGCTCTCAGAAAGCCAGATCCTTTGACTCTTAGAGCAGCTTGAGCTGTTCAGAGCATCTGTCTCCGATTGCGATCAGGCACCCTGCAATTCTGTGATTCATGCTTACTCCCTCCTGTAAGCTACATGAGAGAGGGCAGAAAATATGTCTGTTTTCTTCACCCAATGTCATCAGCGCCTTGCAGGAACGGTGGACACTCACTACATCTCTGATAGAGGGAGGAAGGGAGATGGGAAGACCATGGCAGATGCCGGATTTGTCCTTTGACTTGACTTGATTCAGTCACCATCTGGGATCTTCAAGATTGCAGCAGTGTAACTTGACAGATGACACCTCTGTTTTGGGCTGGGCATCCAGTGGGACAGGAAAGGATGCTGTTTACTAAGGGGAGAGAATGGACAATTTGAAGCTCAAGGGAAAAGGGAGAAGGAATCAAGTGTTCCTAGTTCCACATGTTAAATGTGGAAGGCCTAATAAAGCGATTGTCTACAAGCAAGGAACCCAAAGATAATTATTCAGGTAACTCGCCCAGGATCGTACACAGCTGGTACATATTCTAGTATTTGAAGTTCAGTACTTTTTCCAAAGTGAATTTGGAGGGGACTTCAGAAATTATCTTATTCATCTTGTATCCATACCAGAGAATTAGCCTACTCATTGCCAAAGATAGATTCAATCTTCTCTGTATCATTCTGGATACTTGCAGAGCAGTATTACCAACAATAAAAGCAAAAACAATTAAAGCATTATCAAATGGAAATCTTTCTCAAATTTGCCTAATGTTAAGGGTCACTTAGCACTTTCTAAGTTCACGATTGACTCAGTCAAGTGGAATTGTGTTGCAAGAATTTGCGTGTCTTCAGGGGGGAATTCACTAACAAGGGTAACTGGTCTAAATATAACTTTGATTGGGTACTAGAAGAGAAAAAGGACATTAACAGAACAACTGCTGAAACCCAAATAGAGCCTGTAATTTAGTTATTAGCACTACCCCAATGTTTATTTCTTCATTCTGATGAATGCACCATGGTTGTGTAGGGAAGGAGAGTGAAGGACATGCAGGAACTTGCTGAAATACCTTTGCAACTTTTGTGTAAATCTGACATTATTCCAAAATGATAAGTTATATAAAAACAACAAAAGGATACTGATGTATCTCACGGACCCAAGTGGTTGAAATTCCTCCCAAGGAACTGGAACCATAAAAGAAGAATTAAATAGTGATGGTCATACACAAAATGTTCACCTCACCAGCAACTGAAGAAACACAAATCAACAGGAGATAAAATGTGTTTCCTATGCAATCAGCTGATATAAAGATAACCAATATTGAGTAGATTTGGGGAAAATGATCCTTTATGCACTGTGAGGGATATTCATTGTAACACGCTCTTTTTATGGCATCTAATAGAAAACTCATCTCAACTGAGACAAGAGGGAATATTTTGGCTCAGGTGTCTGAAAGTCCAAAGTTAGGTCAAGCGTCAGGCAAGGCCTGGCTCCAGTGAATAAAAATTTGCCTTCTTTCTGCCTCTCCTCTCTGCTTTCTGTGATGTCCACTTTACCCAAAGTTGACTCCCCGTATACCACAAGACTTCCAGCAATTCCCACAGCTGTATTCTTCCTCCTTTCCATCAAGGAACAAAAAGAATGATTTTCCCAATAGTCCTGAGAAAGTACATATTTCTCATCTCAATGCCCTGAGTTAAGTCTCGGGTCCATCCCTGAACCATTCACTCTGGCCAGAAGGATGGCTTCACAGATGGAGCCAATCTCTCCAAACCTGCTGGATGAGGATACCAGAGGGAAGGTCCATCAAAGGAAATGGACAATACAATTTCCATGAGGGGAGGGTATCCATTAATTTCATTTTTATGGAAGCCTTTTTAAAATAAGGAATTTCAAACCAATCCAACTTTTTAATTTATTTCCAGTAATCAAATTTGTACAAAAAAAAGGAATCATGCACAAGAGATGTTCTGGTAATTTTATGCATAAAAAACTCAAAACAATCTAAATTCACAGCAATAGTATGTTTGTTATATAAGTTACAATGCACTACTTAAAGGACTTTTTGCTGTATAAAAATCCATAATCATTCAGTATGGTTGACTGCTCAAAATCCATGAACTGAACCCATCACTTCCAGAGGGGTGCACCCTTCATTTGCAAGGCATCAAGGCAGCCCAGTCTTCCCATGAGTGATTTAATTACTTTTGGAGCAAGGGACTATTACATGACAGAGGCCAATGACAGCCCAATGCTTGACTGCAGGTATTTTCTACAAAAAAGGAAAGTAATTAGAAATAATATCATGCATAAACATGTTAAAATTCCTAACCAGATTAATTCTTTTATCAGTTTTATTATTAATATCTTTTATGACTTCCTCAAATTTTGAAACTTTTATTAAGCTGTAATCTCAAAGATTTGGAGAATAAACATAAATGTTTTTATTTTTTAAAGACTTTGAAACACCGTCCAAAACCAAGGTCCATAGAACAATGGCAGTAAAATGTCTTCAGTATTGTTTTTAAATTCTTCTGCAAAATATCCTATCAATACTGCTCAGGTTAAGCATAGGTATATAGAGTTGACACTTATGGCTCAGTACTAAGAAATTCAATGAGCAGAAGGTTTTGAAGATCTTCTAATGCCCAATACCAATCACAGTGCCCAAGTGGAAATTAAAACTGAAAAAAAGTTTCACTCTGGCAGCCCAAAATCACAAAGTCTCCTTTACTGCTGTAACACAATATTCTATTTGCCAACAAAATGTACAACTGCTTGGCATTATAAAAATTACCATTTAAGATCATGGAATAGAATAAACTAACAAGCTAAAAATCAGGTAACTAATTGCTAACAATCCACTAGGATGAATGTCAGTCTTGTCCTGGCCTTAATCTTCAGGAATTTACACTCTGAGACAGTTGAAGTTAATCTGGACTTTGAGCCTGGAATCAGCAAATTCTGTTATTTATAGTCTTCTACACTAAAATGTATTTACTGTAACACTAGTAAACTAAACACTTCAGCATCTTTTGGGACTTCCCTGGCGGTCCAGTGGCTAAGACTCTGTGTTTCCACTGCAGGGGGCTCAGGTTCAATCCCTGGTGGGGGAACTAAGATTCCATATGCCGTGGGGCAAAAAACTTCAGTATCTTTAATGTGCAGTGTCCTTTTTCAAGGCCCTTGAAGGTTCTCTAGTCACATAGACCTCTTCCCCATCACACCTCTCCTTACACTGCGTCGTGCTGCAGGGGCATGTACATTCTGAGAATCTGGCTGAGAGGATGTACAGCCGGGTGTCCCTTTAGTTTTGGTTTGATGGGTTATCTTCATGTGGGTTGCAGTCACTCTCATGTAGAGTTAAATACTCGTTAACCATCTCAGTGTATGAATGGTGTCCAGGAACTGACCCCCTCCTCCAACTCACCCAACATCAAAGCACAAGGGTGAAAGACACAAAAGGATACAAAAATGTCCTATGGCATCTGGCACTGGAAATATGTGGGTAATAAAGGAGGAACAAAATGATTCAGCTCCTCTGTGATCTGATGAGTGGATTTCAGATCAATTCACACATAATCTAATCTAATTAAATGGCACTCCGTTTTAAATTATTCCCATAAAAAATTTTCAAAGCATATCATCTTAATAACACACACTCAAGAGAAAAAGGAAGGCTTAGAGTTCTGTTCCTAGTATGAACGTATAGTCTGTCTCATTAAAAGGTAAAATAATGGTGATCTAACGATTATGTGCCAAGAAGCTACTGTAAATTATTTTTACTGCACAAGAGGAATATTGAAATGTAGGTTTACATCCTTGTCCTAAAGGTATGTTATGCCTTAAGATATTAACTAGTGCTAATAAGAAGACATTCATCACAAGACACTTAAAAGCAAACATACAGAATAAGAAGATAAAACTACTGTGAAGATGTCTCTGAAGATATCTGAAAATGTTTTTGATATTAGTAATTTTTTTTAATATTTAAAATATATTATCTCAATATCTTAACTTATATGGTTATAAAGCACACAGTGTGTTAATATTTCTAGCTAACATTTATATTATTCCAGGAAGTGTTCTAAGCACTTTACATGTAAAGACTAATTCTCAAAGCAAAGCTATGAGGGGGTATTATTGTCCCATTTTACAGAAGAGGAAACTGAGTACCTTGCCTTGCTTGGGAGCACACGGCTAGTACAAGATGGAACTGAATTTGAACACAACTCCTTTCCTTACTAGTATTAACCTTCCCCTTTCCTGTCCCCCATCTCCTCCCATAGCACTTTTCACCTTCTGGAACAAGAAACAAAAGTAATAATGACAAGTGATGAAATCAGTAAAAAGTATTCTGACGATGAAAAGGAAGTTTTAATTTTAAAAGATTAGATCACCCAGAGTCCGGGCTGATACGGACAAATTCCTTTACCATCTTCCTTCCCCATGTGGGTAAATTTCTTCTAGCCTTCCAAGGGACATGCTTTATCTTGAGACTTTAGTTTACACTCCATGCTTTCCATGGACCCAGTCTCCTATCCCCACTCGGATATAACACTCAAGATGCCGGAATATTGAGACCAACATCCGTGCCCGGAGCATCACGCTCTGCCTTTGTTTCTGGCTCCTCCGTACTTCCCCTACTTTCTTTTGAGCGCCTCTAGCCCCATGAAAAAAAATCTGTTTCTAGCATTTCTAGGTGTCTTACTAGGAGGATTTTCAGGCTTTCTATTCAAAAACTTGTGAGAAACCCCCCACTTGTGTGTCCCTTCATCTCCCTGCCATCCACGGGGTCCCTACAAGAGACGTGGTACCTCCTCTCCTACGCTTTCAGGGCATCCCCGCATCTCACTCACCCTTTCCCAGACAGAGGCATTTGTTTTTCTCCTTTCCTGAGGAAGGGCAGAATGGCTGACGGGGAACATGAATTTGGGGAGAGAAGAATGGAAAAATATCGATTTTGAAATGTTAAAATTGTATCTCTTGTGGTGGAGGCTAACTAAACGCTGTCTGAATCTGCTTCCTCTTCCTGGGCTGTCACGAAGGTGAAACTTCCCACTCATCCTTTGCTTTAAGCGGAGACCGACCATCCGGGTAGTTTCCAGCCAATGGGATGTGGAAGGAGGAGGAGGACCACACCCTCAGGCCTGCCGTGCAATCTTCCAGTGATGTACCCCACACCCCGCTCCTCTTTTGTGGATGTTGACGCTTCCCAGCGGAAGAAACCTGAACCCGTGAGTTAGTGATGGCAGGAAAGCCACAAAAGCGCTGCCTCACCCTCATGAGATTGGATGTCGGCAAAGAATGAACTTTTATTGTGCTAAGTAACTGAGTTTGGGGGGTTGCTGGCTTTAATTATCCAGACCAATATATTCCCATCACAGTTATCTGAAACATCATTTTAAGCTGAAATGCTCAAATATTTGGTAAGTCCAAAAAGTGACCTCATTAGAGTCACAATTATGTTCATGATTAAACTGAAAAATGCATTTATAGAGTCTTATCTGTAAGTTTAGGTATAAGTTTGAATTGCCTGATTGTTTATTTCAAGCAACACATCAAATTATTGATGATAATATTCCTGGTAGCTGTACATTTATTTATGCAATAGCAACCCCCAAAATGTTCATTTATAAAAAATAATAATGGCTTCCTGGAATCTAAATGAAACGCTAAAAACCTGAGTCAATACCAGAGAAAGCAGAGAAGGGAACCTCAACCCACCTGGGTTTTAGGCTGGCCAAAGTGTATGGCTGTGGGGAGGCCTCTCTGTATTTTCTAGAAAATGCTGTCAGATGCATACAACCAAGGTCTGTGTCAGACTAATGTTTCTAACAAATGCTTATTGTCTACGAAGGTGCATATATGTGTATGTTTTTAACAAAACCAAAATGTTTAAAATTGAATTCACCCTTCATAACATGGTCATATATTATAATATCTAGAATTAATTAGCTCTGGAAAAATCTATTTATGGATAAGAATGAGTTAGAATTCCAAATACAAACTACAAACCTCATTTAGTTGTTCTCATGTATCATGAGGACATGGCAGTTGTTGGAAGCTATGTCACATCTTGACATTGCTGACAGTTGTATTTTATTCTTTTGCAAAGCTTTCATAGGTTATTTAATAATGTAAGAGGATTTTCTAATTAGGAGGGAATTTAAAGAATGCAGAAACAAAGGAGAAAGAGGGGAGGGATAAATTAGGAGTTTGGGTTAACAGATACATACTACTATATATAAAACAGATAATCAACAAGGACCTACTGTATAGCAGAGGGAACTATATTCAATACCTTGTAATAAGCTACAGTGGAAAAGAATCCCAAAAAGAATACATTCATATGTACAGCTGAATCACTTTGCTGTACACCTGAAATTAACACAACATTGTAAATCAGCTATACTTTAGAAAACTAAATAAATTAATAAATGGCTGCAGAAACAAAGCACAGCTAAATTAATTGCCTTGCGCACAGCCTTAGAGAAGCTGGTGGCAAGTCTGAGAACAGACCCTAATTCTTGCTTCTCCATTTCCCTCCTGCTTTATGTCTCATTATAAAGATCTTCTTATTCTGAAATAAATCTAAAAATTTTAAAAATAATTTTGTGTTCTGCTTTTTGAAACTTATATGTACATAATTTTCATGTTTGAGAACAACTTTCCAGCATCAAAATATCTTATATATTTTCTACTTTTGTGATTTTCTAAATAAAAATATCAAATAAGAATTCCCTTAAACATATTCTTGTAGAAAACTCTGTCTCATTTCCTAATAGAATCCCAGAGTATATAAAATCTTTAATTTCAATGAAGAGGTTTCTGGATGTTCTTACTCTTTTTATTGTAAAAAGTGTCATAATTTAATATTAGGATGAAATGTGAGTTTCCAAATGAACAAGAAACAAGCTGGATTTTGCAAGCCAACTCTTGTGGAAGTCCTTTTTGATGAGAGTTTCAAGTTAGAATCCTCAAATCTCACTCACACTCAGAAGCTGTATAATTGTCATCTGAATATAATTTTCCTACAGTTCAATAAACTGCAAATTGTTTGGCTGCAGAATAAATGACTTCAGCTATTTTAGTATTAAATCAACATATGTTTAAATCATTTTCAAGATTCTGTTGATGAGGCTAGCCAAGCAATGGAAATACCTTCAATATGAAAGAAATGAATGTTTCTGGGTTTAAACTTACTATTTCATGGGCTAAACTAATTTGCAACATCAAATATTAGTAGTTTAATAGATCAGTTGAAGGATTTTTATCAGATAGGACACACCTCCTTTGTTTCCCTGGTCTCTCAGGGACCACTGTCTTTTCTTGTCTGATGTGCAGTATCTTGAAAACTTGTTTCATACATTTTGTCTATATTTTTCTTATTGGTGTTTTGGGGAGGGGGTGATAAATATGGTCCCTATTATTCATTCTCTGCTAGAAGCAAAGTGATTGAACTGATTTTAACAAGGAAGGATTCATGAAATATTTTTGGAAGAAGTAAAGCCTTATGTTGAGATAATTGTAGATGCTGACACTCCAGGCTTTGTGGAACAGCATGGAAAATAATGAATAAAATTAAACTGATTTACTGTTTAACCCAAACACAGGAAAATGGATTTAGTCTGCTCTAGAAACGGGGAAATTGACCATCTTACTTATCAGACAGCTTAGGGTAATTTTTTCAGCAGAAACAAAGAAAACCCTCAAAGTCCACTTACTGCTCCATGACAAGACCCAGGATGACTGAGCACCCTCCATCTGGGACATAGCTAGTCTGATGGCAGAGGTAAATCTGAAGGCACTGAAAGAGCAAAATGTTTTATAGCTTCTGCTCAGATATGGCTCACAGGATATTTATCCATATTTTATTGACCAAAACTAGTCCCATGTCTGGATATAGGTCCCTGTAAAGAGCGGCCCCACTTGTAAGTTTCCTGAATATTTTCAACAATTGTAAAATCTACCATGCTCAATACAAATTAAACTAGTGGTTCTCAATCTCCTTTGAATTCTGATGACACCTTCCAGAAAAAAAAAAATATATATATATATATGTAACAAACATGAATACTTTTCATATAATAACCTAGGCCTTGTGAAATCCCTGAACTGTCCCCAAGGACCAGAGGCCAGAGACTCTAGATTAAGAGCCCCTGATTACATAGTTTTGATGTCTATAGCTTTAGGGCAAGGAGAAATCTTAGTCAGTTTACCATAAATTTTATAGAATTGAAAGGTCATATTTTGAGAAAACCAGAATGTACTTTAATTCTGTTGACTATAAACACAAATCTGTTTGTAAACATATCAAAATATTCCATAGAGTGAATATACATGAATGTATTAAACATTTGTAATACATGAAAATTACAAAGTCTTTGAATCTACCATGATTTATACTCCACTTTCAGAAATCTTAGTTGAGCCATTTTAACAAAACTGTTCTTTAGACTGAAACCAGTCTGCTAAACTTCATCTGAACTTTTAACTCAGTCATTTGATCAGGCCTATGAGAATAACAAAACACCTGTTGGTCAAGCAGTGTTACTTCTGTTTCTTTTAAGAAATCTGGCCAGATTTGTCAGGCTATGAGCCTACACTTGCTCCCTTAAAAGTCAGAGAAGAACTCAAAGAAGTATTATTTCATTTCTCTTTTGAAGAACAGAAGAGAATAAACCAAGAAGAAGAAACACCAAGAAAGCCCAAAGAGTAAATGATTTCTGTTTAGGACACAATTTTATCCATCTAATTTTGTATGTAAGATCTGTATTTTTGTTGTTTATACTGATAATCATGATAAAGTACATGAAAATGTGTAAGAAAATACTTTGGTTTAAGAAAAGAATATTATTTTTATGTTTGTAATATTTAGTTAGATTCAGATAGTTTAAAAATTATAATTTTGTATTTAAAAACAATTAAAACCACATAGATTTTCTTAGGGTTTTTTTTTTTAGCGTAAGGCAAGACTCAAGTAAGATACAGTAAGAAGACTGAAAGACCACTGTAATAACCAATCCCAACATTCAAAATAGAAAAATTCTAGGAGTGTTGATTTACAAAGGAACTATTTTCAAAAGGGCAGGCAGAGGGTAAAGGAAGCACAGGAACATTACAGCACTTAGAGTTTACTAAAAAGAAGCTCAGATACAGCAGTGAGAGGACACGGAGCCCAGGACCAGAGTCTTGTAGGGAAATCTACCTGGGGAAGGGAAATGACCTTTGGTGGAAAGTCACCATCATCTCAAGATGAACCCCCAGGGAGTTCATCTTGGGAGGGAGGAGGGGTCAATGCCTACCTCACTGCCTGCCTCCCTCTGATCTGCTGGGGCTCCTGTTGGTAAAACCAGATCAAAGAAGCCAGAAGTCAAGGAAGCCATTGACTCTGGGAGTAGATCTCAAGGAGGAAAAGGGGCTTCCCTGGTGGCTCAGCGGTTGGGAGTCCGCCTGCCAATGCAGGGGACGCGGGTTCGGGCCCCGGTCTGGGAGGATCCCACATGCCGCGGAGCGGCTGTGCCCATGAGCCATGGTTGCTGAGCCTGCGCTTCCGGAGCCTGTGCTCCGCAATGGGGGAGACCACAACAGTGAGAGGCCCGTGTACCGCAAAAAAAAAAAGGAGGAAAGGGGAGGAATCTGCCCTAAAGTACATAAGTACAGAATTGGACAGTTTTGAGAAAATTAAATATTATGATCATATGAGTGGATTGCACTCTAGATCAATCTTTTAATTGAAAATAGCATTAAATCTTGCTTCATCATTATTTTCCTCCACTCCTCCCATGGGGGTGGTGAGGAAGGAGAACAGGCTTCCACAGAGTCTCAACAGTCTACAAACTACAGTCTACAAACTCCTTGAGGCAGGTATCACATCTTATAAATCTTTCTATCCTAAGCTACAACATGTATTTAGCACACAATAAATATTTACTAAATTAGTTGACTGAATAAGTGAGCAAATCATGTTTAACTGGGAAGGGATTGATGTAAATAAATCCCAACTGTGAAAGTGGAAATCTATATAACACAGACTGTTAGTCCTAAAATGCAACTCCTCGGGTGGTTTCTCATAAACTTACGTGAAACTGAGATATTTTAATTCTGTGACACTCTGACCTATGTTTCAAAATTATTCCTTTAGATAATCCCATGCAATTCTCTGTATATCTACTCATACAAAAGGCCCTATGTTTCCAATTTATTTTATGGTGAGATGGCTCTCAAATATATCATTACAAATTCCACCAGTTTTCTTTGGGTGATATATGGTAACATATTCATCTCTAACTGAAAACAGGATGATTTGTTGGAATGAATCAGGACACACTTAGGCCACCCCAGAGAAATAAATCTCAACACTTTCAGGAGAGCCAGGGGAGCATTTTTCTTTTGGTCTCAACTAGGCTCACCCAGAGAGTGATCCTCTTTAAATAGCAAAACTAAAATCAAAGTCCCATAGAGACCTAAAACGTATAGCCAAATCCATTTCCAAATCAGTTCTCACTTGACTGGAAATGCTGCTGCCTGTGTAACTCACTCTCAGAAAGCCCATATCCTCAGGCTAATTATGAAGTCATTCTTCTCTGTCCTTCCCTTTTCCTCCTTTTTTCTCCTATACCAGTGTTACCAAGTTTAAACTCTTTCTGCTCACTGCACAACAGGCCAATAAACCGGGATACAAGTTGTTGGAGCAATGAATAGGGACTTTATATGGAAAGCCAGCGACCAAGAAGATGGCAGACTAATGTCCTAGAGAACCATCTTCCAGGAGTTAGAATTCAGGCTTCTTTTATACTAAAAGGGAAGGGAGTGTGGCTGGTTGTTGCAAACTTCTGGTGTCAGAATCCCTTGTTCTTGCATCTGTCCCCATAGGTCAGGTCATGATGTTCCTGTAAACCTCTAACAAGACAAATATTATTCTCTGATCTGCAACTTTTTATCTCTATATGAATGGAAAATTGTTACCTTTAAAGGTCAGAGTCTTGAGAATGGGCTATCCTGTATATTTCAGGCTATAGGCAACATTCTTTTATAAAAGGTGCTGAGCCAGCATGACAGGCAACAGAGGACAAAGGTTAAAGTAAAAGAAACAGATCCAACATGGAGTCAGATTTGTTCTTCTCTATTATACCAGGAGACATCTATAATGTTTCATAGATGTCCCCAAGTGACATAGATAATTATACAAAGAAGGAAGGAGGGCAAGATGTAAACATACAATTTGCCAATTTATAGACTTTCTGATGGAACCTGAGGGGTTTTTGTTCAAAGTTTATGCATTCTACCTTGAATGTAGGTACCACAAAAATATCAAAAATCTAGTAGATAGTGGAGGAAGAAATTGAAGAAAGAGGAGGAGAACAGAGAGAAGAATGGAGGGAAGAGGAGAGGGAGAGAGAGAGAGAGACTTTTCTTCTACTTATCCATTCGTAATTCTTGAGTCAAACTCTTTACATCAAAGTGACAAAGAAAAAATAGAGAAAATGTGTAAGAGAGACATTGTGTGTCACCCCAAATCTTCCAGAACCTTAGATAGATCATGGTCATACTTTGATGGACTTTATACTACAGAGGAAAAGGACTAGAAAGGAAACGGGGCTTTTATAATACAGGAACATTGTATTGACTTGGGTGAAGTTTAAGATGAAGATAAAGCAATTTAGGGAAAAGGTGTGACCTCCATATAAAGAAAGGTCACAGGTTTTGAAGTCACTATGTAGGTTTCAGTTGTGGCTATGACTCCAAGTTTGTCTTTTGACAAAGAAAAACATGATTCTGATCAGTTACACAATTAAGTATCCATAAGATGAACTAAAAACAGTTACTGAGAAGAAACTTCTCTTGAAATGGAGAGAATTTCTTCTGTGGTTGCTCAGTAAGAAGATATTATGTGATGCAGAGGAAGAAAAACTAAACAATAAATAGGAGGTATTGGTAGATATAACCCATAAGAATATTTCCAACTCCTCCAGAGTGTTCCAAGAACTCTGAGGTTTATTGGGTTACTTCTTTAAATCAAAGCATTCATCTTTGGAAGGCTGCTTTCAACAATCAGCCAGCATACAGCTAACAGTCTTACAAAGCATTTCGGTACAGTTCATTATCAAAGGGTACATTTTGACAACTAGTTTTTCTTAGTGGTCACAACATGAAATTATAAGGTTTAAAGCTAGACATTCGTTGGATGATTGAGGCTTTAATGGTGGGAATTTAATGACATAACTTTTTTAACTTTATTTTTTTAATGTTTTCAAACGTGCAGATGTCTTGGGATTTGTCAGATGCTAAGATGGGTAGAACCTAGTAGGGAAATGGGGGAAACACAATGAGAATGTCAAAGTAGAAAAAGAACTAGATAACACAGATTCTGCTGAGCCATGGTAAGAAATTGTATTTTAGTCTCAGAGCAACATGAAGCAATTAAAAAGTTTAAAGCAGAGGGATATATGGCCTGAATTATTATTTCTATATTGTTTTCGCAGTCTACTGGTTCATGTGCTAAACTACAGATTTTCTAAGGGCAGTGGAAGGAACTTCATCCTTGTTTTTTTTTTTTAATCCCCAATCATCTAAAATAATGCCTGATATATGGGACTTGCTGAAGTAACTAAATACTTTTGTGGTTGATTGATAGTACTTATGGGGCATGTGGTAGACACAACCCCCCATGATCTCTGCCTCCTGGTGCTCATACCCTCTGTAATCCTCTTCATTTGAGTGTAGACAGAGCCTGTGATTTCTAACTCATTTCCATGCTTAAGTTAGCAAGTTCCATCTTGCTAGCGGACTATGTAGCTTTTCTGTCTACTTTGGTGGAGCAAGATGTTATGTTGGAGAGATCCACATGACAAGGTATCACCAACAGCCAGCTAGGTACTGAGACCTTCAACCCAACAGCCCTTAATCTGTCAGTTTCTCCTTCCTCAGTCAAGCCTTTGGATGAGACCCCAGCCCTGGCTGAGATCTTGACTGCAGCCTCATGACAGACTCTGAAGCAGAGAACCCAGTGAAATCTTGCCCAGACTCCTGACCCACAGAAACTGTACAATAATACATGTATATTGTTTTAAGGCTATACATTTGTAGCAATTTATTATAGGACAATAGATACATAGTACTACAAGGAAGGGGCACTCAATTCACGTTAATTCATTTGGCTCTGAAGATGTCTTTTCCATGCAGGTGTGGGTGTTCAGGGGCTGTATTTGTGCTAAGACACCAGGCACTCTGGCCACAATATTAGTTAATCCATGGGTCATTTCCTGAGCTGAACTGGGCCATTTGGAATCTGTCTCCCAAGAATTTGACAGTTGGAAAAGAGAGATAATGGCACATTACCACTGCCACTCTAGAGAAAAGGTTGAAATAAGATTAATTGCTGAAGGTACAAGTCAATAAATTATATTTCTGTCAATGGTAATGGCAAGGTGGGTGAATTTCAAAGAATGTCCTACAGATTTAGACAAAAAACTTGAATTTACACAACCTTTTAAATCATAATTCAGGTGTGAAAATATAATGTTAAAAATTTTTAGTCCCATAAACATAGCCCTTCATTTTATATGAAGGGAACTGAGATTTGTAGACAATATTATTTTTTTGTCAACAATTTTCATTGTGGAAACTTGGGAATACAGGATGCCATCCTTAATCATGGGACTGTGGTTAAAGAAAACAATAAGTGATAAGAATTTAAGCTGGAAGTGGAGGAAGATTAAAATTACTTGTAATTTTGAAAGAATAATATGGAAAATGCAGAGGTATCTTCTTTCAGGAAATGGAAACTAAAGGAAGGATAAAGTATGATAAAAATCCATTGTTCTATTTGTAAAATAAATAGATTAAATAAAATGTATTCCTAACCTCTTTTGAAGTTATAACTGTTTAGGACCCTACGAGAAACTCACTATAAGGAAAAATAACAAAACTGAAAAAATGAAAGTGAGAAAACTCCCTTATCTATACTGCTGCCACTCCATCCTCCATCAGAAGAGGACAGCACTAAGGAACAGGATGGAAGATGCAACACAGTAAGCCTTCTCACTGAATACCATAAATAAACCACGTTAAAAGAAAGATGCTTGGATCCAAGAAAAACTCAGATAAAACATTTAGAACGTTATTTGTGGGCATAATGCAAAGGTATAAGCTTGAATTATTATTTACTATGATTTATAATTAATCCTGCATCATCCATCAACACAATTACTAATATATGAAAATCACCAACAATCTAATGAGGCCTTAAATTAATATCAGTTTCCTTTCTGAAAGAAGCAGTAGTCTTGGTTCACAGGGAGGCATAAAGTGATACTCAAAACGTCAATGTTAATTCAAGGCACAAGGAGGTAGCAGTCCCTCTGACTCTGGAGGCTGTAATCTGAGCAACATGACATTCCTGGCTGGGTGATGAGAGCATGGAAATTTGAATAGCCACTTTCCTTGTCTTAAATGTGTACGCATTATCACAAGAGATGGAGAAACTGACTTGTAAAGTTGAAATAAGATGCAAGATTGTTTTTCTGTGTGGTCTTTCTTCTTGAAGTCTAATTCAAACTATTTGCAAAGTCTACCAAAAACATAGACAAGAACAATGGTGGAATTAAATTATTTCAACCTCTTCTGTTTTTACCCCTCAGGCTGTACACAGACGTAACCACCAAAATCTAAATTGTGCCCTTAATTGTGGAAAGGATGCCTTACAAAAAGTCTCATGAGTGGATTTATGGTAGAATTTGACCCAATATTCTATCTTAGGTGGACCCAGTTTTGTTTGTTTGTCACATTTTTCTGGTTCAACAGCCATTGCCTTAACTGTCATTTGTTGGCATATCTGTTAGTATATTCTGGAAAAAAAAGCTATAATTATGCAACACATTTTGAAAATAGGAGATATTAAGAATTTATTCAGTTCAGACATATTTTTCTATAGTGTATGGGCATGTATATATTTTAATCATCACTAGCTCATGTTTATGCAAAAACATTTTGCCTGTCAGTAAAGATCATAGGGTACCAGTTATTTAAGGGATCTGTTGTTAAAATAACTCAAGAAGAGAAACATAATTCAAGAACAAAATTATTCAAGTGTCATATAATTCAAGTGTAAAAACTGGGAGGCAGAATTCTAAACTTTATTTTTTATCAATGAAGTAATTGTGCTTGAGAATAATGTGATACAACAAAGGTAGTTTGATTTATAGAAAACATTCATAGAGCCTGAAATAAAACATCTAAATCATTTGTATAACAGTGAAAATTGCAGTGTAGTAAATATAAAGATACTGGACTACAGTACAAAAGACAAGGAATTAGACTAGATCTGGCTTCAGCTCAAGTATTAATTCCAAATAACAGGAACCACTTGGAACATTTTGTTGAGAATGAGTTATGGACCATAGCTGGGTTCAGTAAGACAAATACTGATGCTGAATCCAGACTCTGTACAATGACACCAAATCAAATCTTGGAGACAGAGTTTTGGGTGAAGTAGAAAAGAATAGTTTTATTACTTTTCCAGGCAAAGGGGGCCACAGCAGGCTAATGCCCTCAAAACTGTGTGGCCCAACCTGGAGGGGGAATTGAGACATTTTAGAGTAATGGTTCAAAGAGGGTGTGGTCAGCTTGTGGACATTCTTCTTGGTGGTGAGGTATGTGGGAGTCAGCATCATCAACCTTCTGGTTCCAGCAAGTCTGGGGTCTACATGCTTGTCGGATGCATACAGTTAACTTCTCCCACCTGCTGAGGGTTTCAGTACAGTAAGTCCCCTACATACAAACCTTCAAGTTGAGAACTTTCAAAGATGCTAACGTGTGATTGCATGTCCAATCACGTAAGTTAGTTCATGTGTCTGGCATTATCTGTAAAAGTTGGGTACATAGGCTAACTTTGCTGGACTTATGAACAAATTGGACTTACAAATGCACTCTGCGAATGGAACTTGTTCGTATGTAGGGGACTTAATGTATTTGCAAAATTGCTCAAAGATATTTTTATCTGTATCCCTTGAGGGGGAACCAGGACCCTGCCCCAAGGCTGCACTATTGTTTCGTGACTGCTCCTTCCTTGTTTCTGTATCCCCTCCCTTCCCTGATTAGCAACTGTTTGAATCTGCCCTTTGGAACTCAGGGAAGATCATGGAGGCTGAATGAAGCCTATCTCCTACAAATAAGAAATGGGGGACACAGAAAGAATTTTGTGCCTAGGTACCCCACAGGGTCCTGCTTGGTTTCAAACTAATTAGCAATTTTTACCACAGATAGGTATGGGAAGAAGTATATTTATGGGTGGAGGGAGGGAGTCCTGAATGTGTGGCATCTCTATCCTAAGCAACATTGCCCACAGGTGATCAGCTCTGTGATTTTCCCCCTGTCTTTTTTTCAGTTTCACTAGCTGTAAAACAACAGTGTTGGATGATCTTATATCTAATTTTTTTTCAGTTTTATCATTTTAAGTCTGTGCAAAGTATACCCATGCATTTTAAGGAATCGACACTTAAGAGTATTAAGAACATGAAAACATTGTGAATAAATAACCCAACATGATGTTTTTTCTTCGAAAAATTGAGTGAGAAGACATAATTCAGGATTGTCATAAAATTTGACTGAAAAGCCTGTTAAGAGTTTTGCTTACTGGGAACATTACAATCATCCTCCATATATGGCTGTACAAAAACAAAATGTCAACGTGTTTCAAGAAGAAATCATTGTTTATTGTTTTCACATCAGTAGCTAGAATAATTCCAATAAGAAGTCTCATGACTTAACAACATGAAAGGTTGAGCACAGTTTAGAGATCTGCCTAAATGTTTACCTACTCCTCCAGCTATTAAGGATTATATGCCACGTGTAACATGTTTGGAAGACGTTATTAACCACAGATACAGATCCATCAATATTCTGTTTATGTACAATTTTAAAAAGGAGGAAAAACATGCTGTCAAGATATGACAGGAGGGGGCTTCCCTGGTGGCGCAGTGGTTGAGAGTCCGCCTGCCGATGCAGGGGACACGGGTTTGTGCCCCGGTCCGGGAAGATCCCACATGCCGCGGAGCGGCTGGGCCCGTGAGCCATGGCCGCTGAGCCTGTGCGTCCGGAGCCTGTGCTCCGCAACAGGAGAGGCCACAACAGTGAGGGGCCCGTGTACTGCAAAAAAAAAAAAAAAAAA
>NW_020837975.1:3159279-3436312 GCF_003676395.1 Aethalodelphis obliquidens | reverse complement strand
AAAAAAAAAAAAAAAAAAAAAGATATGACAGGAAAGAAAGGCTGTAGTGATTATGGTAAGACGTCTTAATATGGAGTGTTTTAAATCAAACCTGAATCCTTGGTATCTTGATCTGTGTTAACCCATACCTGAAATTATGACTCCAACTTAAGCCCCAACCTATTGAAACCTTACTGGTAAAATGGAGGTGATGGGGGGGGGTTGCCTCTATTACTTTGATCTTCTTTTTTCTAGTTCTTTTACAGAGGAAAGGAGTAGAAGATGTGGAAATAACCACATTTTTCTACCTTGAAACTGTTTTATTCAAAAATGGTTCTAAGATTCAGAAAGAAAACCAGAAATATTGAAAGAGAGAATCTGTGCTAAATGCACCAAATGATTTGTAAAACAGCTACAATTCTGCTCCAGCAAACGATTGTTTTTATTTAAGCATAGATGGCAATCTGGATTAGTTAGTTGGAGAAAATAATTTAGACATACCAGTGCCAAGGTAACTTTTTCTCATTTGGGCAAGATGTTTACAAGTTCTAACATGTAAGAAGGAAACAATCTTCCCCTCTCTTCATTCTTTGTTGTGAAAAGATAAGTGAGAACATGCGATTGAAAGGTGAATTTAAAACCAACCACATAGACCAGAAAAAGACATGTGGCAGACAGCTAAGTTTTCTCACAAAGAGAGTTAGTAAATAATGGCAAGAGATCCAGTGAGGAGGGTTATAAAAGCTGTAACTTATTTTTCTCTTAAGTCTTAAATATGTTGTTTCTCAGATAAAGTCCTTGAGCCCACACAGCCAGACAAGGCATATTCTCTGGAGTTATTCTGACTCTAAAATGCAGAATTTCTCCTCTCAAGAAAGATTAAATGGTAACCGATAGTATTTGTAGATTTTTGAGCAACGAAGAAAATTGTACATAGGTATTAATGTCTTATTAAATCATTCTTTGTACACAGTTTTCAAAAAGTCCCTTCAGAAAAAATGGCTGGTTTTCATCAAAATCTATTCCTTCTTTCTTCCTCAGCAAGAAAGTTGAAGCTGGGCTCATTGCTGGGCTGGAAAGACACTTCCCAGATGCCCTTCCAGTCTTCTCTAGCAATGAGCATCCATTCTTTCTGGTGTGGGTCTTGTCTTAACCTTGCAAGTTCATGGTCTTTTCTTCCCTCCTGTGAGCTGGTGTGGACACACCTGTGATCCAGTGTGCACTGTGCCAATGAAGACAGAGCCTTGTAGGAATAAGGCCCTGCATGATTCTGTGGAGCAGAGCTTCCCCAACAACCTGGACTGTTTCTCTATGGATTCTTATGTGAGAGAGGAATAAATTAATTTTTCTTTAAGCTGTGGCATTTTGTTCTAGCTCTTTGTTCTAGCAACTGAAGTTTTACATTACAAGATTTTCTGCAGGTATTTTTATACGTATTGAGCAATATCATATATATGATAAAACAGTGACCACCCCCATACCCTTCATTCTTATAATCAATGAAACATTACCAATATGGTTATGGTTCCTTTGTGCTCTTTACCAGTCAAAATTCTTCCTTTACCCAATCTCTGAAGTAACTATCAAGTAATCCTGAATTTGATGTTTATTATTCCTAGATATGTCTTTATAGTTTTACTAAACATGTCTGTTAAATTAAACAGTATACAGGTTTATTTGCATTTTATAATATTATATAAATAGTATCCTCATCAGCTGAGAATCTTAGTTTCGAACGCAAAAGAATCTACTTAGGTTCATTTAAGCAGCAAGGAATTAAGGTTGAAAATTAAGTAGTTCATAGAATCCTCCAGAATTCTCAAAAATGCAGAAACTACATTGTGAAACTACACAATCCAACCACATCACAAAACTTGCTTTAATGAAAACATCAATGTTTCTAAGCAACACCTGTGATACTGTGGGATCTAGAGAAAATACTTTTTGTGTTTCTGCATCTTTTGGGCTTCCTGAATACATTTTGCTGAAAACTTGGAATCCTGGGATATTATGGTGAGAGACTTCCTGAAAGATTGACCTAACCCCTAAGGTATATGTTTACATTTCAAGAGAAAATGAGGCTCAGGACCTTGGAGGCGTCTGTAGGTCGTTAAAAGTCAGAGAGATACACAAGGCTCATGCGGCCCCTGGAGAGGTGTGTGTACATTCCAGAAGGTTACAGTGAGAACCTAGGGTCCTCCCCATCCCATCTCCACAGAACAGAGGTTTCTCTCCCTCCTTTCAGGGAAGGCAGCTGCCCTGTGTATAAGGAGAGAGTCCACTCCACTCACCAATGGAGTGTCCAGCTGCTTATGGAGGAGGATTTTCCATCTGGCTCCCATCACATCCCTTCATGGGTAAGGACTGAAGTGAGAGAGAATCACACTTGTATTAATGGTAAGGTAATAAACATGAAATCTGTCTCTGATCTCATGTACACATTCAGAATTAATAAAGATGACTATTAAAATCTCAACAAGTGCCTGAGACTAGATTCTGGAAAGTCCAGCATTACTTCCCACAGAACACGGTACATAGATGCTGTACTAATCTGTTGCCTTAGGTCCAGTTATTGGGGAAAACCCTTGGTCAAAGATTTTGGTGCAGGAAGTTTATTGGGAAATACACTAGGGAACAGCCCCTATGAGAGAGTGAGGGCAGTCATACTGAGCAGAGAGAGAAGTTGAACTGTAATAAAGTAGCAGCAGAAACCTCACTCCATCCCTTAGGGAGCTCTGGACATTCTGAACTGTCCCAGATTCAGACCAAGAGATTAGACCTTTAGAATCAATCAGTCATCACATACAAAGCTGTCTCTCAGGAAGGGGATTTGGCTGCCCACTGTGGGTAATTCCTGGAGACAGAGTCAGCTGACAGCTATCAGCAGCAACATCCTGGCCACTTGTGTTATTACTGAGTCCAAGCTCATACTGCTGGCTGCACAAGAGACCAATAAATCAGGAGTTGAGTTGTTGGGGCAAGGAATAGTGACTTTATTTGGAAAGCCAGCAGACCGAGAAGATGGGGGACTAGTGTCCCAAAGACCCATCTTGCCCAGGTTTGGATTCTAGTTTCTTTTATAGAACAAAGAGGGGGAGGTGAGGAGGTAAAGTAGAAAAGGCAATAAGTTGTTGCAAACATTTTCTGGTTCCAACCAGACTCTGGAGGGGATGCATTAATTTCTTCTTTCCTGCAGCCATTCACAGGAGGGCTGGTCAGGATGCTTCCTGTGAGCTAAACAAAGGTATTTTAGCTTAATACTCAGGCATGGGAGACAGGGTTCCCTGAGATGGGACGTTATGTATACTTCAAGCTATAGGCAACATCCCTTTAGTGATTAAATTGTAGCAAAAGCAATAGTATACAAATCTTAAAGTAAAAGAAAGGGATCCAGTATGGAGTCAGATTTTTCTGTCCCTGTTACACTTGGAGACTTAGTCTTCAAGGGTGGAATCTGATCACTTCTTCTTCACATTGCTCACTTCTGAATCCAAGGTCCGCATGGTCGTGTCTGATGGGAGGAAACTTTCAGAAGTATGGTAGTCAGGAAAGGCATACCTAAATCCAAATGTGTATTCCATTAAAGACAAAGTGCTTTCCTGTCCCTGATAGAAGGTGTCATTATACTCAGCCTGCCCTCAGTTGACAGCCAGTCCTCCATGTTTTGCGTAGGGCAGGGTGGAGGTGGCAGGGACAGGAAGGAGAGGGCTGGCATCAGGGTTGGGTGCTGCTGCTGGAAACCTAGGCACTTAGCAGTGCCAGTGGCCTGGCCAGCTTTTATGGAGGAACATCTGCACTGAGCAATGAGACCACCATGTTAACAAATATTAATAGTAATTTCAGATGGATGATGAAAGCAGACACAGACATGACATAGGGAAATAAAATAAGGTTTACTTATCTAGTAAAGTTTACTCATCTTGCCATAGAAAGAAGTTAGTGCCATCAGAATATTGCCAAGAAATCAGTAACATCACCTTTTAACAGATTTCAGTATGAATTTGCATGATCTCCTAAAAACGGGAATAATTGCAGGTGAAAAGTCTGATTGATAGTTGAGTCAAACTTCCTGAAAGCTCAAATGCTCCCCTTTATCCCAATGTCATATATTTAAACTCGGAAAAGCTCTTCACATAGGCTAGTCTGGATATGTATCAGGAACTGCATCATCTGAGCCAGTCAGACTTCATTAGTGTGGGTGCTACACAGTATAAAACAAGATCATAGAATAGAGCAGAGTTCAATCAGAGGGTTCATTGTCACCTTTTTCACTCATCACCTTTGGCCTCCCTGGTTCTCTCCCAAAATGAGAGCTAAGAAACAATGATTATTATTAAGAAGCAAAGATTACGTCTGGGCGTCATGGTACCAGATCCTACTCCTGTTGAACTTGAAGTGGTACGGCTGTCTCTGCAGGGGGAAAGGCAACTCTTTCTGGTTCAATTATTGAAATAAGGCTGAGGAAGATGTATTTTCCAGATCAATAGCTGCATATCAAGTACCAGGGGCTGTGTCAATTTACTCTGGTAAAACAACTACATCTTCGGTGGAATCCCCACTTGATTAAGTTTATATTCAAACCCTTATTCTCCAAGGCCCAAGTACAACAAGGATAATCACACCTACATCTTTCAAGTTTTGATAGAGCATCTAATCTCTGGGATTCCCCAGGGACACAATATTTCTTCAGCTTATATTTTGGTGGGGAATTAATATTCCAGTATTTACCACTTGACTCCATAACAGTCTTCAAGCCATTTTGAAAATTGGCTGAGTATGTCTAATACAATCTACTTAGGAAATAGAATGAATAATGGAAAGCTGTGTTTTCACATCTGACTGGCCCACAGTGATGGTCCTGAGCCAAAATTCCACTTATCACCTAACCTCTGCTCCCTTTTAGCCCATCATGACTGGTGAACCAAAAAGATGTTCTGGGTATCGGTGTCAGTTTTCTTTTGTTGATGTAAAAAATGATCACATATTTAGATGCCTAAAACAGTGCAAATTTATAATCTCTCAGTTTAGTAGAGTAGAATTATGACAGAGGTCTCAACAGGTTAAAATCAAGATGTCACTTCCAGGCTCTATTCAGTTGTTGGCAGAGTTGAGTTCCATGCACTTATTGAACTGAGGTCCCCAGGTCCTTGCTGGCTTTCATGCAGGGGTCACTCCCACCTTCCAGAGGCCACCTGCACTCTTTGGCTCATGACCCCCTTCATTTTCAAAGCCAGAAATGGCCAATCAACACTTCTTATACTTTGACTCTCTCTGATGCCTCCTCTGAGGAAGCCCTCTCCTGTCATCCTCTTGTGGTGGTATCACAGTGTACTTTCTCAAGGATGACTGATCTTTTTTCATTACAGAAGCTCTGGGTTTTTGAACTAACTATGGGTTGGGAAACTGGTAAGATGTCAAGCCTACATTATGTGGCTAAATTGAGTTAGACTATTGGAAAGTAGCACAATATAAACTTGGCTAAAACAAATCTCTAATTCTAATAAGGTTTTAAAACATCAGTTTCCTGTAATAAAGCAATACCTCAAAATGTTTATAATTTGTAGTAATTTAAGTGAGTTGCAAACTTTGTCTTACATGAGGGCTGTATGGTATCAAATACAGAAAGATAAGACTATAAGCTATTTAAAATTTGGTGCATATATATATATATATATATATATATATATAATACTATATGGTGTGTATGTGTGTGTGTACATGTGTGTGTTAATATAGGAGTAACAAGCAACAGGTATGACAGAGGACACAGAAAATGTGTTTAGTGTCATATGCAAAGTGAATAAAATAATGTCATGTAAAAAGGTAGTATGGTTCACATGAAAGAACAATTGGTATTATTTGTATATTGACAAACCAAATATTTTGGTAGTTAAGTTAATGGTTATTAGAATATACATTCAGGAGTATACAGTAGATTTCTAAACTAAGCAAGAAATTTATTTCTCTGTCGTCTTGTAACAGTCTGGCCATGAATGGTCCAAAGCCGGTATGAAAAATCTGTTTCACCAAGTCATCTGTTGGTCTGCTGTCTCTAGCATACCGGCCTGATCTACATAGTCTGAGGACTTGCGATTATGTCCACATTCCAAGAAACAGGATAGAGGAAGGTGACAGAGAGGGCAAGTTCTTCCCCTGTGTGAGCACAACCTACAAAAAGCCCCTGGTCACTTCTGAGCACATCCCAGGGGGCAGAGCTTGGTCTCATGGCCACACAGAACCACAAGAAAGGCTGTGGGGTATAGTGGACAGTAAGACCTGCATTTATGAAGCACTTACTTAGTTACTATATAAGCCCTTGATGTGGAGTTTTGTTTCTTTTCTTTTAATCGTCACAAGGAAGGTCCATATAACAATTGGTTTGTCTGGAGTCACAAAGTTGAAAAATTAGTACGAGCACTCAAGTTCCCTGATTCCTGGTTCTTTTCTGTTTTTGCTCTAGCCCACATTGGTGGCAATGTGATGATTTTGGAGCCTAGGGCAGAAGAGGTGTATACACACACTACAGTGTAATCTCAAGTTCCAGGAAATCCAACATGAAATTAGAACACCATTTGAGATGTCTTTAGACTATTCCCTTGAGAAGAATAATAAAAATGGAAGGCCCCTTGATCTACAAATGATGTTTAACCTGAAGATTTTTGCAACTAAATTCCACATGAGGGAATGAGCATCTCTAAGTTTCAGGACCAGCTGCTGACTGGATGATGCCAACTAAATCATCATGAAAATGAAATTGTGCATTTTCAGTCTTTGTCTTGGGCTTTCTCTACAACACAAGACCCTTTAACAAAATCCCTGCTGAGATCCTTGATCCCAAAGATTTCCCTCCTCGGTGCAAATTAAGTTTCCCTTTAAGCAGCTCTTTCCATTGTTGATTAATGAGATGTTTAACAATGGCAACAAATACTTTATTAGCATCATGATACAGAAAGAACAATGGTCCAGAGAGTCATTTTTGGGGAGCATGGTGCAGCTTAGGAGTTGATTTGGGACAAAGATGACAGTTTATAAAAGTGATGTTGGATTTTAAATATCTTAAAAAAAAAAAAAGCCTTGAGCAACAGCAGTTTACTAAGCTTGCATCTTTCATAAGGACAGAAAATTTAGCCAAACATCAAGGGTCAAAAACTCACCTGGGAAAGATTGGTAAAAGAGAAATGGAAAGCTCATGGCTCTGAGTAGGAAAGGTGATGTTACAAACACATTCAGAAGCAAATCGTCCTGGTGACAGAGCTCTATCATCTTAGGTGCCTTCAGATGTAGAAATGCATCATACTTCCCAGTGGCCCCTTTCTCTACTTTGAAAAAGAGAAGAGAGAAGGGAGTGGCAAAGTGCTAGCAAGGTGGGACAAATTCCTTTCCAGGGAAGGAACTGTCTCCTCTGACATCTCATTGCACTTGGATGGCCCTTAACTCTCGTGGCAGAAGGGAATGTACGTAACTAGAAGCAAAGACAAGATTTCTCCTGCTGTATCTACTCATCATTCCACTTCATGGGAGCAATTCCTTCTTTTGCAACCCTTTCCCCTCAAGTAGCAATTATCAAAAGTGGTAAGTGGGATTAGAAATTCTACCAGGGACACGAAGGGCTTGATCTGAGCACAAAACCATGGAACATCTCACGCCCCCTGGCTCCTCCGAGTTTACTGGCCTCTCATGCAAGATGCAGAAATAGACTGAGGAGATTTTGTGGTCTCTAACACAGATCCAAAAGTGTTTTTAGGAGGGGGAAAAAATTGGACGATTTTGTCATGAGCAAAGCACACTGGAAATCTTCAGATACACAAATGACTACACAAAAATCCTTGCTTACTGTGGTTTTACATTTTGAGGTAAAATGTAAGTTCAGAATTCATCTTCAGAGGACAGACATGATCTTCATCCCATCCTTCCACCCCAAAAGCTCTTCAGTGGAGAGCAGCTGTGTGGGCAAAGGGTGAAGTAGCTGAAGCTGGGATGCTGTGACATTATCGAGATGTTTCTTATTCCAGTGCCTCCTTTCTTTTGAGGAAGTAGGAGACCCCCTTCTCTGTCAATGACTAGATGAATCATTTTGTCTGGAAGAAACATCTCCCCTCCAGGACAAACACAAAAAAAGAGGGAGAAGGGGGTGGGGAGGAAGCCGTGGGGGCAGGGCTGTCTCAGGGGAAACACACCTGGTTAGTCTCTGCCACCTGGCCCAGGTAGGGGTGGAGTGGCCAGAGGGCAGCCAGGGCCAGCTGGCCCCTCCTCTGTTCTCACAGGCAACTCCTGGCAGCCTTAAAAACTTAAGTTCTTGGTTATTTTGGAGGCAATGTTTTTGAAGGCCATGGCGATGCGGATACTCAAAGTGAACCTTGTTGAGAGACCTCCCACACTATTTGCACATCTGTCTTCTGTGGCAGGAAATCCTCTGGGCTCTGCACCATGCCTGCGCAGCAGCGGGGATTTCTATCTCAGCTGAGCTGGCAACCCTGGCTCATCTCCCCAGTCATCTCGTTGGGCTCCATGGGCTGGGGATTTTCATATTACATGTAAAGTGCAGTGAGCACAGGTACCCTCTGAAAACTCCTTTCCTTCCGCTCTTCCTCCTTCCCTCCCTCCCTTCCTTCCTTCCTTCCTTCCTTCCTTCCTTTCTCCTTCCTTCCTTCTTCCCCCCCCACCCCAATCATTGTCTTGGCATCCACCTCCTGAGGTTGGAGCATCTCTAATTGGTCTGTGGTTTCAGGTTCATTCAGGTTCCTTCTGGCAAACCTGATACATAGATTTCTGGGTTTAAACTTGAAGCTGAACTTGTTGAAGGAGCTCCCAACAGCCCCCTGCCAGACTTGGCTGTTGTCAGAGGGAGAGGGTGGGGTCACACCACAGGGCAAATCCTGCTGGTCACTCACCTGTCTCAGCTGCCCTTGGTGAGGTTACCTCGGTGAGGTTACCCTTACTAATGTTCTTGAGAAATCAGGGGCTGCCCACATGGGTCTCCTCTTCAGCAGATAGGGTAGCTGAAAGGCACTGCAGCATGTTGAACTTAATGTTGACCTTGGAGTCGTGTCCCAGGGTCATCTTAAAATTTGAAAAAACTGGTGAAAAACTTGGTCCAAATCACCTTAAAAGAAAATCACTTCCAAAGCCCACCTGATGAACTGATCTTCATAATGGAGTCAAAACAATGTAATAGCAAACTAAATTTTAAAAATGAGAAAAATGAAAATAAAAGATAAAGGAAAAAGTGAGAAAAAGAATAAAGATAAAAATTTTTAAATTAAGAATAAAAGAATAAAGTGAGGAGAAAAAAGAGTAAAGGAAAACCACAAACTAATAATAATAAAACAGACAAGAGGGGCTTCACTGGTGGCGCAGTGGTTGAGAGTCCGCCTGCCGATGCAGGGGACACGGGTTCGTGCCCTGGTCCGGGAAGATCCCACATGCCGCGGAGCAGCTGGGCCCGTGAGCCATGGCCGCTGCACCTGCGCGTCTGGAGCCTGTGCTCCGTAACGGGAGAGGCCACAACAGTGAGAGGCCCGTGTACCGGAAGAAAAAAAAAAAAAACAGACAAGAAACCCACCATGCCAAGGAGGAGACAACCTGACTTGAATCAAAGTCCCTCAGATCATCAAAAACCAGTTAGAAGGATAACACACCTAGGCCTAACCACGGCCTTAAAACAGGGGCTTGGAATTCCATAACAATGGTCTAGAAAGGAGCAGGGAATGGGCCTTTCAAGCCTGGGATAATCCACAATGGTTTTCTCATATTTTGGTCTCAAGGACACTTTACTCTTAAAAAATCAAGGATCTCAAAGATTTTTTGGTTTATGTGGGTTGTAGATATCAGTATCTCCTTTATTGGAAATTAAAACCTATAGGATGCTTCAGTGGTCTTTTCATTTCTAGATTGAAAATCCGTAATAATTTTTGGCTCTCAAAGAGCTCATGATATCTATACTTAAAATTTTCCATTTTTTTCTCTGTAAACTCTGAGTGATTGGTGTCAAAATGATGCCAACATTTAACTGGCATCATGATGCCATATAAGAATGTTGTGTTGCAGAAGGTGCATGACTGACATCCATAAAGCTGAAGGAAAGACAGATTTCATCATAGTTTCATTTTTTATTTACAGATTCGCCAGTTGATTTGGAATAGATTACTTCTTTCCAAGAGCCAAAGAACTCGCTATGTATGTACGTTTCAGTATCTTTAAATATAGAGTTTACAGCTGTAGGTTGGGAAAGCAAGTCTTCTACACTTTCTTCTTTAAATGGACCATCCATCATGCCCCACATCCCTTTTATTCAGCATGGGTAGCAGGGTCATGGACATGGCACCGGTACCTCAAGGGAGGGAACCAAGATGCTCCTACATGATTTTTTTTACAACTGTTTATTGACGTATAATCTAGATTCAGAAAGGTGCACAAATCATCAGTACAGCTTGATAGCTGTTCACACATAGAACTCCCTATTCAACCAGCATCCAGGTCAAGAAATAGAAATACAACGATACCAGTTCCCCAGCTTCCCCCAGCCTCCTTCTCAGTCACATCCTCTCCAAGAGTATCCACCATGCTGTTAACAGAATAGATGATTAATTTTTAAACTTTACACAAATAAAATCACACAGCATTAAGTCCTTTATGTCTGTTTCCTTTGCTCAATATTTTTGTGAGATTTAGCTATACTGTTTACTTGGCTATTCTAAATGCTGTGTAGTAGCCCATTCTGTGACTGTAATGCAATTTGTTTATCTATTCAACTGTTCCTGGGCATTTGAGTGGTTCTCAGTTTGAGGATATTAAGAATAATACTGCTCTAAACATTCTTGTCCAGCTTTTTCAGTTTGCACAGCTGTTCTTTTTTGTTGGATATATACCTAGCAATGGAATTGCTGGTTTATAAGGATGCATATTTTTAATTTTAATAGATACCACAGTTTATACCAATTTAAACACCCAACACCAGTGTGTGAGAGTTGTTTCCTCTCTAGTACCTAGTATTGCCTGCCTTTCTAATTTTAACCTTTCTGCGTATGTGTCCTGATGTAGCATTGTGGTTTTAATTTGCATTTCTCTGACGTCTAATGAAGCAGAGCATCTTTGCATGTTCTAATTGGCCATTTCCTCTCTGTGAAGGGCCTGTTCAAATCTTTTGCCCATTTTTGTGTTGGGTTGCCTGCCTTTTTTTCCCTCTTGGTTGGAAATCCCTCATGGTTCTTTATAGGCATTGGATATGCACTCTTTGTCAGATGTAATCTTGCATGCATTTCCTCTCCTCCCCACCTACCCCTGGTGACTCTTCAATGCTACCTCCTACTATTTTACCTGTTACTTGCTCCTGTCCAGCCACTGGACTTCCTGTTTCTGGAATATGACAGGCCCACCTCCACCTCAGGGCTCTGCACTAACCCCTCCTTCTGCCCAGAACGTCCTTCCCCAGAAATCCACACAGCTCCCTTCTTCAAATCTTTGCTTCAAGGTCACCTTAGTGAGGCCTCCCCGATCTCCCTACTTGGTCTTGGAACACCTCTTACCCATCCCATCACCCCCATTCATTGCCTTTTACTTTTTAAAAAAGCTTTGTATTATAGAAATTTTCAAACATATACAAAATGAGAAGGAATAGTATAAATACTCTCCCTCATGCATCTGTTATCCAACATCAATAATTACCAACTCTTATAATTCTTTTTTATTTATCCATAAATACTTCAGTTTGCATTTTTAAATAAGTACTTTAAAAAAATCACAGACACCAGGACATCGCCAAATTTAACACATCAACAGTATTGTGTAATACCAGTCTGTATTCAAATTTACCAGTTGTCTCAAAGACATTTTGTTTCAGTTATGTTTGAATAAAGGTCCAAACAAGTTTGAAAAACTAATCAATGACTAATTTTTTACCATTTATTCTAGGCTTCAAGATCTATTCATTGTATCTTTTAATTTTATTTCAAAAACCTGAAGGATTATATGCTTTTCAGAGGAATTGTGAGTACATGTTCTGGAAAAGCAGAAGCCAAAGTAAAAATTAGTTCCAAATATGATCTTTCTTCAATATCATAATTATCCAGACTATTTATTGGAATGCAGAGCTACAGATGATGTGCCAAGATTCTCAATTCTTGAAAATCCAAGTGAAAAAATAATTGTAATCCCCAGAGTGGATAGCTTCAAAGTTCATACAAATGTGCTATAGTGTGAAAAATATGTCAATAAAAATAATCAAATATGCTCTAATCTTCATATTAAGAAAGAACAGTGTAATGAAGTTCACAATTGGGAAACATGACTATTTCAAGAAATTAACTTGCATGCATTAAAAGGTATGTATTAAATTCTTATTGTTCAAATCCAAGGTCTACATTATGTGCAGCTATTCAAAGGCTATTAAAACTAAGAAAATGTTTATTGATATTGCCTTAGACATAGATTTACACAAGATTTTTAAAGATTATTTTGATATGGGCACAGAGTAAGGCAGCAGAGATGAGAAGAAAGAAAATACATTACACTGAGAATTAAGAGATCAAAGCATTGGCATATTCTCTATTTTTAACCAGATACTTTATATTCATGACGTCGACAATTATTTGCCTCAGCATCCTTCTCTAAAATGAGTTTAAAATCCTCACCCTATTGTTTTCATAGGGGGTAAGCTTTCTTTGTAAAGAAGACTTCTCTAAAGATACCAGTAATATTTTCCTTCCAAACATACCATTTTTTTTGACAAGCTGTTTTCAACAAATACAAGTGTTTTCTAACTTACTCCTTTTCTTTCCTTTTCTTTGCAAAAACTATAGATACGCACATTTAATTTTGAATTGAAAAGCAAATCTCGTAATGTTGAGTTTTCAGTACATGGTGCGTTTGGTGGCTATAAACATTGAGGGAAACATGACCTTCCACATTGGAGTAAGGTCATTCTTCCCAGCCGCGGCCACATCCAAGTGGATTTCACCATTCTCTCCACACACCAATTGAAATACAGTGTTGTGAAGTTGCAGCAACTTTAGAGACACCCAGTGTCCTCATTTCAAAGTTCAGCCAGCTCCACTGAAATCCACACACAGGATGGTACTTCACTTGACTTTTGAAAGTACTTCCATATAAATGTTTCTCTCTCCCTTCTTTCTTTCACAGTCAATTTTCTCTCTTCTTCTAATACCTAAGAGAAATGAAAGCATCTCCATCCAGACTTGTAAATGAATATTCATAGCAGTGTGACTCAGAAGAGTCCCACACTGGAAATAACCCAACTTTCTATGAACAGGTGAATGAATAATTGAAATGTAATCATACAAAGGAATAGTATTCAGCAATAAAAAAGGGAATAAACTATTGGTAGATACAGCATCATGGATGAATCTCAAAAATGTTATGCTTAATGAAAGAAGCCAGAAACAAAAGAATATGTAGTGTATGATTCTGTGTATATGGAACTTTAGAAAGTAAAATTCTCAATCAATAGTGTCAGAAAGCAGATCAGGGGTTAATGCAGCCAGAAGAGGGGTAAATTATCTAGAGAAAGGCTCAAGAAAATGTTTTGGGGGTGATGCAAATGTTCTATAGCTTAACTGTGGTGATGGTTTCACAGGCACATACGTTTGTCAAAGCCTATCAAAATATAGACTTAAAAACAGATGTATGTTATTGTATGTAAATTATCCCTCAATCAAGTTGTTTTTAAAGTTAGCCTATTATATTTATTAAATACATACAGTAAACAAAATCAAGTTTTGCTTTATATTTTGGACTTTAGGAAGAAAAGAAGAGAAAAGAGAAAGGCAGGAGATAAAAAAATAGAATACAGATCAATTTCAGGCAGGTTTGAAACTGTGAAATGAGGGGAGAGTGAAATAGTTATTTGATTTGTTTATTTTTATTTGAGAGTCTTTTGTGTACTCAGAAATACAAAACCATTGCAATTATTTTTGCCCTCAGAATTTTCTTTCCCCTGAGTAATATTATGCACAAATTTCCTTTCATAGGCTTTCATGCAGATTTTCATATAAATACATATACTTGGGAAATAATGTTTCTTTGCCAATTTCTAACACAGAAATTACATAATACTAGGCATAAAAAGTTATGTGGTTAAATACTTATTTTAAATTCCATGCCTAAAGACCAGAATCTCCAAATTCAACAAGCTCTTCTAATTTCATCAGCAGTTAGTCTTGTGGAATTCAGAATTTGGCACCAGAAAACCACATTATTCCACTGACAATTAGATAACGTGGTCACGTCCTTAGAAAGCAGCAACATTAAACTTCAGAAAAAATGAAACTAGAAATTATGATTTTCCTTAGCAGCATGTGTATTTTTTTCCTATTATCCACCATCCCCTCCTTTTCCCCAAGCTGACTAATTTTCTATCTAGTGTTCAATGTTTTCAAGGCATTTAATTAGCTTGAATGCTTAAAATTCTTCAGAGCCTTATTTTCCTATTGACTTTAAAACAATATGGGATTTGGGTATGTTAACAAAGACATCACAGTGCTTTTTGCTCTTCACAAAATTTAAAATGGAAAAAAATACGTTCGAGTACATTTTTTGTTATCTAGATACAGCACGTTTCACTCAAATAATAAAAACCAGTTTCACCAGAAGCACAGAAGAAAGTAAGTACTCTACTTCCAAGGAGTTATTTAATGAATGAATTGAATGAGTAAATAGATGGAATAGGAGAAATAGTGGCAATTATCAACAACAATGAGGTTTGATTCCACACAATCTTAGTCATGTCAGATGCATTTATTCAGGAAAAAATGTTATCACCTCTTCCAGGAACTGTGCAGCATTGCCCATTGGCACTGCTGACAAGGGACCACAGAAGCCGCAATCTGGACTGCAGGCAGCCTGTTTAGTTAGTGTAAAAGAGAGCAGTTCCTAGCTGGCTAGGGCAACAGGGGTGTTACCAATGGTTTTGCTGGCATTAAAGTAGCAAGGGTGAAAAACAGGAATTCTGTTCTACACATTCACAGTTGCATGATGGCAGGTTATTCCTAGGAAGCCTGTTTCATAAGCCCTCACCTTCTTGGGGTCACCGAGGACATGGTGGGTAGATTCTGGGAGTTTTCCATGATTTTAGTAGGACTAATACTGAAACCAAGCAGGACCCTCCTGGGCACTGAAGCCTTTCTGTGTCCCCCGTTTGGTGTTTGCAGAGAATAGGCTTCAGCCTCCATGACCTTCCCTGAGTTCCAAAGCGCAGATTCAAATAGTTGTTAATCAGGGAAGGGAGGGGGATGCAGAGACAAGGGAGGAGCAGTCAAGAAACAATAGTGCAGCCTTGGAGCAGGGTTCTGGTTCCACCTTAAGGGATACACATAATAATATCTTTGAGCTCTTCTGCAGAACTAAAGCCCCTACCAAATGGAAGATGTTAACTACTTGATTCCAGAAAGAAGGTCACAGTTTGATAACCTCAAGGACCACAGTTCATCAGGAGACCACCTGAGGCCAGATTTAAGGAATACAAGCCCTGCACACACCCTGATCCTTATTAGCATCCCTGCCCTTGAACCATTGCTATTAAACTCCTCACCAAATCCCCCCCAGGTTGGGACACACAGTTTCTGAGGGCACCAGACCGTTGTGTCCCCCTTTGCCTGGCAAATCAATAAAGCTATTCTTTCCTACTTCACCCAAAACTCTTTGATTTGAATTCAGCACTGGCACACAGAGGCCAAGTTTTGGGCATCAATATGTTGATGTTCTTTTCCCCTATCCCCTCTGCCTCTGTCTTATCCTTTTATCCTCAGGGCCACTGGAATGGCATTTAATTAGCTTTTCCACTTCCAATCTTGTCTGGTTTCATCTATTCTCAGTGCAGCCGGAGTGTTTTATCCGCAATGCACACCTCTTCCTGCTATTTCCGCATTACAATCTTGAAAGATTCTTTGGTATCTGCTTTCTCCTTCCCCAGCCCTTTTCCCATTCCCTATATCTCTACTCTTATCTTTTGCCACCCTCAACACCAGCTATCCAAAACCTAAAAATATAGAATGACTATCACTCCCATGGAGCTGTGTTCTCTGGTTGGAAGCCTCGAAGGCAAGGCAGTGATCCCAAAATGTCTGGTGGAACCTCAGCAAGGGAATTTTTTAAAGTTCTCCTGGTGATTCTAATGTACATCCTGGGTTAAAAAACACAGTAACTTAAACGCTTTGTTTTAAAGATTAAAAAAACAAATTCAGGGAAGTTATCAGATTTACCCAAGGTCACATATCACAGACCACTCCTTAACTTTTTTTTTCTTTTGTCAAAAATGACTTATTTCAAAATTTCACTTTAAATTTCACTGTATAAGATCTCTAGATACTTTTCAAATTTGATTTAATATTTTGAAATGGCAACTGAACTGGGGACACGACAGAAAAACCTTGTTGCTGCTTGTCATTCTTGCTTATTCAGAATGACACTCCAGTCAGCTACTTTAAGTTGTCCTTTTGAAATCTATTTACTCAAAATTTCTCTGTGAAACCTACCTTGGGGAAGGCAGAACCCAGACATAATTTAGTGAGCAGGAACAGTAACGTTCCTTATTTCAAATGTGTTATGCGGGGCAAAATAAGATTCTCTATGTAGCTTTTAAGATAAAATTTTGTTAAAACTTTTGCAGCTCCATTTTACTAAAGTACAGGTTTATTCCTGGTCTTTGTAAACTACAGACAGACTGTTCATTTGAATTTCCCTCTGTCTCCCCATCATGCCTCAGAGCCTTCGAAGATTAGGCTCTCAGTGTCTCAGCCACAGAGTGGGTACTTTGCTGTGTTGACAGCTTACACCATGTACTGTACCAGACCATACGATGTGTGGTTTGACTCTTCACTGTAATAACGATAAGGACAGTTTTCTACCTGCCTCAGACACAACACAGCTGAATAGCAGCTAAGGGGCGGGATCTACAACTGAGGAATCCCAGGAGCGAGCTTCAGAACAGCTCCCTGACAATAAAGTTACCACTCTGAAGCTATAATCAAAGGTCCTAGCCAGAGCACTTTAAGTCAATAAACTAAATCATACCAAGGTAAAGCAGATAGGCAAGATATCAAAATATAAATGGCTTCATGAACTCTGGCTTAGGTGTTCAATTTATAAAACCCTTGTGATTTTTTTTCTCCTTTGGAATAATTAAGGTTTTAAGGATATAAATCTAACTATGCATACAAGACTGAGAAAATGTTCAGGCTAAATACACACAGTGATAGTTTATATGATTAATATAATGAGAGGAAGTTATCATGGCTTATTTCCGTGTTTGTGGGTATATATGTATTTTGCTGCCCTCTACTGGGGATAAAAAGAATGATATGCAGCTCCATCTCAATTGAAAATCTCTTCATGATGGAAATGAAATAATTACCTGGTAAAGTTCTAAGAACCAAGGATAAAATACAGTTGATATAAATATAGCTAATAGAATAAAATACAGATAAAATAACTAAAGACTATAAACCCCAGGGGTTTGCTGATTTTTTTCCCACCTAAATTGTTCCCACTTTACATTTTAGACCAGGATGAATCAAAATCTGGTCAAGAGAGCCTTTACTGAGAATTGTTGTTACCCTTAAGACTGAGAGTTTCATTCTTAATGGCATTGAATCAAATTAACTTTATCAGTGTTAGTTGCACAAATATAAAATGTTTTGAATAAGTTTTTTAAATATTTCATCTCAAAATTTGCTAATCTCACATTTTCTGTGTGGCTCTGGTAGATGATCAGACTTTATTCTATGGATTAATATTTTTGTTTTATCTCATTGAATCCTCATAATCCTAATCCTTACTATTAGGTAAGTATTATTAATATTCCTTATTTAATATATGAAGAGACTTAGGCACAAAAAGATAAATACATTTTCTGAAGGCTCCTACTGGAAAAAAACAGTGGGAATTTGAACACAGGCAACCTCACTATGGAAGCCATGCCCTTTTAACTATGCTAAAAGGTCTTGCATGTAAGATGCTGGTACATCATTATGGTGAAAATGTATTTGCAGGACAAAACCATTCACCTTTTCATTCTTAAACATCAGTGTTTTATGAGTTAGTCTCGAATTTGTACAAGGCAAAAATATGTTAGGACATATATACCATGATAAATTACAGAAATATTTCATCTTGAGTTACCAATTTTAAAAGCAGATACTGAAAGTAAATATGATTTATATCCCTAGTGATTCCTCTGTGCATCAGTGACTAATCGAATCTCGGAGACGGAGTTTTGGGTGAAGTAGAAAAGAATCGCTTTATTGCTTTGCCAGGCAAAGGGGGACACAACAGGCTCATGCTCTGAAAAGCTATGTGTCCCAACCTGGGAGGATTTGGTGAGGAGTTTTATAGCAATGATTCAAAGGTGGGGTTGCTGATAAGATTAGGGTGTGTGCAGGCCCTGCACTCCTTTAATCTGGCCAGGTGATATCCTAATCTTGATGAGCTTCTCTGGTTCCTTTAATCTGGCCTCAGGTGGTATCTTGGCTGCTCTTCCTTTGTCTCTGTATCCCCCTCCCTTCCCTGATTAGCAACTGCTCAAATCTGCCCTTTGAGACACAGGGAAGGTTGTGGAGGCTGGAAGCTGTTCCCTACAAACAAGAAACAAGGAACACGGAAAGGCTTCCGTGCCCAGAAGCCCCACAGGGTCCCACTCGATTTCACTAGTTTTTGTTCTCAGTTCTCCAGGCCTTTTCTAATCCCCTAGATTTTGCTCATTTTTATTCACTTGACATGACTTGGGGGGCTGCTAATGCCTCCTGGCCTTTCAAATCTCAGTTTATAACTATTGCTTTAGGGAAGCTTTCCCTACACTCATCTGTTTTATGACTTGGGCTCCCACACAAAACACCACACATGGGGTGGCCTACACAATAGAAATGGATTTGCTTTTAGTTCTAGAGGCCAGAAGTGCAAGATCAGGGTGGGTGATCTTCCTGGCTCTTTTTTTTTAATGCAATTTTTAAAAATTGAAGTATAGTTGATTTGCAATGTTGTGTTAGTTTCAGGTGTACAGCAAAGTGATTCAGCTATACATATGAATCTATTCTTTTTCAGATTCTTTTCCATTATAGGTTATTACAGGATATTGAATATAGTTCCCTGTACGGTACAGGACGGCCTTGTTTGTTATCTATTTTATATACAGTCGTATGTGTATATGTTACTCCCAAACTCCTAATTTATCCCTCCCCCAACCTTTCTACTTTGGTAACTATAAGTTTGTTTTCTATGTCTGAATTTATTTTTTTTTGCTGCACACAGGCCTCTCACTGTTGTGGCCTCCCCCATTGCGGAGCACAGGCTCCGGACTCACAGGCCCAGCAGCTCTGCGGCATGTGGGATCCTCCCGGACCAGGGCACAAACCCGCATCCACCGCTTCGGCAGGCGGACTCCCAACCACTGTGCCACCAGGGAAGCCCTCTATTTCTCTTTTGAAATAAGTTCATTTGTACCATTTTTGTCTTTCTCTGTCTGGCTTACTTTACTTAGTATGATAATTCCTGGCTCTTAAATCATTGCCTTATCACTGTGTGCTCACGTGGTCTTTTGTCATATGTGTGCATGTGGAGAAAGAGGGATTTCCCTCTTCCTCCTTTTATAAAGCCACCAATCATATAGGATTAGTACGCCATCCTTACGACCTTATTTAACCTTCATCACAGTCTAAAAGGCCTACCTCCAAACAGGATCCCATGAGGGTTAAGGCTTCAATATATGAATTTGGGAGGAATACAATTTAGTCCATAGCATCACCCTATACATTTCTATAGCACTTTCTCCTTTCTTAGAATGTATAGCAATCACCTGTTTTCCTACCTGTGCCTCATTAGACATGAGTGTCCTCAGGCCAGACCACATGACTATGTCACCATTGTATCCCTGGCCCAGTCCCAGGCGTTACATGGCCATGTGAAACAGAGCAGGACCCTGTGGGGCTCCTGGGCATGGAAGGCTTTCTGTCCCCCATCTCTTGTTTGTAGGGAATAGACTCCAGCCTCCATGACCTTCCCTGAGTTCCAAAGGACAGGTTCAAACAGTTGCTAATCAGGGTAGGGAGGGGGATATAGAGACAAGGGAGGAGCAGTCAAGAAACAATAGTGCAGCCTTGGGGCAGGGTCACCTTAAGAGATACACATAACAATGTCTTTGAGCTCTTTACAGAACTAAAACTCCCAATAAATGGGATATGTCAGCATTCTTCATTCCAGAGAAGACTCCCCTAAGGCCAGATTAAAGGAACCAGAGAAGCTCATCAAGAGGCCAGATTAAAGGAGTGTAGGCCCTGCACACACCCTAACCTTATCAGCAACCCCACCTTTGAATCATTGCTATAAAACTCCTCACTAAATCCTCCCAAGTTGGGACACATAGTTTTTCAGGGCATAAGCCTGTTTTGTCCACCTTTGCCTGGCAAAGCAATAAAGCTATTTTTTTCTACTTCATCCAAAACTCTGTCTCTGAGATTCGATTTGGCACCAGTACATAGAGACCAAGTTTTCAGCATCACATGTGCTCAAAGCTGGTCGAATGAACAAGGGGCAGAAGGAAGTTCCTATTCTGCCCCTTCACCAGGTCTACCAGGAAATGCTATAATTACCAGGAGTAAGTTGGTCAGGTCTAACAAATATCTGGGGCTTTGCTGGAGACAGAACATCAAAACAAGCCTTAAGCTAATTCAGCTGCTTAATGTATGGGCTTCAGTCGCCTCCAAGGTTCTCATCAAAGTCACAGAAGGACACGTCATCAGTTAAGCTAAACTCTGATTACCAGCCATTCCTGGGCCAGGAAGCAGATGCTGTACCCATCTAGGTGAGGAGCACCCAACCCAATTTCTAAGTTCTTATTTCATATGAATCAGTGATTTAAAAATAAGGTAAATAATTTAATAAATTATACCCATTGAATAAATGACCATGTCAAATGGATAATATACTCAAGAATCAGTTAAAATTAAGTATAAAAAAAGACACTGCATTCAGGCCTGTTCAAAACTTTATTGTACTTTGAATAATAAGCAAAGTAACAAAATTTAGAGCATGATAAAGATGGAATATCTCAAATTATGTTCCTTACAAAAGCATTAAGTACAGTACACAAAGACTGTTTATAATATTTTAAAGTCTGCTAAAAATATCAAGACATCCTAGGATTTGTGGAGTTACCTTTCCTGTCAACTAGAGCATTGATTCCCACTAGCTTTGCTACAATAAAAGTTAACATATATGAATGTACACATGTAATAACTGAAATGGAAAATGAAGGCATGCAACAAACATTCCAATTACTAAGCAAGTATGAAGAAGAAAGTCTTTTTGGTATTTCTGAACTTACCATTCCTTTGAACATATCAACCAGGTCCAGTGAAACTTTTTTTCCAGAATGTTCAGAGGTGATATTCAAAACACTGAACAACCCCAACAGTCCATCACCACTGTCTGGTAAGCACAGACACTGGAGTAAGGGCTGATATGGCAATACGGTCTGTTCCCAAACTGAATATCAGCCCTGATCTCATCTCCCATGTCCAGATGCAGGTTTGGACTAATGTAGAAGTGTGAGCTATGAGCTATGAAACATGAAATTCACACAGACAGGAAGTTGAACTCAAATACTCTGCTGCATGGAGGCTGAATGTGAAATTTTTCACAGTGACTGAAACTGACTGGCTGACAGGCAATGGTGTTTTTTTATATTTGACTTTGACTAAAATGAATGGACTTACAAGAAACCCTTGAGATTTAGTTAATGCTACTAATCTAAAGGCTCTGAAGAACTGAGGAGCCTTTAAAATCGGTATATGTGACCTTTTCTATATTTTTCATTAAGGAAAGAAACAATAATAAAAACACCGAGGTACACGAGTTTCTTTTCAAGGGATTACTGTTGTTATCTTCCTGAGATGCAAAGACCACAAAAGAAGAGCACCATGCCTAGGCTGCTGAATGAGGCATCAGACACTAATAGTTTGGTCCTTTTCTAAAGGGATCTCTTCTGACAATGACACTAAAACACAGTGATGGATCACAGATGCCCGGGGGTCCTGGCTGCCCTTGGATTCCAGGTTTTCCGTGGTCTCCGTCTTTGCCGGGGAGACCTGGGTCTCCTGGAGGACCTTCTTTGCTTATTCCAGGGGGGCCCTCTGGACCTAGGATGGGACATTAGCAATACATGAACAGATGAGTTTGGTTTTGTTGCTGACACAGCTGAATCTGCAAAACATGTAAACTGGTAAAAAGACTCCCTTGAAACTTTTACGTATTTGCACTAAGGTGAAAAGAGGAGGTATCCTCTTGCTAATTCTATACACCTTCCATTTTGAAAAGAACTATCCAAAAGTAATTTTTGTAAAACTAGGCCAAGCTATGTTAATATGCAATCATGCTGCGGCTGAAGACACAGAGCTAACATTCTAATATTTCAATTTGTGGATTGTCCAAACTATTTCTTCCTCTCAGCTTATCTTTTGCCAATATTATTATAAATTGCCAAAATTATTATAAATATATCAGTAAGCTAAAACTCTAATAAAGCCACTTTTGTGCCATATTTGTAGTCAAAATGACTATTTCCATTATATACATATATATATATTTTAGTTTCCACAAGGAAACACATTGTCATTACCATAGTATACTAGTAATCAATACACAGAGGTATTATAACACTAATTTGTGAACCATAACTTAGTTCAGTTAGCATGTTCAAAAAAAGAAAAATTAACTCAAGATATTGGCCTTTTAAAGTTGATGACCCAAAATAACAAAAACAAAATATTTAGGTTTAGGGATGGAGCAGAGTGGACTGGGCACTTTCTACCACTAATACTTCCTGCTACTACTACTACTAAACATTTATTCAGCACTAAGCTACAATTGTAGGTGTTGTTCAAAATGCTTTACATACAAAGTATTAAATCATTTGATCCACCCAAAAGCCTTGAGCAGTAATAACATCTAAAATAATAATGATAGTACACATTTATTGAAAACATAACTTTTTCATGCACTGTTCTGATAGCATGACATGTATTAATTCATTTAATCTTCCACCAATGTCATGATGCAAAAGACATCTCATCACTATTTTACAAATGAGGAAACTGACACACGGATAAGTTAAATAATGCAGCTAGCAGAGGCTGGCTTACAAGTCCATCTCAGCATTATTCTGCTTCCCTGAGAATCATAAAGATTAAAGGTGATATACACTAGGTAGGCCTGGGCAACTTGGAACCATCTGAGAACTATTCTAAGGAGTGGTATTCTAAGGAGTCTAAATGATAAGTGAGAGAGAATCCTGAATGATTAATGGATATAATATAGGATAAAACTTCTAGTAGTTAGAGCTCAATGTGTTGAATGTGAATCACTCAAAAAAGGAAACGAAAGTCCTGGTTTCAAATCTTTGGACAGAGATTTATGATGATTTTCTTAACGTAAAATGTGCAGCAACACTTATGAGCATCATCAGTTCATACCTGGGGGACCAGGAGGACCTTCTACTCCAGGGTACCCAAGCCCTTGGCTCCCCTTTGCCCCATTTCGTCCTGGTAAGCCTGCAGAGTGTCAGAGAGGGGAGTAAGCTTACTTTTCCCATAAAATCACTTCCTCCTAGATTGTTTCTTTCAAAGCTGTTAATACACACATTAAAAGAAAAATAAATCTTTAAAAATTAGCCAGCCACCTATTTATTATTATTAACAGGACACAGAATTTTTGAAGCGAAGCTTTATAAAATGATCAGTGGTCTAGCAAAACTTAATGAAGATTAAATATTAAGAAAGGAAAATGGTTTGGAATTATTAGCTCTTTTTGTTACTCATACTTGTTCTTTTATTACTTTGATGAAACATCTAAATTGTTCCTATAATATTAAATTAAAAGGAAAGAATTATCAACCAACATTTCACATAAATATTCAAAAACAAAGAGCAGTAAGTTGTGGGCTATTAGGAAGTTTGGTCGCAAAACATCATTTTTCTTATAGAAATTTATAGAAAACAATTTTGAATATGGTTACAGAAGTAACCAAAGTCAAAATAAAGGAAATGGTGTCTGTGATGTTCTATTTAAAGACCTAATTAGACTCAAGCAAAATTTCTAAGTACATTGTCAACATTTTCTGATTTTCAGGTTCACATGCTTCATAACGTTGACCTCTCTCTTGACTTTAGGATATTCTTTCATGAAATAGAATGACTGTTCTTTAACTCAGTTGACAAATTATTTAAAGACTTAGGGATAGAAAAATTTTTTGTCTCCAAGAAAACAAACAGGAACTCTTGCCTGTTAAATAAGTTTAGGATGTGAATACAAAAAATACCCTTTTCTGTTATTTATTTGCTTACACATACAAACTAAGTACCTTTTAATCCTTTGGCACCTGGGCGTCCCGGAGCTCCCATTAATCCAGGAACACCATCTCTTCCTGGCAAACCAGGGAATCCTCGGGGACCTTCTGGGCCCATGGGACCAGGTGGCCCAGGAATACCAGGAGTGCCACGCTGGGACTGGCAGTGATCACAACTCTGAATTCTTCCACTTTGAAGTAAGACAGGTAGCTGGGCTTAAAAGCAAAGAAACCCCATCCCTTATGTTTAAATGGTGAATGGGCATTAATAATATCACTCATATTTTTTCTAAATTTACAGATACATATCTCTTGGCCAATAATTTCACTTCTAGAAATTTAACTATGGAAATATCCATTGCTCTGTGCAATAATTTTATTGTGGCAATTGCTTCAAGTAAGGGAAAAAAGGAAGTGCCCCTCTAAAAGAAACTGGTAAATTAAATTATAGATGTCATATTATGAATAAAATTACCAGAATTATGTCAGGGAAGAAAATTTAATCAATGGTGAAATAATGATAAATTGCTTTATTAAAAAGATTACAAAGGGTACATATAATATTTTACCTTTATAAAAATACTTATCTGGAAAATAAAAACGAGAGGTTGATAAATGTCCTTTATTTTCTTCATCTTACTTATATCTTTTATAATTTCTACAAAGAATTTGTATTACTTTTGAAATTTGAAAGTTATCAAAATCTCTATGTTGGAGACTTACCTCTTAATACATCAGTGCAAACTTGTCGAATAAACTGTTCTGAAAATTCTCTCCCCTGCATCAAATTATTAAGGGTTATAACATTGACATACCAAGTAAAAAGCAACAGAAATATGAAAACTGTGAAAGAAGCAGAATACATACGGGCTTCCCATCTAGTCCTGGGGGTCCCTGAGGACCTGCTTCCCCGGGTTGCCCCTGGGGACCCGTAGGCCCCATCAGACCATTCACTCCAGATTCTCCTTTGGGTCCAGTGGCACCTCTGGCACCAGGCTCTCCCTTTTCACCTCTCTAAAAACAAAAGAAATCTTCAAAAGTTCTATTTAAATATTTCAGAAGGTATAAATGCATCATAAAAGTCTTAAGGATATGGATATGAAAATATATAAACATATATCTAAGTTATATAGGAAATTGTTGGGAAACACTGTAATTGATCAGGAAGGAAATTTCATATTATATTAAACTGTCATTTATCCATCCATCCAACCCTACAAATAACCACTACCTAGTACATATATTGATTAAGCAATATGCATAGTGCCAGAGATACAATGATGAACGTGACACAGTCTTGTCCCCAAGGAGTTTAAATCCTAGAGAGATAGATGTAGAGATACACAATATTCTTCACTGAGAAACATGCAGAAAAACTTAGCTCCTAATTTAGAAGAAGAATCAATATTACTGGCAAATATGTAACATTTCATACCTAATTCAGTGAATCTACATATTCTGAAAATCTCTATTTAGGAACTACTAAAGAACATGAAAGATATTTTCTGTTTGTGATGTCAATAGCTAGATTTATACAGTATTAAAAATCAAGCCATGAGGACTGAACAGACAGCATAATACATGAAGAAACATACCTCTCCTTTTGTACCATGATGGCCTTGAATTCCCTTTGAAAATTAATAGGGAAAAAATAAATAAATAAGTAAATGTGCAAGCTACAGTACTAGCAATGTGGCATGCACCCTTTACCACACATTTAATCAAACTTTAATTTTCAGTTTGGATCTATGTTCATCGGTGATATTGGCATGTAGTTTTCTTTCTTTGTAACATCTTTATCTGGTTTTGGTATCAGGGTGATGGTGGCCTCGTAGAGTGAGTTTGGGAGTGTTCCTCCCTCTGCTATATTTGTAGTGAGGTGGATGGACCTAGAGTCTGTCATACAGAGTGAAGTAAGTCAGAAAGAGAAAAACAAATACTGTATGCTAACACATATATATGGAATCTAAGAAAAAAGAAATGCTCATGAAGAACCTAGGGGCAAGACAGGAATAAAGACGCAGACCTACTAGAGAATGGACTTGAGTATATGGGGAGGGGGAAGGGTAAGCTGGGACAAAGTGAGAGAGTGGCATGGACATATATACATTACCAAACGTAAAATAGATAGCTAGTGGGAAACAGCCACATAGCACAGGGAGATCAGCTCGGTGCTTTGTGACCACCTAGAGGGGTGGGATAGGGAGGGTGGGAGGGGGAAACAAGAGGGAGGAGATATGGGGATATATGTATATGTATAGCTGATTCACTTTGCTATAAAGCAGAAACTAACACACCATTGTAAAGCAATTATACTCCAATAAAGATGTATAAAAAAAATCGATCAGCAAGTAAAACACTCTCTGTAAGGCCATTCTTTAAATATGGAAGTTTCTGAAGAAATGCAGGGGTTTCTACCAGACAGAATATTACAAATGGAGCCAGAGTAAGAGGAAAGATAAAATAGTAAGCTCTCTGGACTAGAACCAAATGAGAGCTAAAACTGAAAACAGCTGTCATCTGAGAATCCACTAAGATGATTTCATGAGGGAAACATTCGCTTGGACCCCATTCACAATGTGAACGCCAGAAAAATCACACACGTGCAGCCCTTGGTAGGACGACAGTTAACTAGGACTTTGTTTACTTTGAGAGATTGGGACAACTATTCAGCTGTTGAGAGGCAGTGGCTGTCCTGCTCCCCCACCCCCACCCCGCCCCCTGCCATTCTCCCTGTAGACTCAGTTCCTGGTGGTGGAAAACGCAGCTTCCAACACACCCAGGACAGAGCTTTCTAGGGAACCCAAATCCTGCCTTGGGGGAGCAGACTTCCTCTTTTCCTTGAGAAGTGAGATAAAAGAAAACAAGTTAGGGGAAACTTGCAGAGAGTGTCATCTGTCAATCAGTGAGCTAACCAAGTTGTGAACTCAAAATCCAAAGAAAATATCCTTCTATCAGAGAGTTACTGTGAATAACAATTTGGGGTAAAACGCCTGGGTTGTGGAGGGTGATGGATGAAGGGGTGAGCGTGCTCCTATGAGTAGAGCTGTTTAAAGATGCTGTGTGATTAACGCAGGGAAACAGAGCAGGTCAGAGGGGAATAGGGACAGAGCTGACTGTCACCCAGTGGTGTGAGTGGAGTGAAGGGACAGGAAAATGAAGACCTTTTGTATTGCACATAACTGTATGCAGGCAAACTCTGTCCATTTCTCCTTTCAGTGATCCTTGCTCTGAAGTTCACTTCTAAGTTCTCAACTTTTTGACATGTAACACTCACCCTCCATATTACACAACCTTGGGGTCATGTGCTTTCAAAGACTGCTCCCTACACCAATGGTCTCCCCCATTCCTCCAAGTGAGGGACCCAGAGACCCCTGTCCTTGGAACCATCACCTCACAGTTCTATCCCCCTACCTCCAGAGTCAGTGTAATCACTGAATCTTTCTCCCACCCACACTCCCTAATCAGTTGGATGCTTTTCTTTTTTTTTCTTTTTTTTTGCGGTACGCGGGCCTTCCACTGCTCTGGCCTCTCCTGTTGCGGAGTACAGGCTCCGGACGCGCAGGCTCAGCAGCCATGGCTCACAGGCCTAGCCGCTCTGCGGCATGTGGGATCTTCCCGGACCGGGGCACGAACCCGTGTCCCCTGCATTGGCAGGCAGACTCTCAACCACTGCGCCACCAGGGAAGCCCAGCTGGATGCTTTTATTTGTCCAATATGGCTCTGACTGAACCTACATGCCACTTGGCAATCTCACCGAAACATGGCTTCATGAGGAGAGTTTAGTCAAGGAAGAAGCAAGGCAATCTTATTATGTATCTACTGCACAACACAGTTCTTCAAGATGGCATTTTAATTCATCTCTAGTGTAGTAAATTATATCTTTGAACAAACTAGAGAGAAACAAGGACATTCCTTCACTATGTATGGCCTCAACTACTCACATTTCAAGGAGAAAATCAAAACTCAACAGTAGGTACAGAGATGCTGCCATGTATGGCTGCCTTGGGCCAATACTACTCCAAGAAATGGGTGGAACTGTCTACCTTTAGTCATTTACTTGGTCAGAAGAAAGCATTGAAAATCAAGTTTCACAGCCACTGAGAGTATCAGCATGGGAAAATGAAAATATAAATCAAAAGATTAAAGTTGTGATCACCATCACCACTAGAATTCTCATCCTTGGGCACTTAGAATGCACTTAGAATGCAGGCTACATCTCCCCTTCTCCCCACCCATTTTTATTTGCAAGTAACCCTCTCTCAGGGGGTTCATTATGTGATTCATTATTTCATTTTCCATAAAAAAAAATACCTGTGGCCCTGGAATCCCTGGTCTTCCATTCTCTCCCTTTTGACCCTTTAAAATTGAATAAATGTTATTCATTAGTTTGCACACATATGATGCAATCACATATACAACACAAACTATGTACTGTGCTGTCATCTAGAAGAAAGGTCACAAGAGCAGTGATGCAAGTATGTAAAATGATGTAAGAGAAGAAAAAAAGAAGTGAGAGGAACGTCAACCTAATCTTACAGCTAAAATGGATAAAGACAAGGAATGAACTACTGACTTTGGGGAACATGTAAATAATGTTAGACAGTTGAGGATGTTCTGCTGAGTCCATGTTCACAGCATGAAAATAATTTAAAAATCCAGTGGCTGTGGTCATTTTCTTAATTTCAATGACATTATTCATGTTCGGTGTTGATTATACACATGGAGGGCAAGAAGATCACTTGAAAGACATTTTTAAACTAAAAATATACTGTAAAATACATTTTGAATGAAAATCTTTAAATTAGGACAAATAGAGAAAAAATTAATAAAGATATAAACACATTTGTCCATTCAATTAATATTTTGGGACATCCTCCTTGTATAAGACATTGGGCCAGACCCTGAAACTCTACTATTTCATCCCTATGTTGAACAGGATAATTAGCAGTTTCTAGCAAAACATACACCTAGATACACAATCAATTAAAGATCTAGTGACTGAAATTGTAAATTACTCCTGCATAGAGGTTTTTTCATTTACTTACTTACATCAATGAATTCCCAGGGGCCCTATTTGCTGTAGGGACACTGTTGCAGTGTCCCCATGTTGCCTTCAAGTTGCTTACTGTGTGGTGCAAAAGCTAAGCAATTAATCTCTTTAATAAGCAGTTAAATTCTAAATTTCAAAGTGCTAAGATACTAAACCTTAACTGTTCTCAACACATAAACAAACTAACGTGACATGATAAAGGTGTTAGCTAACCTTACAGTAGTAATCATATTGCAATATATAAATTGCACCTTGTACACCTTAAACTTACACAATGGTATATGTTAATTATATCACCTTAAACTTGTACACCTTAAACTCGTACACCTTAAACTTACACCTTGTACACCTTAAACTTATACATTATTATATATTAACATTGTGCCCTGTATACCTTAAACTTATACAATGTTATATGTTAATTATATCAATAAAAATATATACAACTAAATTCTACTGGAATTCTATTAAAAAAAGAATAATGAAAATACGGTCGATAAGGATGCAGTGTATAATTATATATCTGGAATGGATACTACTGGGACATACGGTGGGACATCTGATAAAGAGGGTAGGAAAAATGACTCCACCTTGAGTGCAGCCCTCAGGGATGTGTAAGTGGTACCCAACTCGAGAAGACGGGGGTGTGGCAGGGAGAGAAGACACAGGACAGAGGTGTATAATTTCTTCCAGCTAAAGCAGCAGGGCAGGAGCAGATAATAGTGGGTAGACTGGCAAAGAGATAAGACTAAAGAAGATTCAGTCCAACAAGGAGGCACTTTATGGGCTGGACTTTATCTTGAAATGTGTGTGGAGCATCACTGAAGGACTCCTAAGCAGTTGTGTAACTTAGTTACTGATGCTGGTAAAAGTGTGGGGGGAAGGGGTAGACTGAACTCAAGGAGACCAGTTAGGATATTACAGTCACCCAGGACCCATGACAAGAAATGGTCAGGACAGTGGGATGGGGGGAAGGGGCTTAGTTCAAGTTTCATTGTCTGAAACAGTGTTCAGACTGTGACCTTAGCAGATTTTGATGCTATTATTACCTAAATTTGAAATTTCCTTTTATGCCCCCAGATATTCTGAAGCTTTCAAAGTTCTGCGAATTTTGCAAAGTGTTTTACGTAGCAAGACTCAGCCACTATAGCTGAACTTTTTTTTTTTTTTTTGGCCACACCGCACAGCATGTGGGGATCTTAGTTCCCGACCAGGGATAAAACCTGTGCTCCCTGCATTGGGAGCACAGATTCTTAACCACTGGACCATCAGGGAAGCCCCTATAGCTGAGCTTGGTAATCTTAAAAACATCATTAAAGTACTGTCTGGACACTTGATTTGTAATTGATGATTGGAAAAGTCTTACATTTCTAGAACTTAAAAGACTGAAAGACAAACAGATATAGTTTATTCCTGATCAGTGTGTCACTGATTCAGCCAGCGGTGTCCTACTCACGGGTCAGGGTTCAGTTAATGAAAAAAACATCTGAGGGTCACTCAGACTGAGGTGAAACTGTCCTTATCTCCCAAAGCTGTAGCATAGTTCTCCTCTTTGCCTTTGTTGCTAAGCCACCCAAAACCAAACGTCCTTCTAAATCTCCCTAGATTTCCTCAGCCTGATCTAATTTTCTGGTATAATTCTCCTTCTGTTTATTAGTTTGAATATGTTTTATATACAGTGTTAACAGTTTCTTATCAAATTTATTTATGCCATAAGCCATGTCAAATCATTTGTGGAAACCAACACACCATAAAATATGTAAATAAATATATATTACAAGCATGTGATAAAATCCGTATGTTATTTTGTTGAATCGCTTGGTTCCCAAGTTTCCTACAATAGTGGTGTAGTGACGAATGTTAAAGTTAGATTTGATGTGTTTTGAGAAATTTAGTAAAATGAGAAAGCTGGGATTTAACAGATATTGATGGTAAAACAGGAAGGAGCTGGAAAAGCCATGTAAGAATTAAAAAGAATGAAGCCTGAGTTTTTTTGCCAAGCCAAAAAAATAAAATAAGCCAGTAACATACCTGAATGCCCTTTTCGCCTTGATTTCCTTTGTCCCCCTGCAAAAAGGCCGTCTAATATGTATCATAATGTCATATATTCTGTATCCTTTCAAATAAACATGCTTTTCTTCTGCCAAGAAAAATATATGGTCTCATGCAAATTCGACAAGTGCCTTATAAACAAAAGTTGACTCCAACATGATATTTGAGAAGAGAGTAAAAACACATTATGTCAAGATGATGTTCTAAATGAATACTTTCTTGTGCTCTTACATTCAAAAGAAAATTAACTACAATTTCTATTTTATAAGGAAGAAGAAAACTTTTCTATATTGATCACAATCTGAAGTTAAACAAAGAGAGGACTATATTTTGACAAATCTCGTTTTATGAAATCAAACTGAAAAGTCTTCTACTATTAAGCTAATAATGGCCACAAATTTATAGGAAAAAATGAAATAAAACAATGTTGAAAAAGTATTTTAGAAAACATACGCTTCAAAAATTAACTTTTGGGGGGAAATTCATATTCCATAATATTGTTTCCTGGAATTTCTCAGCTAGAAGAGATGTTTGAAACCAACTAGTTCAGTGTCTTTGTTCTTATAATGTACCCACAGATCAGGAAAGGTAAGCATTTGCCCAAGGTTGAACTTGGACGCTCTTTCCAAATTTCCTTTCTACCATGCTATCCAAACATAAAGGTAGAGTTTTGTGTTTACAGCGAATAAAATACAGATTTTCTTTTAACTGGCAGGTTTCTGAACAAGGAAATTCTCTAAATCCAAACATATTCACAGTAGTTTACTTAATATTCACTGATGGTCTAACACTTAATTGCTGCTGTGAGGGTCATTCCTGTGTCAGCAAGTACTGCCTGCCGCTCATCAGAGCAAAAGGGATCACACTAGGTACAGTAATCTAGGAGTTGAGCAGATAATACATGAGAGATAGAAAAAATGAAATGGTAGAAAAACTGAAAGAGCAAGGAATACAAAGATGGAGACATAACAGTTTGTATCCTTTGCAGAAAAAAAGCCAACACATCCACTCTTAACCTGAACTGTATATATCTGCAGGGGCATGGACTTCTCTGACAGGTGGGCAGTCAGTTCTTGCTCAAAGACTTCAAGCCAACAATAATATTTGTATAGATACAGCTCAGAGTTCTTTACTTAACAGGAGAGAGAGAGAACCCAAAGTGATGCTGTTTTATCTCACCAAAACATTTTATATGAATATATATGTTTTGTATTTTAAACTCCTTAAATTAATTTTAAGTGAACTATTATGTAATATAATTGTTTCACAGATAGGAATGCCATGGTCAAGCATTCTGGCTGTAATTTTTATTGTTTCAGACTTTTGCCCCAGTTTCGGTAAGAGTGATATTCACATTTTGGTAAGAGTGCCTCACATGGAATACTTTCCCTAAAAAGTTCTTGACACATCTGGATTGACCACAGAACAATCTGAATTTACAAGATATTATTTAATTGTACGTTTATATTTTTTGATCTGTCTCTTCGAAGATCCTCATCTAGGAGACAGTACCTATGCGGAGACATGAAAGGTGCCACAGCTCTTAGCATGAGGTTGAACACATTATATGTACACCAAATACATAGGTCAGCTCATCACTGAATACATAATTGGCCCTTCTACACTATGTGCACAAAAAGAAAACTTACATGGTAATAGCTGATTAACATTGAATTATATGTCCTAAATATCATACCTTTTTCCCTTGAATTCCAGGTAAACCCAGGTATCCTGGTTCTCCTGGCAGACCCACTGCTCCTGGTTCTCCCTAAGTAACACAGAATTCACATGAAGATCACAGGATTACTGCTTGTGAAAAACCCCACTGTTTTTATCTCTATATACATCTCAAATTTAAAACTGATAGTTAAAAATTTTGTTAGAGTTATTACTATAGAAATAGTAAAGAATAGTAAAGTTCACTGAAGTCTCAATAAAACTTCTTATATTTTTTCCTATCTTTGCTAGTTAAGAAATCCTGAGATCATATCATATTTTAAAATTTTATAAACATTTGGTATTTTTATTATATTTATAATGTCAACAATAAATAATAAAGCAGTGAAAATAATAAACAGAGGTATCTCTCTTTGTATTTACTAATAGTTTCCCATCCTCTTGAATTGCTTTTTCTCATAATCCTCCTTTAAAAAGACTTATTTTATGTTACAAAACTGGTAAGTAAATAGAAGTAATAAAATTACTGAAAATCTCATTACCCACTATTTTTATTTGGTTATATACTTTTCCCTCTACCTCTCACAAACACATACACAACTTAGATACTAAAATGTGCTGTGTATGCATAACTTAAGTAAACATAATCATTTACTTCAAAATATATTAATATTTTGAGTTCTTTATATGCCATTATGTTTTTTTAAATTTTAACTTACAGAATAGTATTCAACTATATTGATTTACCATATTTAATAAAATTTCTGTTGTTAAACATTCACTTTCACAGTTTTTATTTTTATAAACAATATTGGGGTGAACACCCTTGTAGTTAGATATGCAAATTTATGAGTTTTACTTTATATATATGGAATATTATTTTCTTAGACATAAATTCTTGAGCTGTTTTCAGAACAAGGAATAGTCCATAAGTTATCTTTTTTTTTTTTTTTTTTTTTTTTTTTTTTGCGGTATGTGGGCCTCTCACTGTTGTGGCCTCTCCCGTTGCAGAGCACAGGCTCCGGACGCGCAGGCTCAGTGGCCATGGCTCACGGGCCCAGCCGCTCCGCGGCATGTGGGATCTTTCCGGACTGGGACACGAACCCGTGTCCCCTGCATTGGCAGGCAGACTCTCAACCACTGCGCCACCAGGGAAGCCCCATAAGTTATCTTAACTCAATTTTTCTACTCCCTATCATGTCATAGGGATTATTTCCTTTTTTAAAAGAGACTTACAATGTGAAAGTATATAATGATGATGTATCAACAATATTTAGGTTAAAATTGTAAGAGATAGGACATGCTCCTGAATATGCTTCATGTTTTGGTTTTGCTTTATTTGCTTTACCATTAGTCCCAAACTCTGTCATATTAAATAAAAACAACTCTCTTCTGTGGAAACTAAGTTCTGTTCTCTTTGCTCACTGTGAGCTGTTGAATATTACTCTAGATTTTTAAAGGCTAGAAGAGAATTGAACATCTGATTGAAATAAACATCAACTATTTGGTTTGGAGGAAACTGGTAAAGGCAACTGTGACTCCCAGACTGAAAATAAAGTCCCATCAATCAGCAAACAAAGAAACGGCACCACCAGGGGAGACACACACTCATTCAGCCACATAAGAGCGTGATATTCTCTGAACCAGAGAAGATGTTCATATTAGCATCCAAATTTTACTAATTCTAGAAAAACCAAACTAAAGCATATTTCATGCCTTTATTACCTAAACTATGATAAAATATCCAAAAAACAGAAATGAAATTGGCCCACATTCACCACTGGCTTTCAGGTACCCTAATTTTATGTTAAAAGGTAATCCTTCATTTCATCTATCTTTTCTTAAGGGATACAAATGTTAATCTCATCAAATAATGAGAGGAACTCATACTTCTTTGAAAACATTTCCAAATACTTCGAAACAAATTAATTACCTTGAGCCCAGAAGCCCCAGGCAGCCCTTGAAGTCCAGGTTCACCTTTATTTCCCTGTCAATGCATCAAAGCCATTTGAAATTTTTTGAATTTAGTCATTACCACATATCTGATACAGACACTTAAGGGAATACATTTTAAACAACTTTTGCATTTTCAACTTTCCAATTATTTGAAATATAGAATCTATATGTGAAGCCTACTTACTAAGAAAAACTCTTTTAAGCAGGGAAGTGAGTCTGCATATTTATAAAGCTTTCTACCAGCCTGTTTGATGCTGGCAGCTCGAAGTAAAAAGAGAGATTCCAATCTTTAGGGACTGGCACTAATTAGCTAGGTCTTTGTGCTGCACAAGCCAGACCCATGTATCTTAATAGCATCTTCTAGGCTGGAAATCTTCATCTTTCTCTGTTTTGCTTTCTCTGTATGACTCATTTTCAGTATGCAACTGAAAAAAGAAAATTAGCCTCAAATGCACTTTTGAGTGGCTTTTGGAAGAAGCATGAATCAGAAAACTTTTAGTTTGCGTTCTTTTTCAGGATTCCAGTGCAGTCCTTGCTAACAGACATTTGGAAAGCAAGACCAAGTTGTCAGAGCAAAGAATGTAAGATAGGAAAAGAGGATTGGTTATAAAAGACAACCTGCCTCCTGGATCATCAGGAGAGATTGTCAGTGGTGGTTCTGGCTTTCAAATATACTTGGACACCTGAAATCACAACCCAATCAATGTCTGGCAAAAACCTATAATTAAAGAGGTTGGTGTGATACCTAGAAGTGGGGGGCGATGATCACCCAGAGCCAGGTCAGGCTCACTGATCAGTAAAGGGAACAACTTTCATTCTCAGCTCACGTTTAGAACCACGTGAGCATACTATTTGGACTTAATTAAAGCAGTTAGCACATAAAAGCATGATTATACCATAGAACAATGGTTCCTTAAATTTTCTAATTTTACAAATGATTAAGCTGAAACTCAGAGGTGACAGGACTTGCCAAAAGCTACATGACCTGATTATGTTAATATACCCTGATGTCATTTAGATAATATTTTATAAAACTGGAATATGATAGGGTAAAACAGACTTATAAATGGTTCAACGGCTATTTTACAAAGAGGTATTATAATCTAAATTGGAAGTTTTCTAAAGATCTACCACAGAATTTCAGCCTCATCCCTGCCTTGCTTAACACAGCTTTTTTTGTCTTACTCTTCAACTTATATCAATTGTTACTGAAGGCATAGTTCACAAATATATTAGTTGACAAAACCAGAGGGATAAGGTAACGTAGAGGCAAGTAAACTATGGCCTGTGGGCTAAGTCAGCCCAATGCCTCCTTTTGTAAATAAACTTGTACGAAACACAGGCACATCCACACCATGGTGGCTGCTTTTACATTTCAATAGCAGAGCTGAGTGGCTGCAACAGAAATTATATGGCCCTCAAAGACTAAAACATGTCCTATCTGGCCCTTGGCAGAAAAACTTTCTAAGACCTGAGGTAATATACTGCATGAAAACAAGTTGAAATGTTTCACTGAAAAGATTACATTTAAGAGGTATAATTTTAACATCTTGAATCTATTTTTAACAAAATAATCGTAGAAGGACAAGATGAGGGAAATCAAACTTTATAGTAATTTATGTAAAAACAAACTGTGATGTTAGAATCAGCCACTTGACTCCCCAGCCACAACAGCAGACCTACCCAAGTGGTGGATGCCACAAATACATTGTTCTAACGTCTTTTATGGAAAATCTAGCAGGTTTAGTTGACCTCCAGCTCAGTGTGAGCCAACGATGCTAAGTGGCTAATTAAAAATGCTGACAAAATCTTAGGCTGCATTCTTAAGAATTAGAGGATCCAGAACATCATGGGAGAGTCCATTGTACCCAGTTATTTAAGGAATATACAACTACTCTATTTTTTCTTACAACATGACCTTGCAACATGATGGAGAACCTCCACTTGGCAAGTGCACACTTACTACTGCTAGGACTCACAGTGTTCCAAGCACCCACAGGGTCCACCTCTGGTGAGACGGCAGCTACTTTTCCCTAATCACTGGGCTCCCAATGACATTTTATCCTATCTCTTTCTAGGTACTTTAGAATTAAAAGTAGAGTAGATTAGGCCATGTACTCATTTTGTATGCCAGGATCTATTTCCCTGGTCTAGTTAAAGGTTGAATGCTTCCAAAACAGCAATTCCGTCACTTCCTTTCAGAAGGCTATCCTAGAATCTACTTATTAAGTAGTCAAGAATAGTTTCTTGCGTTGAGCCAGAAGGTACCCGGTCTGATCCTCTAATAAAAAGAAATTCTCTTACACATGACTCTGTAGACCTAGAAAACGGTCGAATCATGGTACTCAGAGTGCCAGTTCTAGCTTAAGAATAACCTCACCTGACACCTAAATATATTGTCAAGCGTGCCTTACTTTTTAAATGTGAAAGTTAAGATAATGTGCCATCTTATCCACAGTCCCAAGGGAGGATAAAACTCACTACAAGGCATTTTACAAATAAAAATTCCACATACATTCCACTAAATAAAAAACCAAGAAGAGGACTTGGAAGTTGGTAAAGTTACCCTCAGTGGTCACTACAGATACTCTAGATGGTGGGCTGGGTACAGAGCCCCATAGAGCTCTGGGTATTCCTCAGTCCCTTGAGCTGCCAGTAAGGGAAGAGGGCTGAGTCATGCAGGATCTTGGACCTTTTCCAGCTTAAACCAGGCCTGCTTTACGTTAGCGTGTTTTATATGCTTAGTTTTTGCCTAAGACTTCATTCCTACAAGTGCTTGTTCATAGACTTCAAACCACATTCAAAATAAAATCAATGTAGTTAAAACTTTGACTGAAGTACCTAAATGGTCATTTTGCACAAAGCCCTCAATCTTGTTAAGTTAATTTTCTTTACCTTAGATCCTGGGGCTCCAGGCTGACCTGGTGAGCCGTCGCTTCCCATCAAACCCTACATTTTAAATGGAAATTGCAAGAGCAATTTAGAGAATAATATTTTTAAAACATTCAATCAGTTTTCAAGTTATACATTACCATCATAATCAATCCACTAAAATATAATGCAAGATACGGGAAACATCCCTACACACATCCAAATAAAGGATAATAAAGAATCAAACTATGCAAGATAACATGAAGGTTGGCAAAGCCCTTGTAATTTGGTTGCTTAAATCACCTACAAATAGCAAAAATGACTGGAGAGCTAGTAAGAGACAAATGTAAAGAAAAGTTTCTTTTTTCTACACTCTACTTTCTTCCTTTCTCATGATGGCCAAGAATTAGATTACTTCATAGATGTTATTTTGGTCAATTTTACTTACGTTTTCTATTTTCTTGAATAATGATTTTAAAGAATTAAAATCTAATAATTTCTCTGAATGTAAGAATGTCTATTCAAGTTACAAGTGGCCATATTTTTAGTAACCATATAATTCAAAATAAGACACTGCTAACTATTCTAGCAACAAGGAACTAATTTAATTTAGATTCCATTTAAATACTATTACATATATAAAAAACATTTGCTTTCTCTTAATCACAGCAAAGGAAATGTGATGAGCAAAAAAATATTCAATTAGTATTATCAGAAAACAGAATCTCAGTATAGTCACATTGAAAACAGCATGTCATCACTACTATGGTTTGCTATCAATTCAGGATTTATTACAACTATAAAATGTAAAATATACTAGTCATAACATAGTGTTTGAAATATTAGAAATATTAAATATAGATATTCTTGAAGTTCAATGAAGTTCTAGTTAATGCCTTCACTTTCTGGAGGCTAACTTAAATACTGGTAAATAATCAAGTTTCATTTAATATTTCAATGAAAAAATAATTTGGTCTTGATGATGGAGGTAGAGGAAGAATATTCCATTCAAATCTTTCACCAAGATCTTATCAAATCTTTTCACTGGCTAAAATATCTGCTTTTTTAACTTACATAATTAAATGAAAGATCATAAACTGTCCATTTTTTTTACTTAAAAAAAAGCTATTACAGGCAATTTGATTCATAGATTAAAATACACATTGCTTCTAACAATTTACTTTTAGAAATTTTTTATGGAGTCCTATACACCATAGGATTATCATAATTTCTAATATCATACTCATATGTCCCTTTACTCCCCAAACTTCCAAAATTACTTGTTCACTAATTTAGGATCTTCCTATACTACCTGTTCTGAATATATTCTCCCTCATTACTGTAATAAATTTGTAAATTTTCTAAAAAATAACAAAGAATATTTATTGAGTTTTAGATCTTCTCATGGTACTCAGTATTTTTTTTAGCTAGAATATTTGTTTTCTGGTTTATCTACAGTAAGCATTCTTAATCCTTACTTGGGTAGCCAACTTTTTGAGAATCTGAAGAAATCTAGACTCCTCTAGAAAAATGAACATAATCTTTTTCATACAAATGCATGGAATTTGTGGATACCAAAATTCTCATTGCTGAATCCTCCCACCAGTGTTGTGAATTTCAGAATAAGAACCTCTGGTACATAATGACAATATTTCAAACACCCCAGTAATAATAATGACATTAACATACAGGTATCCCTGGAGCTCCTTTTTTTCCTAGTGGTCCTGGAGGCCCAATTTCTCCCTAAAAATCAAATACAGATCAAGTTTAAAATTGTAGAGTATCAATTCATCTTTAGAAATTTCCTACGAAAGCATTATGAAAAGGAAACTCAATATCAATCAGCACAATGTGTCTGCCTTTCCTTCCTATATTGTAAGACGAAGCAATGCAAGGTAAAAAATCGGGAATCTAACATCTTAAAGATGTAGGCCTAGGGTCTGTGGAATTATTAAGGAAAATATTTCATTAGGAAATCAGGAGCGGCACTCTTATTCTTTCAAAGGAAGACCTAGCAGTTCACACACTGTTGGTGAGGTGAGACAACAGAGGGAAAAAAAAATCAAGTGAAAAAATTTCTTATTTACCATAATTTAAGAGCTATGATAGTAAGTACAGATTAAGAAAAATTAGGACACAGTTTTTAATAGCATTTAGACTTCAGATTTTGGGATTGTGGCTGACCTGATGCTCCAAGGGGTTTTCTGATTCCAGAACAACAACCCTGGAAAGAATATCCTCTTTGAGAAGCAGGAGAAGTCTTCAAAGATCCCTCACTTTAATAAAATATACTCTCGGTTATGATTGTGATTATGAGGATTTGGAAGTGTGCAGAAACCTCACTAGAAGTTGAGCAGCAGGAAACAAGAGGGCTGAAGGTGTCTGAGGGGACATGCTCAGCTTTTAAGAAACTGAACACTGGGCCAGCTATGGGGAGAGGGCAGGAACCTTTAGTACCTACAATGGCTCAGGACCCTCAAAGGGCACTGAAATGGTACCCGCGGTTACCAGCAGGAGGCTCTCCATGACCCAGTTAGGCTGACAGGACGCCCACTAACTAGGATGAAGCAATGAGCTCAGCATCAACAATTAAGACAGGAGAGGCAGAAAACCACAAGACTGAGAATCAAGAGGAATAACAATGAACTGCAGCTGTCAGAATGACTAGAAAGAGAATTTAGAACTACATGTGAAATCTTTACAAATGAAAGAATGGAATCATGAAAAACTACTAGGACTGAAGATAGAACAAGAGACTAGACTATCAAGAATAAAAAGATGTTATAGCACAGGGATGTGTATGTATGTATATATATATATATATATATATATATATATATATATATACACACATATATATATATATAAATGAATCATTTTGCTGTCCCTTGAAACTAACACAATGGTGTAAATCAACTATACTTCCATAAAAAAAAGAATAAAAAGATGTTATTAATACATGAAATTCTAGAAATGAAAAATATGATTGTTTAGATTTTTTTAAAAAATCAATTGATGGCTTAAACAGCAGATTAGACACAGTAAAGGGAGAATAAATAGACTGGAAAATATATCCAAAAAATTTAACCAGAATTTAAGAATCTAGGATATGGAAGTAAGCAATTTAGAGATGTAGAGGACAAAATTAAAAGGAATAAAATATGTCTAACTAGAATTCCAGAAAGAGGGAAGAGCAGACGATGAAGAGAATTAGCATGGAGATTAACCACTCATGTCTTCCAGAGATAATGGAAATAATTCTACAGAGCCAAGAAGCAAACTAAATTCCCACCCAGATGAATAAAGAGAATTCCATATCTAGATACATCACAGTGAGTTTTAAGAACACTAAAAACAAATAAAATATCTTAAAAGAATCCCCAAAGAAGGGACAGGTCACTTACAAAAGAATGATGATTAGAACAAGAGTAGATTTTTCATAGTGAACCATGGAAGCCAGGAGATGACAGTAGAAAAATTTCAGTGTATTAAGAGGAAATAATCATCAATCTTGAATTGTATACTCTACAAAATCCTCTCTCAAAAACATACTGGTAATTGAATAAACACTGAAAGTTTATAACCAAAGTATTTGTACTAAAAGAATTTCTAAAAATACAGTTTAGTAAGTAGTACAATTTCCCCAAAAGTATGGTCTAAGAGCACAAGATAGAAAGTAACTAAGTAAAATAGAAAGCATGTATGTAAATCCAAATTCATATCTGTATAAAACAACAACAAAAACTAATTGTAAGGTCAAAATAATAGCTTCTGAAATTATATCATGTTTGAACCATTAACTGTTGCCATGAATGTGGTAAAAAATGTATTCTATGTGAAGAGACATCACCACTTTGCCCTTTTCATAATCAGATTCCAGGCCCAAATCTTTCAACTTTCATTAGCACTTACTTTTTGTCCCATTAATCCTTGGTTTCCAGGAAATCCTGGGATTCCCTAAAAAGAAATAAAGTAGATTTTTAATTTAAAAAATTTAGACTGTATCATTAAAGAAGAATAGGCCATAATTGGAGTTTTAACTTGTAAATAATGCAAATCATCAAACATATCTCTTGACTACATGAAACCACTACTTATATTAATCAAATTTTGGAAAAGAAAAATTTATGAGATTTATTATTATACATCTGATATTTAAAGTTTTAAATACCGGCTTAAAAAAAAAGAAGCTATGAAGATATTAATCTTGGCTCTTCTTTCAGACCAACATAAGTGATAAAATAAGAAGGATATTTCATTTGAACACTTTCTTATGTTACTTATAATGATTAATGCAAAAAGACTGTCAAATCATAGGAGTTCAGATTCAGTACAACAGTTCCAAAGGCCCTCATAGTCTCACCACCATAACTGAAAACTAATGAAACTAAATAATTTCCTCCAAATTGAGCCTTGAAACACCCAGGAACCTAACTCCTTGTATAAGATATGGCAATCTTTCTCCTAATGATTCCCTTGCTGATAAAATTGTGGAGCATATGCAGACCAGTTTGTAGAGAGACAGAAAGAAATAGAGAACTCTTTCACATGGCTGAACCCAAATGTATGAGTTCTCTAGCAAGATTCAGAAAAAATTAATGCTAATTGTCTGAATTTGAGAATAACATGAGCACATTTAATAATGGGAAAGCAGTTCTATTGTCATTCACTGCATTTTCCAAAATGATCATTTATCACCCCAAACAAACAGAGATGGTACTAATTAATTTTTATTTCGTATTCATTTTTCTTAGCTCCTTTCTTGATGATACTTCAATTGAAATAATGAATAACATTTGTTTATGTATATATATATGTATTGACTTTGGCAGAAAAGGAAATTCAAATGACAGGGAAATTGGGCACCATCAGTATTTCTTTGAAAGCTCTCTGCATCTTCAGGGCTTTCAAAGAACAGCAGTGGTACTCAGTAAATCAGGGCAACTACATCAAGTATCTTCAACAACAGGGAAAGTCTGCCATTGTTTTGATTTTCAAATCTTGACTATTAGTACAATACTGGTCCATGTGGTAGCCACAGTTACGGTGCAAGATATGGCACACAGTTCTAGTTTTAAGATCCAAACTTAAATGATAAATTGGAATTCAGTTTGATCCTATTTGGCTCAATTAGTTCTCCATGGCACTACCTCCTTTGCAGAGAAAAGTTGTATGAGAGCAAAGCCCATCAACAAGGGACTAGCATTCTGGTTGCTTTATAAACATACTAACTAGAGAATAACATAAAACGATATAAAAATTTAAAGTTACATTATAAAACATGAGCACAGAATACCCTATCAGCACTCTAAACATAAAGCGAGAGTAAATAATTGAGTTACGAGTATAAAGAGAACAGAGTGAAACGAATTGTATCCTTTCTAAGACAAAAAATGCATACTGTCAACACAATCAAAGTCAATATTGTTCAAAATAAAGGCTTCCATTTCAATAGACCATGATTTGGCATGAAACCACCCAGAACCAGCTCCCATTCAAATACACACTCATACCAACTCACCATAATGATTAAGTTCTGAATTTAAATAAAATTCAAATAAAATCTGTCTGTAGAATCTTATCAGACACAAGGTGGCCATACATGGTTCTGCAGCTGTGTCAATGCCGTGTTGCTTGGCTCCAAGAATCTCTAAAGTGATCCTGCAATTGCCCCGATACTTCTCAGACCTGAGAAGCTGAATTTCATGCTGCACAGAACTCTTTGTTACTTAAGGTTTCAACCCTATTCAAGTCTCTATGCTCTTACACGATCTATATTAGTAGGAATTAGTTACTCCTGTTTTTGCAGCCAATCCCACTGTCAGCAAGGCTATATTCTCACTCTGGGGAAAAATAAAATTATGCCCAAGCAGTGCCCTGGCCTCACTTCCCAGGAGATCTTGAGAGCACCCCCCAACCCAGGTCACTTCCTGAATTTGATTTAACACCTTTTATCTGAATAATTCTAATTCTGAGTATGGTCTTCATTAGGACATAGCCACAAATCTTACATTATTTCAACATATCCGATATTGAGAGTATTTGGGGGGATCTCAGATTAGGAGAAAAGTAGATTCCTTTTCCTACTGCCTATGTTCATAAGTTAATAAAACATGAATAGATGTCATAGATATGAAAAAAAGTCATAATGTCTTCTAGGTCCAACTATACCAAGAACTACTAAATATTTTATAAATACCAAGCAAAAAATATATAAAACTATATAATATTAAAAAACAAAATGTAAAACTGATTATAAAAGCAATTCTTGGCAAAATTAATATAATGCCATGAGCATGCATAGAATAAAAAACTGTTGAGAGAGAGGTTCACCAGAAGAACTGAAATCACTCAGAGCTATATTAGTTAATAAAATTCTCCTAGAAAATATTTTCCTGGGTTCCCAATACATTCATTGAAATTGACTAAACTTTGCCAATTTTACATTAGTAGAAATATTATTCAAAACCATTTGAAAGTTACCAGTTTGTTGATCCAAAAGTATTTAGCAACAGTTACTTCATAGGGTAAATGTTTTTCCAAGCAAACTATTTTATATTTCATTTTCGGCCTGTGTGGTTTTGAGTTCAGGCAACTGTGAACATGTGTAAGTAAAGACAGAAGCAAGAATTTCATCTGGTGAGAATAAAGGGGCATATTTCCTCCATTTCTGTGATTTCAGTTTGGATTTCAGGAAGAGCAGAAAGTCAAATGGAAAATCCTGTGTAATGTTGTGGTGAAAGAATGCGGCATGAAAAACTGTTCTAGAAGCTTCTCTGTAACCATTAAACCATTGTTGTATAACAAAAAAGTCATTAAAAACAGACATGCATAATTTAGAATAAAGGGTTTGGCCCCTATTTCCTAGAGACCACTTTATAATGAAGGAAATGTGTCTATGATGCATTACTTAGAAAAGACAGGATATCACTCTATACTTTTCCACATGCAATGGAATACTTTACTCCTGAAATTAGAGCATCGTGGATCAAATCTGCTGTTAAGTAATGCAATAATTTCAATGTGCTTAAAACAAATCTAATCAACTAATGATATTTTTAAATCAAAAATTTCAACCTTTCTACACACTTGTAGAGATATTTAATATCATACAGTTGTCAAAATATTAGAAGCATATTATGTTTTCTTCTATTATATCAAGAAGTGATTTGTTCATTATTAAAGATGCAATGAATACAAAACACATATGTTGAAAGTATCATTCTTATTAGCTACAAAGATTACACTCATTATTAATAAAGAGCATAGAAGAGGCAGTTAAAAGTTTAGATGCTGGAGTCAGCTAGCCAATTATCTCGTGCTGATTGACTCCAGGCCAGTTATTTAAATTGGAATCTCAGTGTCCCCATCTTATACGTGGGGAAAAAATAATAGAACTTAGCTCCAGGGTTGTTACATTATATGAATTAGCTCTCACAAGCACTTAGCTCAGTGCTGGGACTAAAATGAACAAATTTTCATGACTTTTCACAGCTCCTCCCTGACCTTTGAAAGTTACAAAATAGATGAAGTCAATTCTTTTCCATGTCTCAAAATTTGTCCTCCTCCATTTTGAGGATATCTTTTTTTTTTTTTTTAACATGTCTTTCCACCTTGCCTTTGTCTACCTCATTCCCCAAAGTTTACACTGTATTCAAGATGACTTTGGCAATCTAAGGCTTCCCACTGGGAGGCACCAACAGTTTTTCATTGCCCCTCATTCATTATCCTTGCCTCTTCATGTTTGGCTGACTTTGATTATAGAAAAATACTACTGTGGGGTTCCAGGATCAAGATGCAAAATTAGAAAGATCCTGAGCTCACCTCCTCTCATGGACACAATAAAACCACAACTACATATGGAACAACCATCTCTGAGAACAACCTGAAGACTAGCTGGACAGACCTTCTACAACTAAGAACAAAAAGAAAAGTCCACACATCGAGAGGCAGAGAAGCAGTCTAGTTAGAACCCACATCTGCATTGTGAAGACCCACAAGCAGGAGGGGTATCACAGCTGGAGAGGTGCCCCTGGCGAGTGAGGGGTGTGAGTCCCATGTCAGGCTTCCCATCCTGAGGCCCTGCGCTGGGAAGATGAACCCCATAATGTCTGGCTTGGAAAACCAGTGGGGTTACACTCACTCCAAATCCCAGCACAGACACAGCAGCTTAAAAAGTATCTGGGTCATAGGAGAAGGAGATTCACTGACTAATTTTATGGCAGGTGCTGGAAGGACAGGGATCTGGTCGAACTTCCTCTGGGGACAGAAGCACTGACAGGCATCATTCTTTTTTACTCTCCTTCTACCTAGCTGGCCCGAGTGGGCACCACTTCTGTCATTCGCCATCAACCTAGCTAACACCATGCGTCCCAGCCCAGCATTCCCCAGAGGACCTGCCCAGGCTAGCTCCTTTAAAGCAGCTCCCACCCCATCATACCCAGCAGACTGCCCCAGCTCTCCTCCAAAGCAGCTCCTACTCCAGGGGGCCAGCCATGCACACCAGGGTGCCTGCAGCAATCACAGCCCAATCACAACAAGAGGGCACATGTGACCCACACAGGGGATACTCCAGGAGCACCTGGCTCTGGTGAACAGAGGGGACTGCACTGCTGGGTCCCATGGGACATCTTGTACATAAGACCACTCTTTCAAGATCAGGAGATGTAGCTGTTATACCTAATACATAGAAACAGACATCGAGATTTAGGCAAAATGAAGAGATGAAGGAATACCTTCCATGTGAAAGAAGAAGACATAACCTCAGAAAAAGAACTAAATGAAATGGAGATAAGCAATTTACCAGATAAAGTGTTCAAAGTAACAGTCTTAAAGCTGCTCATTGAACTCTGGAGAAGAATGGTTGAACTCAGTTTCACCTTCAATAAAGAGACAGAAAAAATAAAAAAGAACCAATCAGAACAGAATAATACAATAACTGAAGTGAAAAATATACTAGAGGGAATCAACAGCATATTAGAGGATGCAGAAGAATCAGTGATCTGGAAGACTAGGCAGTGGAAATCACCCAATAGGAACAGCAAAACACACACACACACACACACACACACACACACACACACAAATGAGGATAGTTTAAGGGATCTCTGGGACAACATCAAGCATACTAGCATTTGCATTATAGGGGTTCCAGAAGGAGAAGAGAGAGAGAAATGGATAGAGAATATATTCAAAAAAATAATGGCTGAAAATTTCCCTAATCTGTCAAAGGAAAGACACCAAGTCCAGGAAGCACAGAGAGTCACAAATAAGATGAATCCAAAGACACATTATAATTAAGATATCAAAAATTAAACAGAGCATCTTAAAAGCAGCAAGAGAAAAGCAAATAGTTACACACAAGGGGATCTCCATAATACTATCAGCTTTTACAACAGAAACTTTACAGGTCAGAAAGGACTGGCACAATATATTCAAAGTACTGAAAGGAAAAAATCTTACTACCAAGAATACTCTACCCTGCCAGGTTATCATTCAGAAATGAAGGCGAGATAAAGAGTTTCCAGATAAGTGAAAGCTAACAGAGTTCATCACCACTAAATCAACCTTACAAGAAATGCTAAAGGGACTTCTTTAAATAGAAAAAAAAAGGTCATCACTAGAAACAGGAAAATTATGAAAGAAAAACAATCTCACTGTTAAAGGCAAACATAGTAAAGGTAGTAGATCAAACGACTATAAAGCTAATATGAATTTTAAAGACAAAAGCAGTGAAATCACAATATCTAAAATAGTTAAGTGATACACAAAATAAAAAGATGTAAAATATGACATCAAAAACATAAAACATGGTTGGGGGAGTAAAAATGTAGTGCTTTTTGAATGTGCTCCAACTTGAGCAACCATCAACTTAAAATAGACTGCTATATACATACGTTGTTATATATGAACTTCATGGTAAATACAAACCAAAAACCTGTAAGAGATACACAGAAAATAAAAAGAAATGCAAACATAACACTAAAGAAAGCCATCAAATCCAAAGGGAAGAGACAAGAGAGGAAGAAACAGAGAAGAACTATAAAAACAACCAGAAAACAATTAACCAAATGGCAATAAGTATACCTATCAATAATTACTTTAAATGTAAATGAACAAAGGGGCTTCCCTGGTGGCGCAGTGTTTGACAGTCCGCCTGCTGATGCAGGGGACATAGGTTCGTGCCCCGGTCCGGGAAGATCCCACATGCCATGCAGCGGCTGGGCCCGTGAGCCATGGCCTCTGAGCCTGCGCCTCCAGAGCCTGTGCTCCGCAACCAGAGAGGCCACAACAGTGAGAGGCCCGCGTACCACACACACACAAAAAGATGTAAATGAACAAATGTTCCTATCTCTAAAAAGTGGTTATAGAGGGAACATATCTTAACGTAAGAAAGGCCATATATGACAAACAAAATTTACATGGAATCACAAAAGACCCCGAATAGCTGAAGCAATCTTAAGAAAGAAGAACAAAGCTGGAGGTATCATGCTCCCTGATTTCAAACTGTACTGGAAAGCTATGGTAATCATAACAGTGTGGTACTGGCACAAAAGAGCCCAGAAAGAAACCCACACTTACATGGTCAATTAATTTACAACTAAGGAGTCAAGAATATAGTGGGGAAAAGAAAGCCTCTTCAATAACTGATATTGGGAAAACTGTACAGCTACATGAAAAATAATCAAAGTGGACCACTTTCTTACACCACGAATTGGAAATGGATTAAAGACTTAAATGTAAGACCTGAAACCATAAAACTCCTAGAAGGAAACAAAGGCAGTAAGCTCTTTGACACTGGTCCTGGCAATATTTGTTTGGACCTGTCTCCTCAAGTAAGGGCAACAAAAGCAAAAATAAACAAATGAGACTATATCAAACTAAAAAGCTTTTGCACAGAAGGAAACCATCAACAAATTGACAATGTCACCTACTGAATGGGAGAAGATATTTGCAAATTATATATGTGATAAGGGGTTAATATCCAAAATATGCAAAGGACTCATACAACTCAACACCAAAAGAAGTAAATAATGCATTTAAAAAATTGGAAGAGGACCTGAATAGACATTTTTCCAAGAAAGACCAACAGACACATAAAAAGATGCTCAACATCGCTAAACATCAGGGAAATGCAAATCAAAATCATAATGAGATATCACTTCACACCTGTCAGAATGGCTATTACAAAAAAGACAAAAAATAACTGTTGGTAAGGATGTGGAGAAAAGGGAACCCTTGTGCACTGTTGGTAGGAATGTAAATTGGTGCACTCACCATGGAGAAGAGTATTGAGGTTCCTCAAAAAATTAAAAATAGATTACCATATGATCCAGCACTTCCATTTCTGGGTATTTATCCAAAGAAAACAAAAACACTAATTTGGAAAGATATATGCATCCCTTTGTTCACAGCAGCATTATTTACAACAGCCAAGATGTGGAAGCAACCTAAGTGCCCATAAATAGATGAATGGATAAAGAAGTTGTGGTATGTGTACACAATGGAATATTACTCAGCTACAAGCAAAGAATGGAATCTTGCCATTTGCAACAACATGGATGGACCTGGAGAGTATTATGCTAAAGTGAAATAAGTCAGACAGAGAAAGACAAATATCATGTGATTTCACTTATACAAGGAATCTTAAAACAAAACAAATGAACAAACTAAACAAAACATAAAAATTCTCATAGATACAAAAAACAAAGTGGTGGTCAGCAGAGGGGAGAGGTGGGGTGCTGAGCAAAGTAGGTGAAGGGGATTAAGGGTCCCAAACTTTGAGTTATAAAATAAATAAACCACTGGGATGTGGGGATATATTGTACAGCACAGGGAATGTAGTCAATAATGTTGTAATAACTTGGTATGGTGATGAATGGTTATTAGACTTATTGTGGTTATCAACTCATAATGTACATAAATGTCTAATAGTAATATAGTATATTGATATTGTACACCTGAAATTAATGTAATATTCCATGTCAACTATACTTCATTTTTTAAAAGGGAAAAAATACTATAATAACTTTTGCTTTTTAAACATCATAAGTATATTTCATTACTATTTTTTCAGGAAGAAATATGGCTAAAAGCTTCAAACATGTAAGTCCACAATGTTTTCCAATTTTTTAAAATTCCACACTAACTGACAGATCATCATGAATGATGTACAAAAGATTATTTTGTGGTAAGATAACTCTAAAGAGAAGTAATTCAAAATCATAGCTGCCAGACCAAAAAGAAACCAATATACAAGTACTTGCAATAAATCCTTAATAAGAAAATTACCAGTTTTACTATCCCTTTAATACTTTAATACAGTTTTACTACTCCCTTTCATCTTTAAGGGGAAAAAAATAACCTAAGTAATAATGGGTGAATTTATTCTCCCCAGCCTACAGACAAGGACTCAGATGGGACTGGGCCCAAATTACCCGAAGATAAATAACTTTAATAGAAAATGCCTTGGTAAATATTTTTGACCTACTTGTGTTTATAGACAACAGAAGTACCACCAGTTTGACATAGTAAGTTACGGAATGAGACCAGGGCTATCATAGGAAGGAAGACTACCTGGTAGTCATGCAAAGTTGCTTCATGTTACTTGCATTTCTCTTTTGCACTTAAAGTCATCTCTACATTTTTTTTTCTTTTTAAATTTTTATTGGAATGTAGTTGATTTACAATGTTGTGTTAATTTCAGGTGTACAGCAAAGTGAAGATACACGTGTGTGTGTGTGTGTATATATATATGTGTGTGTGTGTATATATGTGTGTGTGTGTATATATATATATATATATATATATATATATATATTCTTTTTCAGATTCTTTTCCCATACAGGTTATTACAGTATATTGAGTAGAGTTCCCTGTGCTATACAGTAGGTCCTTGTTAGTTATCTATTTTATATATAGTAGTGTGTATATGTTAATCCCAATCTCCTATTTTTTATTAAAGCCAAGAAGATATTCTAACCAATTTTGCTGTTGTAAAAATATCATTTTTCAAGACAAGAAAAAAAAGAAAAATGTTTAGCAAATTAAAATAACATACCTGAAAACCCAGAGGATGTGGGGAAGAGGACTGAGAGTGCCAGGGACAGAATCTGCACTGCCATATAGTGGGAAAGTCACATAACTGCCCTGAACCCCCAAATCTGGGAAAGTAATTTACCCCTTTACATCGGTCAACTGAGATCAAGCACGTAAAGTACTTTAGTGAGTTAAAGGAACATATGCATGTAGATGTATGTAAAACTGAAAAACAATTCCACTTGAAAAAAAACTCCAAAATCATACCAGAGTTGTTCTAAAGTTAACTTTGACCCTCCGAAAACCTGAAAAGTGCAGAGTATACTTTTGGGTCCATGGAATGTTACTGTATAACTCAAAACAAATCATGGTGAATTTCTCCTTAAGGAGAAAACTGAAAATGGATGTTTCAAAGACCTTTCTAGCTGACTCAGTAACTAAGTAGAAGTTGTACGCCATTTTTCAGAGAAATCTGCAAATTGTTTTAAGTTTTTTGCAATTTCACATATGATAGAAGTCACCAAACAAAAATATTTTAAAACACCAAATCAAAGGTGAAGCTAATTTGATGAAGAAAACAAACAGATGAATTTTTAACCTTAGTTAATTTATATGGTAAAAAGTAAATAACCAATTATTTGAAAATTGTACCTAATTTGCTAACTTCTATAACCTCATATTTTTGAAATATTATGTCTATCTATACTGTTACATCTAAATCACTGTATTTTTCATTGTGTAACTCAGCCCATTGTGAATCTTTTTATGTTTATGTAATACATATCTCCATTTTTCCTATTGAAAAATAATGAGATGATAGATTCACTTAAGGAAAAAAATTTAAGGAACTCATATTACTTTTCTATTAACCCATGAAAATTACAACAACACACATTTATTTTCTTACAGTTCTGTAGGTCACAAGTCCAGCACGGAGCTAAATTCAAGGAGTTGGCAAGGCTGCACAGCTTTCTGAAGTCTCTAGGGAAGAATCTATTTCCTGTCCATTCAGGTTACTGGCAGAATTTAATTCCTTGCAGTTGAAGGGACCAAAGTCTCCGTTTTCTTGAAGGCTGCAAGCAGAGCGCCATTCCCAGCTTCTGGAGGCATCCACATTCTTTGGTTCATGGCCCCTTCCTCCATCTTCAACACCAGCAATGGCCGGTCAGGTCCTTCTCAAGTTGAATGTTTTTGACCCATTCCTCATTCAGCTTCTTCCACGTTTAATTAGTCATGAATAGTTTGGGCCCATAGATAATCCAAGATAATATCCTCCTCTCAAGGTCATTAACCTTAATTATATCTGCAATGTTCATTTACCATATAGGGTAACATATTCACATGCTCCAGGGTTCCAGGGATTATGATATGGATATTTTTTTGGGGGAGGGGGAGTCATTATTTTCCCTACCACAGAAATATTATCTGATATCCTAGGACCAGATAGTTTCCATGTTATTTAAACTTATCCAGGGCATTAAAAAAGATGGAGCTCATCGAAATCCAAATTATGAGACCATCATAACCCTAATAACAAAACCAGTCAAGAATAATACCTAAAAAAGAAATCTACAAGCTAAACTAATTTGTTAATACAAGTGCAAATGGAGTTACTATAATGTTAGTAAATCAAATATAGCAGCACATGAACAAAAGTAAAGCATGATTAAATAGGGCTTGTTTCAGGATGCAATGAGTGTTGAACATCACGAAGTATATCCAATCAATGTTATGTTCATGCAAGTTACTATATTAATAATTTAGAGGAAGAACAATACACAATCTTCTCAAAAGATACTAAAAATGCATTTTGTAAAATTTATCATGCATTATTTAGTGAAAACTCTTACTAATATAACAGAACTTTGTAAACCTGAATCTGAATCAATCAGAAACCAATTGTAAACATCATACTTGATGAAACACTAGATATTCCTGCTTAAAATCAGGAATAAAGCATAAGCTATATTTTGAAGTCATAAATTCGACTTACAGGAATACTTCCTTCCCCAAAATATTGCATAACCTTTTTTATGCAATAAAACCCTAACCCTAATCCTAAAAGAAGAAAAATTTGGGGGCTGACTGTGGCCTCAGGCAAGGAAAACATACGTGACATCAATAGAAGTTGAATGAAATGCATCCATGCTTAAACAAAATGACATGAGATTGATTTTATATTTTCTTTTATAACCAGATAGGGTAGAATGCCCATAATATTGTGAAGTTAAAGTTTCAGTGGACACAATTTTTATTTAAAAAATGTGTGCTTTATTTATGTATTTTTTAAAAATATTTTCAACTTTACTTCTAATCTTCTTTCATTGCATATGCAAAGAAAAAGTTTAGAAAGAACCTCTTTGAATGAGTAACATTCATTATTATCTTTGGTGATGGGAATAGGATTTGGGTAAGTGAAGGCAGATTTTCAAACTTACCACACAACTTCTTTATTTTTTGCCCATTTAAGAGCAGTTAAATAAATAAGAATGTATAATAAATAAAAAGAATAAATATAACTATAGAATAAAATATAATTAAAATGTACAATAAATAATAGTTAACCTGTAAAATTTTTATCTTTCAAAAAATTCTCAGATTTTTTTTCCTCACACTTAAGTCATCCAAGAAACTATTGTTAAACATCAGTCTTTCAAGTCTTTTCATGGTTGTAGCTATCATTTGCTTAAAAGAAAAATAACAAAAAATCTAAAACAACGAGCAAGAAGTATACTGCAAGCTGGAAGATCAATGCTGGAAGCGTCTTAACATGACTCACACTTGTGACCTCAGAGACTAATAACACATTTGCTTAGTTTTCATGCCTCGGGAGGTTATTTCCACGGACAATTTTTCACACATTGCTAAGGATACACTGTTAGACAAAGGCATCAATATTTCTTAGGAAAGGACAACACTGTGTTTAAGAAGCAACTTCTTTCATAAAAAAAAAAAAAAAAAGGCTAGGAATTTGGCATTTGACAAGATTAGCCTTACCAGGGAGAATGTACCTATTTCCCTACAGTAAGAGTGGTTAACTTTACCCAAATAAAAATGTTAATACCTCAGATCTAAAGATTGTTATATCTTTAAATACTACATAATATTTAAAGTAAATTTCCAGGAAAATTGATAGCCTAAAAACTCATGTAAAATTGAAGATATAATAAAACAAATTTAAATGACCAAATTCCTATCTTTATCTATCCTCATATAAACAAATTTAGTCTTGTTCAATTGCATATAGATGCATCTTTGTTGTACAACACAGAATTGTGAGTTTGTCAAAAATGAATAAGGTACTTTAAACATACCAAGAGAACTGAATCTATTTGGAAATATAATTTCTTAGTCTCATTTATGGCAATATTGAAGTTTATTTAGCCACAGAAAGATATTAAAGCACATATGGCCTAAAAGGATAATAAGATATCATGATTCCATTTTCCTTTACCAATGTCACTAAAATTAAATTTAGTGACATTAATTAACCTACTCGAGTAGGTGACTTTTGTCTTTCTACTACCTTCATATTCCTCTTTTTTGATCATTCTGTAACATAGCCTAAATTTCACTAGTTATTAAACTTTACATCAGACCCACATAGGGAAACCATTAACAATGCAGTTGCCGAGCAGGAGTTTCAAGATGGCGGAAGAGTAAGACGCAGAGATCACCTTACTCTCCACAAATACATCAGAACTACATCTACACATGGAACTGCTCCTATAGAACACCCACTGAATGCTAGCAGAAGACCTCAGACCTCCCAAAAGGCAAGAAACTCCCCACGTACCGGGTAGGGCAAAAGAAAAAATAAAGAGACTAAAGGATAGGGACGGGACCTGCACCAGTGGGAGGGAGCCGTGAAGGAGTAAAGGTTTCCATACACTAGGAAGCCCCTTCGTGGGAGGAGACTGCGGGTGGTGGAGGGGGGAAGCTTCAGAGCCGCGAAGGAGAGCACAGCAACAGGGGTGCAGAGGGCAAAGCGGGGGGATTCCTGCACAGAGGATCGGTGTCGACCGGCACTCACCAGGCCGAGAGTCTTGTCTGCTTACCCGCCGGGGCAGGCGGGGCTGGGAGCTGAGGCTCGGGCTTCGGTCGGAGCGCTGGGAGAGGACTGGAAGCAAACGTGAACACAGCCTGAAGGGGTTAGTGCACCACGGCTAGCCGGGAGGGAGTCCAGGAAAAAGTCTGGACCTGCCGAAGAGGCAAGAGACTTTTTCTTGCCTCTTTGTTACCTGGTGGGTGAGGAGAGGGGATTCAGAGTGCCGCTTAAAGGAGCTCCAGAAACGGGTGCGAGCCGCGGCTATCAGCGTGGATCCCAGAGATGGGCATGGGACGCTAAGGCTGCTGCTGCAGCCACCAAGAAGCCTATGTGCAAGCACAGTTCATTATCCACACCTCCCCTCCCGGGAGTCTGTGCAGCCTGCCACTGCCAGGGTCCCGTGATCCAGGGCCAACTTCCCCGGGAGAACGTGTGGTGTGCCTCAGGCGGGGGCAACGTCACGCTGGCCTCTACCGATGCAGGCTTTCCCCGCATCTGTACCCCTCCATCCCCCCGGCCTGAGTGAGGCGGAGCCACCGAATCAGCTGCTCCTTTAACCCAGTTCTGTCTGAGAGAAGAACAGACGCCCTCAGGCGACCTACACGCAGAGGCGGGTCCAAATCCAAAGCTGAACCCCAGGAGCTGTGCGAGCAAAGGAGAGAGAGGGAAATCTCTCCTAGCAGCCTCAGGAGCAGAGGATTAACTCTCCACAATCAACTTGATGTACCCTGCATCTGTGGAATACCTGAATAGACAATGAATCATCCCAAATTGAGGAGGTGGACTTTGGGAGCAAAGATATATATATATATATATATATATATATATTTTTCCCCACTTTTCTCTTTTTCTGAGTGTGAATGTGTATGCTTCTGTGTGTGATTTTGTCTTTATAGCTTTGCTTTTACCATTTGTCCTAGGGTTCTCTCTGTGTTTGTTTTTTTAATTACTTAAAAAAATTTTTTAATAATTATTTTTATTTTAATAACTTTATTTTATGTTATTTTACTTTTTTTATTTTATTTTATCTTCTTTCTTTCTTTTTTTTCTCCCTTTTATTTTGAGCCGTGTGGATGAAAGGCTCTTGGTGCTCCAGCCAGGCATCAGGGCTATGCCTCTGAGGTGGGAGAGCCAAGTTCGTACACTGGTCCACAAGAGACCTCCCAGCTCCACGTAATATCAAACGGCGAAAATCTCCCAGAGATCTCCATCTCAACACCAAGACCCAGCTTCACTCAAGGACCAGCAAGCTACAGTGCTAGACATCCTATGCCAAACAACTAGCAAGATAGGAAAACAACCCCATCCATTAGCAGAGAGGCTGCCTAAAATCATAACAAAGCCAGAGACACCCCAAAACACACCACCAGACATGGACCTGCCCACCAGAAAGACAAGATCCAGTCTCATCCACCAGAACACAGGCACTAGCCCCCTCCACCAGGAAGCTTACACAACCCACTGAACCAACCTTAGCCACTGGGAACAGACACCAAAAACAACGGGAACTATGAGCCAGCAGCCTGAGAAAAGGAAACCCCAAACACAGAAAGTTAAGCAAAATGAGAAGACAGAGAAACACACAGCAGATGAAGGTGCAAGGGCAAAACCCACCAGACCTAACAAATGAAGAGGAAATAGGCAGTCTACCTGAAAAAGAATTCAGAATAATGATAGTAAAGATAATACAAAATCTTGGAAATAGAATAGAGAAAATACAAGAAACATTTAACAAGGACATAGAAGAACTAAAGAGAAAACAAACGGTGAGGAATAACACAGTAAATGAAATTTAAAATTCTCTAGAAGGGATCAATAGCAGAATAACTGAGGCAGAAGAATGAATAAGTGACGTGGAAGATAATATAGTGGAAATAACTACTGCACAGCAGAAAAAAAAAATGAAAAGAATTGAGGACAGTCTCAGAGACCTCTGGGACAACATTAAATGCACCAACATTCTAATTATATGGGTCCCAGAAGAAGAAGAGAAAAAGAAAGGGACTGAGAAAATATTTGAAGAGATTATAGTTGAAAATTTCCCTAATATGGGAAGGAAATAGTTAATCAAATCCAGGAAGCACAGAGAGTCCCACAGAGGATAAATCCAAGGAGAAACATGCCAAGACACATACTAATCAACCTATCAAAACTTAAATAGAAAGAAAATATATTAAAAGCAGCAAGGAAAAAACAACAAATAACACACAAGGAAATTCCCATAAGGTTAAGAGCTGATATTCCAGCAGAAACTCTGCAAGCCAGAAGGGAGTGGCAGGACATAGTTAAAGTGACAAAGGAGAAAAACCTACAACCAAGATTACTCTACCCAGCAAGGATCTCATTCAGATTACATGGAGAAATAAAAATCTTTATAGACAAGCAAAAGCTAAGAGAATTCAGCACCACCAAACCAGCTTTACAACAAATGCTAAAAGAACTTCTCTAGGCAGGAAACACAAGAGAAGGAAAAGACCTACAATAACAAACCCAAAACAATTGAGAAAATGGTAATAGGAACATACATATCACTGATTACCTTAAATGTAAATGGATTAAATGCTCCAACCAAAAGACATTGACTGGCTGAATGGATACAAAAACAAGAACCATATATATGCTGTCTACAAAAGACCCACTTCAGACCTAGGGACACATACAGACTGAAAGTGAGGGGATGGAAAAAGATATTCCATGCTAATGGAAATCAAAAGAAAGCTGGAGTAGCAATTCTTATATCAGACAAAATAGACTTTAAAAGACTATTACAAGAGACAAAGAAGGACACTACAAAATGATCAAGGGATCAATACAAGAAGAAGATATAACAATTGTAAATATTTATGCACCCAACATAGGAGCACCTCAATATATAAGGCAAATACTAACAGCCATAAAAGGGGAAGTCAACAGTAACACGATCATAGTAGGGGACTTTAACACCCCACATTCACCAATGGACAGATCATCCAAAATGAAAATAAATAAGGAAACACAACCTTTAAATGATATATTAAACAAGATGGACTTAATTGATATTTATAGGACATTCCATCTAAAAACAACAGAATAAACATTCTTCTCAAGTGCTCATGGAACATTCTCCAGGATAGATCATATCTTGGGCCACAAATCAAGCCTTGGTAAATTTAAGAAAACTGAAATCGTATCAAGTATCTTTTCCGGGGCTTCCATGGTGGTGCAGTGGTTGAGAGTCCGCCTGCCGATGCAGGGGACATGGGTTCGAGCCCCAGTACGGGAAGATCCCACATGCTGCGGAGCGGCTGGGACCGTGAGCCACAACTACTGAGCCTGCACGTCTGGAGCCTGTGCTCCGCAACAAGAGAAGCCGCGATAGTGAGAGGCCCACACACCGGGATGAAGAGTGGCCCCCGCTTGCAACAACTTGAGAAAGTCCTCGCATAGAAACGAAGACCCAACACAGCAAAAATAAATTAATTAATTAACAAACTCCTACCCCCAACATCTTCTTTAAAAAAAAAAAAAAACCTACAAACAAATGACAATGAAAACAGGACAACCCCAAACCTATGGGATGCACCAAAAGCAGTTCTAAGAGGTTTATAGTAATACAATCCTACCTTAAGAAACAAGAAACATCTCAAATAAACAACCTAACCTTACACCTAAAGCAATTAGAGAAAGAAGAACAAAAAAAAACCCCCAAAGTCAGCAGAAGGAAAGAAATCATAAAGATCAGATCAGAAATAAATGAAAAAGAAATGAAGGAAACAATAGTGAAGATGAATAAAACTAAAAGCTGGTTCTTTGAGAAGATAAACAAAATTGATATACCATTAGCCAGACTCATCAAGAGAAAAAGGGAGAAGACTCAAATCAATAGAATTAGAAATGAAAAAGGAGAAGTAACAACTGACACTGCAGAAATACAAATGATCATGAGAGATTACTACAAGCAACTGTATGCCAATAAAATGGACAACCTGGAAGAAATGGACAAATTCTTAGAAATGCACAACCTGCCGAGACTGAATCAGGAAGAAATAGAAAATATGAACAGTCCAATCAGAAGCACTGAAATTGAAACTGTGATTAAAAATCTTCCAACAAACAAAAGCCCAGGACCAGATGGTTTCACAGGTGAATTCTATCAAACATTTAGAGAAGAGCTAACACCTATCCTTCTCAAACTCTTCCAAAATATAGCAGAGGAAGGAACACTCCCAAACTCATTCGATGAGGCCACCATCACCCTGATACTAAAAACAAAGATGTCACAAAGAAAGAGGACTACAGGCCAATATCGCTGATGAACATACATGCAAAAATCCTCAACAAAATACTAGCAAACAGAAGCTAACAGCATATTAAAAGGATCATACACTGTGATCAAGTGGGGTTTATCCCAGGAATGCAAGGATTATTCAATATACGTAAATCAATCAATCTGATACCCCATATTAACAAACTGAAGGAGAAAATCCATATGATCATCTCAATAGATGCAGAGGAAGCATTCAACAAAATTCAACACCCATTTATGATAAAAACCCTCCAGAAAGTAAGCATAGAGGGAACTTTCTTCAACATAATAAAGGCCATATACAATATACCCACAGCCAACATCATCCTCAATGGTGAAAAACTGAAACCATTTACACTAAGATCAGGAAAAGACAAGGTTGCCTACTCTCACCACTATTATTCAACATAGTTTTGGAAGTTTCATCCACAGCAATCAGAGAAGAAAAAGAAATAAAAGGAATCCAAATAGGAAAAGAAGAGGTAAGTCTGTCACTGTTTGCAGATGACATGATGCTATACATAGAGAATCCTAAAGATGCTACCAGAAAACTACTAGAGCTAATCAATGAATTTGGTAAAGTAGCAGGATACAAAATTAATGCACAGAAATCTTTAGCATTCCTATATACGAATGATGAAAAATCTGAAAGTGAAATGAAGGAAACACTCCCATTTACCATTGCAACAAAAAGAATAAAATATCTAGGAATAGACCTACCTAAGGAGACAAAAGACCTGTATGCAGAAAATTATAAGACACTGATGAAAGAAATTAAGGATGATACAAATAGATGGAGAGATATACCATGTTCTTGGATTGGAAGAATCAACATTGTGAAAATGAGTATAGTACCCAAAGCAATCTACAGATTCAATGCAATCCCTATCAAACTACCTCTGGCATTTTTCACGGAACTAAAACAAAAAATTTCACAATTTGTATGGAAACACAAAAGACCCTGAAAAGCCAAAGCAATCTTGAGAAAGAAAAACGGAGCTGGAGGAATCATGCTCCCTGACTTCAGACTATACTACAAAGCTACAGTAATCAAAACAGTATGGTACTAGCACAAAAACAGAAATATAGATCAATGGAACAGGATAGAAAGCCCAGAGATAAACCCATGCACATATGGTCACCTTATCTTTGATAAAGGAGGCAAGAATATACAGTGGAGAAAAGATAACCTCTTCAATAAGTGGTGGTGGCAAAACTATACAGCTACATGTAAAACAATGAAATTAGAACACTCCCTAACACCATACACAAAAATAAACTCAAATTGGATTAAAGACCTAAATGTAAGGCCAGAAACTATCAAACTCTTAGAGGAAAACATAGGCAGAACACTCTATGACATAAATCACAGCAAGATCCTTTTTGACCCACCTCCTAGAGAAATGGAAATAAAAAGAAAATAAACAAATGGGACCTAATGAAACTTCAAAGCTTTTGCACAGCAAAGGAAACCATAAACAAGACGAAAAGACAACCCTCAGAATGGGAGAAAGTATTTGCAAATGAAGCAACTAACAAAGGATTCATCTCCAAAATTTACAAGCAGCTCATGCAGATCAGTATCAAAAAAACAAACAACCCAATCCAAAAATGGGCAGAAGACCTAAATAGACATTTCTCCAAAGAAGATATACAGCCTTCCAACAAACACATGAAAGAATGCTCAACATCATTAATCATTAGAGAAATACAAATCAAAACTACAATGAGATATCATCTCACACCGGTCAGAATGGCCATCATCAAAAAGTCTACAAACAATAAATGCTGTACAGGGTGTGGAGAAAAGGGAACCCTCTTGCACTGTTGGTGGGAATGTAAATTGATATAGCCATGATGGAGAACAGTATGGAGGTTCCTTAAAAAACTAAAAATAGAGCTACCATATGACCCAGCAATCCCACTACTGGGCATATACCCTGAGAAAACCATAATTCAAAAAGAGTCATGTACCAAAATGTTCATTGCATCTCTATTTACAATATCCAGGACATGGAAGCCACCTAAGTGTCCATCAACAGATGAATGGATAAAGAAGATGTGGCACATATATACAGTAGAATATTACTCAGCCATAAAAAGAAACGAAATTGAGTTATTTGTAGTGAGATGGATGGACCTATAATCTGTCATAAAGAGTGAAGTCAGAAAGAGAAAAACAAATACCGTATGCTAACATATATATATGGAATCTAAGGGAAAAAAAAAGTCATGAAGAACCTAGGGGCAAGATGGGAATGAAGACACAGACCTACTAGAGAATGGACTTGAGGATATGGGGAGGAGGAAGGGTAAGCTGTGGCAAAGTGAGAGAGTGGCATGGACATATATACACTAAAAAACGTAAAGTAGATAGCAAGTGGGAAGCAGCTGCATAGCACAGGGAGATCAGCTCAGTGCTTTGTGACCACCTAGGGGGGTGGGATATGGAGGGTGGGAGGGAGGGAGACGCAAGAGGGAAGAGATATGGGAACATATGTATATGTATAACTGATTCACTTTGTTTTAAAGCAGAAACTAACACACCATTGTAAAGCAATTATACTGGAATAAAGATGTTTAAAAAAAAAAACAAAAAAAAACCAATGCAGTTTCCTGTGATTCAGTCCCTGATTCTGAATCATTAGGATGGGGATGGGCCCAGGAAACTGAATTTTAATAGCCACCTCTGGTGATTCTGGCTAAAGTTCTCTGAATCACAGTGCTCTCTATTTTTTTTAAGACTCCCTTGAAAATTATTTGTGTTGAGGGTTAAGCTAGGATAGTTATCAAGGTGTTTTCTTGTTTGATTTATAATTTTCTACCAATTGAATTTTCTCATAATTTACATATGCCTCTGGTTAAAAACTACTACAGTTCATTTTCCTACCAGTCTTTAAACCTTCATCAAAAATCTTAATAGTCTGCCTTTCATGATTAACTTCACTTGTCTTTTTTTTTTTTTTTTTTTGCGGTACGCAGGCCTCTCACTGTTGTGGTCTCTTCCGTTGCGGAGTACAGGCTCTGGATGCGCAGCCTCAGCGGCCATGGTTCACGGGCCCAGCCGCTCCGTGGCATGTGGGATCTTCCCGGACCGGGGCACGAACCCGTGTCCCCTGCATCGGCAGGCGGACTCCCAACCACTGTGCCACCAGGGAAGCCCTTAACTTCACTTGTCTTTAATGGCTTTTAAGAGTCTTAATCCACTGTAGGATTTTGATATACACCTCTGTACAGTATGTTTCTTGAGTGAATTTTCTACTTCTCTAACTGGAGAATAAATGTCCCATCCAAAACTACCTGGTACAATGTTGTACATTCTGTGATTGTTCAGCAAATATTAGCACCTGACTACACGTCTCAATAAGAATCTGCAACAATTTTAAAGCTCTCTACTGGCGGTTTCAATCCCTTTTTGAGATACATTGTTCAGAAGTTCTTCACATTTCACCTAAATCCACCAAGTAAGTGCCTTCTTTTTATGTAGATAGCAGAAAGGAAGCAAATTCTATCACAACAAAGAAATTATTCGTAGTTCTTAGAACAAATAAATCATCATTCAACTCCTTTCCCCTGGTTTAATTTTAGTTCATCAAATTGCTCTTTATATTTCATTTGCAAGAAATATTTTCATTGAAAAAGTCTAGTGCCTATGTTCTAATTACTTACTAAAAGAAATTTATATTCTATCTCGTGTTGATAATTTCCATTGGATTAAATTCATTGTGAACCATTAGAGTACTACAGAACTTCTGGAATGTATTCATAAATACTAGTCTACTCGTGATTAATATAATCTTTTGTTAAAACATACCATGTTTGTTTTTTTCCTACAACCCCCAAAGTGTGTATCTTTGCCAAAAGCATTTCAAAGCCGTAATCTTTTAAAGAAACAAAATTAAAACCAAGTAACACACCTATGACTTAACTATTTCTACTTCAAAAAATGGAACACTTCAGTTCAGTATTCAAAGTTACAAAAGTCATTTTATAGATATCTAAGTATCTAGAACTATTGGCAATCAGTTACCTAATTATTAGATGCCTCCCTGATTCTCAGAAATAAAAATGTATTTTGATATAAGCAAAAATTTTCAAGTGCTCTTTCCCAGAAATTCCCCATCTGTGTTTTTACATCACTTAAACACACCTAGAACATCAGTGATTTTCTGGTGTCAACTTTCAAAGGCATCAAACATTTGTGTAGTGTTCAGTGTGGTACACACTGAAGCATTTTGAAAATATTTTTTAAACATAAAAACCAAGAAAGAGATCTTTAGAATGAAACAATCTAGTTACCAAAGGGTACATTAATCAAATCATATAAAAAAAACATAATTTCCACACTCATGAAAGTAGATTGAGTGCAAAACTCTCTAATTTCATCTGCTAACATAGCCATCTATATGGATCATGAACCGAGTATTAAAATAAAATATGCCTTGTCTTGAACAACACTGTTTTGTTAATCATGTATTTTCATGTTTTGAAAATGGAGAACATATTTGGACTAGTTCAAGAATATCGTATAAGGACCTTATACCAAAGGTTTTTAATGAAAGTGTGCAAAACCACCCCTGGCCCCCATATGACTACAGAACATAATTTTAAAGTCGAAGTCCTAAAAGCTTGAAATCTAGACTCAATATCTTGTACCAATTTTCCTCTCACCCACTCTCTTCAAAACAGAGATGGGCATCATCAATCCCCATGCCAACGGGAACACAGAGCCCCTGGAAGCAGCAATAACATTCTATTGACTCAGAGGATATGTCACCTGTTCTGAGAATTAATCATGCATCATTTTATACGTTCGATTGAATTAATTCCTCTTGTCATTTCAAGGTTCAATAAAGCCTCTTTCAAATTACAAAGAAATGAATAAAGAAGATTCATATAAGTATTCCTTTAATGCTTATTAATGGTTTTACAATGATCGCAGTTAAAAAGATTTCTTCAGAACAACAGTAAAACAATGATCAGTACCATAGGCACTGAGCTTCTAAATTTAAAATCCATGATGTTGCTTTTTAAAGTCATTTGATGGTGGTCTGCTTTTACTATATCAATAAAATCATTCATGGTAGAAAAGAAACAGATCCATAAGTAAACCTAGTGGGACTTGATTAATTTGTACAGATAATGGGCCAACAGTTACTTAGTAAGGTTAAAGAAAAACATATAATATTTTTGCAGTCATGACAATGCCAAATGCCATGCTTTGGGAGACCAAAAAGTTGTAGATATTGCTTACAAATGTAGTCACTCCTGTAAATAAACTGGATATTTACACTGTTTAATTCAAAATGCATTCTAAGAGTTATTCTCAATCAGGTTTTAAAACATAACCCTGGAACTAGCATTATTACAATAATAAATACAATTGAATTTTCCAAATTTTCTTAGTTGTTAAATGTGGGCTGCCTTCACATTAAGTGCCATATGAAATTCCTAATGGCAGATATCAGGTTAAGGTTCTTTCACTCAACACATACGGAGGATGTGCCCCTCCTGGTTCCTGAAAGAGGAGTGGGAAAAAAAATCTTACAAACATGTACCGACTTTAAAAAGCTTGCCATACAATTGCAAATCAAATAAGAACAGCATCACAACTAGTGGGGCTTCTTCCTCCTACCTTTCTCCTCAATCGAAATAAAAAAATACAGTGAAGTGGGTAAATAAAGACACCTCCACAAAGCTAGTGTAACAAAGTGGATTATTCCACGTGGGAAACCACCACAGCAAGTCAACATTGACTTCCCCCAAGGATTTTATGCCTTTGACCTCTATGCATAACATGGCATATCACATAATTGCACCATAGAAAAGGTGATTAAACAAAAGATCTACTTGTCTCTTAACTAAATGACGACTTGAACTGCCTCAGTAGTTGACACACACCATAAAGACAAGTGTAAGCTATGGTTTAGAAAGGCATGCCTTTCTAAAGAATTTGAAAGGCATGAGGAGAAGGAAACAAAAGCCTCTATGAGCCAATGTCCTCAAATACAGTACAGTGATCCCCACATCTGCATCCCTGGAAAAATGATACAGCAAAAGTGTCCAAAATAAAATGACTTAAGGCATCCTTAACTAAGAAAGATGTGCTCACCTCTATAGGTCCAGGAAATGTGGCATCCTTTCTCTCTTCATGGGGCTCCAGGGATCTCAGCTCCAAGAGTAGAACCCAAGTCCTGCCTACAAGTCTTCACCATGAGTCATCATGCCCTGTACACAGTGGGCGGGCTGGTGATCAGAAAACTAGGGATTGGGCTTCCCTGGTGGCGCAGTGGTTGAGAGTCTGCCTGCGGATGCAGGGGACACGGGTTCGTGCCCCGGTCCGGGAAGATCCCACATGCCGCGGAGCGGCTGGGCCCGTGAGCGAGGGCCGCTGAGCCTGCGCGTCCGGAGCCTGTGCTCCACAACGGGATAGGCCACAACAGTGAGAGGCCCGCGTACCACCAAAAAAAAAAAAAAAAAAGGAAAATAAAAAAAGAAAACTAGGGATCTGATGGATCAGACGCCTGAGAAGAAATGCTACACTAAACACAGGACGTCATCGGGCTTGGACCAGCATAGAACAGCTATGATGAACATCAGGGGAAATGATGACAGTTCAGGTAACTTGGTCAACAACCACTGGCCCAAGCCAAGTAGCTGTTCAATGTGATAATTTGGTTGATAAGCGGATTTGATCAAAAATGAATGTGTGCAGTTATTGTTTTACAACTATGAGTAAATTTGGTGTGCTACTGCTCCTGTATTGCCCTGTCTCCCCATCCACCTAACTGCACAAGGTAAAATCAGAATGATTTTGCAAATTAGGAAGACACATTTCCAACAACTGAGCATTCCTTGAAGCAATCTGATGGTTCTCCATTCCTTGGCACAAAAATGGAAATGCAGTCTGACAAGCTTAATATGTTTGAAAAACAAAGAAACACTGCCCAACACTCAAAAGCCATGCCTTAATTTTTAAGTAATGTATTACAAAAGCAATAGCATGCTCACAGGAGAAAATAAAACACAGACAAGCAAAAAATGGAACATAACAGACATCAAAAAGCAACATGGCTGGAAATAAGCAAAGTAACCAAAACATGATTAAACCACATGTTTGCCATGTAGATCCTTCCTTATGCATACATATTCATAGAGTATTATATTTTTACATGACAGTTTACATACCTAATACATTAAGTATCAGACATTTAAGTTGTTCCAATTTTGCAATATGATGAATAATAGTACAGAGAAGACATATGGGCTAAAAGTTACTAAATAGAATAATGCAAAGATGTAGAAAAATATGAAGTGGACAAAAGAAGCTTTGCAAAACATGACAGTTTAACAAACTGATGAATCAGAAAATATTAGTGATTGAGGAGTCTCACATTTAACCAAATTGTCATTTAAACCTGCTTATCTACTTGCTTTAAGTCCAAATATTTTTGATCAACACATGTGCTACAAAGAGTTTGATATGTATCAGTAGGACTCAGAGGCTTTTTACATAGATTCATTACATAAATGATTGTTAAAGATTAGACTAGATGAGAAGCCCAGTGTACTCGTCTACCATGGCTGCTGTAAAAAGTTTCCAGAAACTTGGTAGCTTAAAGCAACAGAATGTTATTCTCTCACAGCTCTGGAGGATGGAAATCTGTACTCCCCCAGAGGCTCTAGGGGAGAATCCATCCCTTGCCTTTTCTGCCTTCTGGCAGCATTCCTTGACTTGCAGCCACATCACTCCAATTTCACTGCCTCCTCTGAGAAACCTCAGTTCTGCTCTTAAGGACTTTCAACTGATTAGATCAGCCTCCCTTCAGACAAGCCAGGATAATCTCCCCAAGACCCTTAATTTAATCACACCTGCAAATATTCTTTGTTCAAATATGATAACATTTATCAGTTTTAGTCATTGGGATCTGATATCCTGGTGGGGGGAACACTTTTCAACCTACTACACCTAGTATTCACAGAAATTCTTCTAAAACTGTCTTGAATCTGACCATTTCTCATCGGAACTATATTAGTCCCCATGTTTCCATGTCTACTCTAAGGATGCAAAGTATACGCCTCGTATTTGAATGCCTTTGCTATTGTCCCACGTGAAAATATCATAGGATCACCTCCCCAGACGAAATTAATTCCTCTTGCTCTATTTCTTGTTTATTCCTTGGTCTTCCTGTGCCTCCATCCACACAGCAAGACTTTGAGAGTCATCTTTTTTCATGTTACCCACATCCAATCGATCCCTGAGCTCTGCTGATGCTTTTTTAGTTCATTTCAGATCAGTCCCACTCTCCCTTTCCCAACTCTGAATATTCTTGCCTTAGCTGGAGGTGGAGGTGGCAGGGCTCAGCTGGCCTGCTGCTGGGCTCTGCCCTCCACATCTGCCCCCCTTTACCCATTCTCTTTTCTGCTGTCAAGTGACCTCTCTAAAACTTTCTAAATCTGAACACCTCGCTTCCCTACTTAGACCCTTTGAATGCCTCCAATTACTCTCAGATTTAAGTCCAAATAGCACAGACATACAAGGCCTTTCTTCATTTGGCCTCTCCCTACCCCTGCAACCTCATCTAGTATTTCTATCCCACCCCCTCCATCTATCCTAAGCAATTTGACGTAATTTCAGTTTTCCCAAAGTATCACGATTTCTTTCATTTCTGTATTTTGGAACATGTTACAGGTTTCTGCCTTAGGGGGCAAACAAGAAGACAACTCCTATTTATACTCCACAATTTGGCTAAGAGAACATCTTGTTTAAGAATGTATCCTTATACTTTTTAAATAGGTAAATTTTATACAGTAGTATGTGAATCATATCTCAATAAATGGTTATTAAACAAGAAGAATGCATCCTTTTCAATGATGTACCAAAACTCATTTAGCATCATATACATCTCCTACAACTTTGCAAGCCTCCCGCACCTCCCTCTATAACATTTATACGATATTTGCATCTATTGGCACATCTGACTCCTGAGGGCAGGACCCTGACAAATTCATCTTCATTTTCTCCTCAATTAATATAATGTCTGGCACAAAGCAGACAGTAAATGCTTATTGAATGAATGACTAAAAGATTATAATCCTTAAACACAGTGATACACAGTTGAAACAAATTCTAATAAATCCAGCAAGTGTTAGAACTGAGTTTATCACCTGGATTGAAGTCAACTGGGTATCATTTGTCACTTAGAATGTAAATTACCCTAAGGACTAAATTACTCTTAGGACTGACCAATAGCAGCCTTTAAATTTCAAAGCACAGGCATGTACATGTAATTGTGCTTTAAAGCAATGTAATCATTTCCCAATGAAATACATCCTTTGTCCTCAATTTGAATTCTAAGAGTTAGTGTTCATATTTACCAATCTGCATGCAGGAATGAATCACCATCTGGCTACTATAAGCTGTGTTTAATTAGCTTTAAAGCATTTTTTCTAAGAGTGTCCGTCCTTCCAACTTAAGCACCACTAATTTTCTTTGCTGCCACATTATAGAACATATAAAGTAAACATATCCTTTTTCGTGGGGCCAAAACATTCATTACAAATACTTAAAACCAGCATCCACACCCAACCCAAGAGTCTTCATATCTTTGCATCACCAAATATATAAACTTTCTTTTTTTTCCTGTTTTCAAAGCTTTTTCATAAATGGTAAAGATCAATCTTCATGAGATATATTACTAACAACCAAGTTTTCATTAATTGTCAAAATAACAGAATAACATAATGCTATATGTTCTTAGTTGGAAGAGAGTACAGCCCAGAAGAATTATATACAGATAACATGGGCAAACTTTAGACACAAAATCTACTGATTACTTTCCTAACAGAGTACATCTCCTGGCACAGCAAACCTGGCTTCCTCTCCACCATTCAGCAGGAAAGACAGAGGAGTCAGAGAAAAAGGAATAAGGGATCTTTTCTTGCCTTCTCTGAGCTGATGGGGTGGGGCGGGAGAGGGGATAAAGTCTCACTCAGTAACTCTCAGTTTTCTATCTGCTGGTTTAGGAGGAGAGATTGTATCTAAATAACCTCCACTATCTCACTGCCATAATTCCTTGTCTCAGCACCGTGCTTGTCTTTTTTTAGAACTTTGTAATTTAGACTCATCACATAAACTTCCTGCTAGCAAAACTCTTCCCAGTTTGTAAAAGAGGATTGAATATTTTAATATTTTACAGTATTCCACAAAGAGCTTCTACAATCCTAGTCTGGAAGTCACTGAACAAGCATAGGGCATCTGGGAGGAGAACTTAAATAGTCAAAGAATTTTATGACAGGAGAAGGACGTCATCCGTTAGAACTGAATCAAGAAGGTACTCACAGGCTCACCCCGTGATCCATCCTGCCCTGGAGCACCTGGAGGTCCTGCTTCTCCCTTTTAATGATAAAAAGAAATAGAGAATTCCATTTGCACATATGCTCACTAAAATAATATGTGACATTACATACTAAAGCATGTTAAATATAGACAAAAACAAAAATTACTTCTGCATTATTTTTTTTCCTTTCCTTTCCTTTTAAAAAATTGATAGTTGATTTACAATGTTGTGTTAGTTTCAGGTGTACAGCAAAGTGATTCAGTTATACATATATATTCAGTTTTATGTATTTTTTTTCAGGTTCTTTTCCATTATAGTTTATTACAAGATATTGAATATAGTTCCCTGTGCTATACAGTAGGTCCTTGTTGTCTGGATTATTGATATCAACTTTTCCTGACATCAGATAACTCATTCTGAAATTCATAAGGTGACTATATAAATATCAAATCTATACATGACAGCAGATAATTGAGTTGTTATAAAATAACTGGGGTACTTGTATACTTCTTATGAGAATAGGATTATTCTTCTCTTCAAAGTAAATGTGACTTATATCACATTTATATCAGTCTTTTTCATATCTATTTTTATTTTTACTTTAAAATTTTTCACCTGTCGGACATAATGTGACCTTGCCTCTCAAGAGTTGCATTTTAAAATCAAAAGAAAACTTTCATTAAGAATGCAGCTATTTATAGGTTATTACTTGAAATTATTTAGCACTTTAATCCAGTATCTATTTAAAATAAACATCTAAAACGTGTATTTTAAGTAGCTGTTCAAATTATAATAGTTTTCAGTTATATATCTTCAAATTACTCTGCTCGAATTATTTACGCACCTTATTTTACACCCACTTTCTGGAACGCTTTAAGTTTTTCCCAAATGAATCAATTGCTAGCATGTAAAAACGTATCTGACACTATGCCTACTAAAACAATAAGTATTAGCTGAATTTAATCCTAAAATGTATAATATCCACAGATCAATACAGCTATTAAAATGCCTGGACGAAAATAAAGAGCGGTTGGGGAGAGTCCCTTGAAATAGACACAGACACACACCACACACACACCCTCAAACATTTAGACTTCTTGAAATCTATCAGTCATCAAGAGCCTTGATACCGTGTGTCTGCTCAGCAAAGTATTACATCTTAACAAGCAAAGTTCTCTGCAAACAATTGTGCCACACTTGGCATTGTACCAGAGAGAACATTTCATCCTACATGAGAGCAAGAGAGAAAGTAAAACAAAAACGAAAATATTTTGCTTGTAACTAACTCAAATACCTGAGTCAAAATAAGTTTAAGGGGGAAAAGATCTCAGAATACATGTGCTGAAGCATATGCCAACACCATTTTCCATAGTTTCATATTCTAATGAACTCCCCAAATTGTACAAAATGAACCACAGAGGGAAGAACCAATAATACTTGGCTAACACAATCAGCCCTTAGGAAAAAAAATCCAGCCTTATCACATTATATAAACACTGCTTCCCCCACTTTTATGAATCCTTGCAATTCATTAGCACAGGGAAATACCAGCTAAAGCCAAATATTTCATCTGTTCCAATTTTATTTACAAACACTAGATGACAGTTGAGGATAGAAGGGGAAAAGGATAATGTTTTCCTGTAAATTAACCAAACTAGAGCGCAGGGAGGTCCTGCTTACCCAACGGTTCTACAGAAAATCTTATGAAAATATCAGAGAAACAGAGATGGATGTTAGATTCACAAAAGCCACAAGTTAAAAAGCCTAAACGATTAGAGAAAAGGGCTATGGCAGGTCCTAATGCCAGAGGGAAATTATACAATAACAATCCTGAACTGGACACTCACAGCAGTAGTCAGTGTAAGTAGCTTCGGGCAGGAAAAAACTCTTTGCAGGAAAGAGCTTTCTGCAGGGGGCACCCCTTTGTCTTGACACTAACCTTACACCAGGCACCCCTGTGCTCTACTCATCTCTGGCCCCAGCACACCTTTCAAATCTTTTGATCACATAATACTTTGCCTAACTTGTTGGTTCTTTCCGTAGATCAAAGAAGTAGAAATGAAGAATAAGTAATTACCAGATAACCAGAACTTTTCCCTAGCTTCCCATTCAGTAATCTTGCAATCCGTGTGAACGAGATAGGATCTAAAGAAAGATCACGAGGAGTTGACAAGTCTGCACTCAAGCTGGCATACAGTGGGGGATGGCAACCACTCTGACCCACTAGCCCAATGATTAACTGAGATTACTTCCTGTTTCCCTTTAAAAGCTTTTATGGCTGAGCAGAATCTTCGGAGGTGGTTTTTGGGAGGACACTGAGTCCATCATCTCCCCAGATTGCTGGCATTCTGATTAAAGGCAACTTTCCTCTCTACCAACATTTTATGAGTATTGATTTTGTAACAGCGGGACCAATTTGATAACATCAGGTGGAATCACCCGTGTCAGTGGTTCTCAAGGATGGTCCCCAACCCAGCCAGATCAGCTTCGCCTCACTTGGGAACTTCAAAATGCAAACTTTCAGGCCTTGCTGCAGACCTACTGAGTCAGAAACTCTGCATGGCAGCGCCCAGAAATTTATGTGAACAGCTAATTCTGATGATTTGAGAACGATGGCAGAGTTGTAAGTCATTAGGTCGCTTAACTTCTCTCACCTCCAGGTACTGTCATATGTGACCGTCTTACTTAAGCAAATCTGTAGTTTAGATCATTGTTCAGTAGGTGTCTCTATGTAGGAACTGTTTTCCTGGCTTGCACATTCTTTAAAGGCAAGAAACACATCCCACATGAGGTATTTTTGTTTGTTTTTTGTTTAATCACCCAGAATACTTAGAATAGTGCTGAACACAATATACGAATATATGTAAGACTATATGTTCCCTGCTTTACAACCACTGGAGCACATCAAGGAAGGAGGAATGGATGATTTATTCTTAAATACTCGATTTTGAGAAGATAAAGGAAATGGGAAAAACATTTGCAGGTAGGGCTATCGCATATGCTGTTGGAAGATTATGCAGTGTAATTACAACAAGATGATGGCCAGTAATCTTTACGTAGGAATGTTCTCTTCATTCTTTTGTTTTCTTTCTTCATTCTTTCAATAATGTTTCATTCGGATATGAAAGGATGATTTCTGCTTAGTCATTTTCCATACAATTATCCAGTGTGATGCACAACTAGTATATGAAATTCAATACTATAACCAGAACTTAATCTGATCACTTGATTGCTTTTATGACCTGGAGATCCTGGTATAAACCAATATGTTTGGCTGGTGGAGAAAAAGGCATATAGCATGTCCTTACCTCTAATTTATCATTTTGCCATTCTATTATTAATTCCTTCTTGATATAAGATAATTGAGAAAGTGTCATGCTAACATTATTCCTCAATCCAGTTTCTGCAGCTAATGTCAAAGATGATTTATTCCACAAGAAACCAGTTATTTTTAAAAAGCAAATTTAACCCAAAACAGAGATGTGAAACTTGCATTGCTTGTGTATTTCCTTTCATGTGGTGGTCTTTGGTACTCACCCAGAAAAAAATAAAAGAATGGGGACTAATTTAGTTTGTGGCCATTGCAATCCTCAAAATCTGGTGGAAGGTGTGTGACCATTAAAATAAGAGCCTTTGTGAAAGTGCCTTGCACAGCTCTAGAAACAGAAGGAGAGATCCAGAAAAGTTAGCTAGTCTGCTGCCACCAAAGAATGGGAGTTTTAACGGTTCTTTACTCGTACGATTTGTTTCAGGATACACTCTTTTCAAATAATGTTATTTTTTAATTTGTACCACTATGGTTTGGCATTATAATTTAGGCAGAGTGAATTATTTTTTAACTGCTTGAAACAACACATATTGATTATTTCATAATTTCTGGGGCCAGAAGTCTGGGCATGGCTTTACTGAGTTCTCTGTGTAGGGTCTTTTTTTTTTTTTTTTTGCTGTACACGGGCCTCTCACTGTTGTGGCCTCTCCCATTGCGGAGCACAGGCTCTGGACGTGCAGGCTCAGCGGCCATGGCTCACGGGCCCAGCCGCTCTGCGGCATGTGGGATCTTCCCGGACTGGGGCACGAATCCGTGTCCCCTGCATCAGCAGGCAGACTCTCAACCACTGCGCCACCAGGGAAGCCCCTGTGTAGGGTCTTATAAGGTGCTGATTGGGAGGTCTGCTGGGCTGTGTTCTTATCTAGAGGCTTGACTGCAGAAGTATCTTCGTCCACATTCACTCACTTTGTTGGCAGAATTTGTTTCATTGCCACCAATGGCTACTTACTTCATCAAGCCAGCAAGGAAATTCCCCAGAGCAAGCAGGCTCTAAGTGGAGCTTTTCATAATGTAACATCATTACAGGAGTGACATCTGTTGATTAGAAGCAAGTTATAGGTCCTGGGCACACTCAAAGGTAGGGGTTTATGAAAAGGCTGGAGCACCAGGAGGTGGTGGCCACTTTCAATTCTGCCTGGCACAATTATTGTCACATATCCCTGTAAGGGTTGCTATTTTGCTTTGCTTCCAGCAATGTATGAAAATGCCTGTTTACTCACAGCCTTGCCAAGCAGACTGTACTATCAAGCTTTTGAACTTTTGCCAACCTAATGGGTGGGTTATTATATCTTAGCATGGTTTCAATTTGTATTTGTCTTATTATGAGTGAAGTTGAACATCTTCATACATTTAAGAGCCATTTTACATCTTTTTGGTTTTGAGAATTATATATTCATGTCTTTTTCCCTCTCATCTATGTACTTATTTTTTTGAAATATAGTTGATTTACAATATTATATTAATTTCAAGTGTACAGCATAGTGATTCAATATTTTTATAGTTTATACTCTTTAAAGTTATACAAATTTTATAAAGTTATACAAAATAACAGCTATATTTCCTGTGCTGTACAATATATCCTTGTTGCTTGTCTACTTTACACAGAGTATTTTGCATCTATTAATCCCTTACCCATAACTTGCCCCTCCTCTCTTCCTTCTTCCCACTGGTAACCACTAGTTTGTTCTCTATGTCTGTGAGTCTGTTTCTGTTTTGTTATATATTCTTTTATTTTATTTTTTTAGATTCCACATAAAAGTGATAACATATAGTGTTTGTCTTCCTCTGCCTTATTTCCCTAAGCATAATACACTCTAGGTCCATCTACATTGTTGCAAATGGCAGAATTTCATTCTTTTTTATGACTGAGTAATATTCCATTGTGTATATACACCACATCTTCTTTATCCATTCATCTGTTGATGGACATTTGGGTTGCTTCTATATCTTAGCTATTGTAAATAGTGCTGCTATGAACACCAGGGTGCATATATCTTTTTGAATTAGTGTTTTAACTTATTCAGATATATACCCAGGAGTGGAACTACTGGGTCACATGGTAATTTTATTTTTAGTTTTTTGAGAAGCCTCCATACTGTTTTCCAAAGTGGCTGTATCAGTTTACATTCCCACCAACAGTGTACAAGTGTTCCTTTTTCTCCACATATTCTCCAACATTTGTTATTTGTGTTCTTTTTGATGATAGCCGTTCTGACAGATATGAGGTGATATCTCATTGTGATTTTGATCTGCATTAGTCTAACAGTGATGTTGAGCATTTTTCATGTGCCTGCTGTCCATCTGTATGTCTTCTTTGGAGAAATGTCTATTCAGATCTTCTGTCCATTTTTTAATTGGGTTTTTTTTTTATATTGAGTTGTATGAGCTGTTTATATATTTGAGATATTTATCCCTTGTACATCATATCATTTGTAAATATTTTCTCTCACTCAATAGGTTGCCTTTTCACTTTGTTGAGGGTTTCCTGTGCTGTGCAATAGCTTTTAAGTTTAATTAGTTCCCATTTGTTTATTTTTACTTTTTTTTTTTTTTTTTTTTGCCTTAGAAGACAGATCCAAAAATTATTGCTATGATTTATGTCAAAGAGAGTTCTGCCTACGCTCTCTTCTAGAAGTTTTGTGGTTTCAGGTCTTACACTTAGGTCTTTAATTCATTCTGAGTTAATTTTGTATATGGTGTTAGAGAGTGGTCTAATTATATTCTTTTACATGTAGCTGTCTAGTTATCCCAGCACCATTTATTGAAGAGACTCTCTTTTCTCCATTGTAAATTCTTGATTCCTTTGACCATAGGAGTGTGGGTTTATTTATGGGCTCTCAGTTCTGTTCCATTTATCGGTATGTCTGTTTTTGTGGCAGTGCCATGCAGTTTTGATTACTGTAACTTTGTAGTGTAGTCTGAAGTCAGGGAGTGTGATACCTCCAGCTTTGTTCTTTTTTCTCAAGGTAATCTTGGCAATTCAAGGAACTTTGTGGTTCCATATAAATTTTAGGATTATTTGTTCTGCTTCTGTGAAAAATCTCATGGGTATTTTGATAGCGATTGCATTAAATTTGCAGATTGCTTTGGGTAGTATAGATATTTTAACAATATTCATACTTCCAATCCAAGAACATGGAATATCTTTCCATTTCTTTGTGTCATCTTCATTTTCTTTCATCAATGTTTTATAGCTTTTGGAATATAATTCTTTCACCTCCTTGGATAAGTTTAGTCCTAGGCATTTTATTTTGTTTGGTATAACTTTAAATGGGATTTTTGCTTGGTTCCTCTTTCTGCTAGTTCATTATTAGTACACAGAAAAGCAACAGACTTTTTATGCATCAATCCTGAATCCTGCAACTTTACTGAATTTATTTATTAGTTCTAATAGCTTTTTGGTGGAGACTTGTGGGTTTTCTCTATATAGTATCATGTCATCTGGAAATAGTGACAGTTTTACTTCTTCCCTTCCAATTTAGATGCTTTTTATTTCTTTTCTTTTTTTTTTTCTGATTGCTATGGCTAGGACTTCCAATACTATGTTGAATAGAAGTGGTGTGAGTGGGTATCCTTGTCTTGTTCCTGATTTTAGCAGGAAGGCTTTCAGCTTTTCACTGTTAGTATTATTTTGGCTGTGGGTTTGTCATAAATGTCCTTTATTATGTTGAGATATATTCCCTCTATATTCATGTTGATGAGAGGGTTTTTTACTATGAATGGATGTTGAATTTTGTCAAATGCTTTTTCTGCATCTATTGAGATGATCATATGATTTTTGTCTTTCCTTTTGTTAAGATGGTGTATCATATTGATTGATATGTATATGTTGAAGCTTCCTGTGACCCTGGAATACATCCAACTTGATCATAGTGTATGATCATTTTTATGTATTGTTGAATACAGTTTACTAATATTTTGTTGAGGATATATGCATCTACATTCATCAAAGATATTAGCCTGTAAATTTTTTTTTTTTTTGTAGTGACTGTCTGATTTTAGCATCAGGGTAATGGTGGCCTCATAGAATGAATTTGGGAGTGTTACCTCCTCTTCAAATTTCTGGAATAGTTTGAGAAGGATAGGTATAAATTCTTCTGTATATGTTTGCTAAAATTCCCTAGGGAAGTCATCCAGTCCTAGGCTTTTGTCTACTGGAAGTTTCTTTTTTTTTATTACAGATTCAATTTTACTTCTAGTGATCAGTCTGTTCAAATCATCTACTTCTTCTGACTCAGTCTTGAGAGACTGTACGTTTTAGAAATTTATCCATTTCTTCTACGTTGTCCAATTTATTGGTGTATAATTGTTCATAGTATTGTCTTATGATTTTTCTCTCTCTGTGAGTTGTTATTTCACCTTTCCTTTCTTATTTTGTTTATTTGGATCCTCTCCTTGTTGGTGAGCCTGGCTAAAGATTTATCAGTTTTCTTTATCTTGTTTCCATTGATGTTTTCTGGGATTTTCTCTTTCTTTCTTCTTCTTTTTTTCATCTCTATTTTATTTGTTTCCTCTTGATCTTTTTTATTTCCTTCTTTTTGCTAACTTTGGGCTTTATTTGTCCTTCTTTTTCTTATCCTTCTAGGTGGTAGATTAGGTTGCTTATTTGAGATTTTTCTTGCTTATTGAGGAAGGCCTATATAGCTATGAATTTCCCTCTCAGCTGCTTTTGTTGCATCCCATATCTTTTGGAAAGTTTTGTTTCCATTTTCATTTGTCTCAAGGTAAATATTTTCTGATTTTCTCTTTGATTTATTCATTGATCCGTTGGTTTTTTAGTAGAAAGTTTGGTCTCTCTGTGTTTGTGTTTTTCCCATTTTCTTTCTGTAATTGATTTTTCGTTTCATACTATTGTGGACAGAAAAATTGCTTGATGCAATTTCTATCCTCTTAAATTTGTTGAGATTTGTTTTGTGGCCTAGCATGTGATCTACCCTAGAGAAGATTCCATGTGCACTTGAAAACAGTGTGTATTCTGATGTTTTTAGATGGAATGTCCTATAGATATCTATTACGTATAGTGGTTTATGGTGTCTTTTAAGACCAGTGTTGTTTTATTGATTTTCTGTCTGAATGATCTTACATTGATGCAATTGGTGAGTTAAAGTCCCCTAATATTGTTGTATTATTGTCACTTTCTCCCTTTATCTCTCTTAATATTTCCATGTAAGAAGGATATAAAGATTCAGAAAGTGATAGTGGTAGAAGACATTCAAAGAAGTCTTGACATGTCTATAATTGGAGTCCTTAGATGTAAACAAAAACAATGTAATAGAATGTCTATTTAAAACTATAATCCAAGAGAACAGTCCAGAATTAATAGTCCTGAATCTACTTATTGACAGGATTTGGGATAACTGAAATTCTTAATTCTGAGACACAACTTATACTATTAAACTTTAAACATAAAGTATTTTTTTTAACACTGTGGGCTTTCATACAAAAAGACATAGCCACTTACAAGGGAAAGACAATTACGTTGGTCTCAGAAACATACAGGACAGCAATGAAGCAACATTTCAAAGAAATTCAGAGAAAAGCAGTGAAAAGCAGCAGATAAGGGTTTAAAGGGATAATGGCAATGGCAAAATAGTGACAGTCAGGCTGTTTTTAAAGTAACAAGAATATAGAAAAACATGTTAAAATATAAGAATTCAGAGAATACTGTATTCACAAGCCCTTCCTAAGGAATATACCAGAGGAGAAGTTTCATCCAGCCCAAATGATGACCATGGGATATTGGTGAAGGTGCTGCTGATGAACACTGAATATATTAATTGCAAATTTGAAACAAAGGTGAGGAAAGAGTGGAAAAATAGTTTATAAATATTATATGATCTGACAAAGTAAAAGTATGATTAAATAATTAAGAAGAAAATAGAGTAAATTGATTAATTGCCACATAGATGATAGGGTATCATTTAAAGTTAACAAAACAAATAATATATGCCTAAGTAAGGCAAAGGGGGCATAAAGGAACTCTAAAATGTATTCTTTATAGACTACTAAAGGTATTAGTATAAAGACCATTAGTAGTTAACACTGCTATATAGTATACTTGAAAGTTGTTGAGAGTAGATCGAGAGTTCTCATCACAAGAAAAAAATTTTTTTTCTATATTTTTGTATCTATATGAGTTGATGCATGTTCACCAAACATTGTGGTAAACATCTCACAATATGAAACTTAGTGCTGTGTCAATTATCTCAATAAAACTGCAAGAAAAAAAAGACCACTGAGAAAAATATACAAATTTTCCTAAATCCCAAAGAAAATAAAAGGAAAAAATAATAGATCACATTAAGAAGTATAGTAAATACAGCATAATGCACAGAGTAAGTATAATAAAATTATAACATAATCATTATGCAGACATAAGACCAATCCTATCAGTCAATAATAAAAATATTTCAGATTGCTTTAGAAAGGAAAGACCAATTCTATGCTTGATAGAAGAGAAACAACTACAAAAAAGTGATTCAAAAAGCTTAAAGCTACATGACAGCAGGATGGGCATTGTTTCTGCAAACAATCCAAATAATCAGAAAGGAGGAATGTAATCCTGGTAAAGACAAGGCAGAATTCAAGCTAAAAATTATTAAAGGAGACAAAAATGACATTTTATAATGCTAAAGCCACAATTCAAAATGAAGTTATAACAGTTGCAAATAACTATGCAACAAACAATATAAAATCCGTCATGAAACAGAAGATGGAAGGAGAAGTAGATGGAAATGCATTAAGAGGGACACTAACAAATCACACTCTGTCCAAAGCACGTCAAACAAACCAGAAATTAAGTATACAGATGATCTCAAAAAGATAGTCAGTGAAATAGGTCTAATGAATGGGTACTGAGTTTCACATCTCAAAATAGAGATTCACCTTCTCATATGCACAGGGAACACTCCTGAAAACTGATAGTTTTAAGTTATAGTTCAAAGACTAAAATTATCGTTATAATAGTTATAGTTATAGTAGTTATAATAGTTATAATAGTTCAAAGACCAAAATTCAATAAATCCCATAAAGAAGAAATTATACAAATAATATTTTCTGATGCAGTGTAAGAAGACCAGAAATTGATAACAGAATCAAAATTAAATGCCTCTCAACCTAAAAAAAACTTTTTTTTAACTTTTAAATAACTCTTGGAAAAACAAATATAAAACCAAAACTGCAAAAATTCTAAAAAATAATATTAATGGAAACATTACACATTAAAATCAAGGGGGTATAACTGGAGTAATGATCAGAAAAAAAATTATAATTTAAATACTAAGAGCAAAAAATAGTGAAAGAATGATAATAAATAAATTTAATTCCCAATTATGAAATATAGAAAAAATATAAGAAAAAAAGATAGAAAGAATATAGATTAACAAGTTTAAAAAACTGGAAATATCAATGAAGTTACTAATTAAATTACAATATTTGATCTTTAAATAAAAACCAACATAGTAGAGAAACCAAAAGCTTACATAATCACACAAAAAAGAGTAGAAAGGGAAAGTATAAATATTCAAAGAAACAACAGAATAATCATTGAAACAGAAAACTTTTTAAAAATCATGAGAGGAATTTGCATAATTTGATAGAAATCACTTGAAAAATCCAGATGGAATGGCTAATTTTCTAAGAATATGAAGTTTATTATCATTGCTTAAGCCAAGAAATTTTCATGTAAGAGATAAGAGGAAGTTATCAAGGAAAAAGCTCAACAAAAAAGCACCAGGCCCAGATGAAGGAAAAACCCTGTAGTGTTTGATTTCAACTGTAACTACCAATAATAAGTCATTATTACAAAATATATAATATCAGGAATGAAAGATAGGACATTACAAATCCTACATCAAAAGGACAAGAATAATGCAACATTATAAACAAAATATGGCAACAAATTTGAAAATTGAATGAAATGGACTATATCCTTGAAAGGTACAAATTACCAAAACTTAATTGAGAAGAAAGAAAAACTCTAAATAGACCAATATTTAGCAATGGAATTGAATTAGTAATTAAAATCTTCCTCACACCCACAAAGCCCAGGTCCAAATGGCTTCACTAATGAATTGTACCGTATAAGGAAGAAATGATACCAATTCTATAAAAACTCTTTCAGAAAATAGAAGATAGTATTATTTTGATATCAAAGCCATACAAAAATATCACAAGAAAACTAATGACCATATATCTCATGAACATAGACACAAAAGTCTTTTAAAAAAATATTTACAAATTGAATCCAACAATATGTAAGATTAATAATATAAGATGAACAATTGGGGTTTATCCCAATAATGCAAGTTTGACATAACATACAAAAATCAGTGTTATACATCATATTAAGGAAATAAGGGAGGAAAACTATATAATCAACTCAATAAATGTAAACAAGGTTTTTGATGAATTTCAACACCTAGTCATAATTAAAAAGAAAAAAAAAATGCTCGAGAGAGTAGTAATAAAAAGGAATTTCCTCAACTTGATGTAGGGTTTCTATGTAAAACCAGCAAGTAACACTGCTGAAAGACTGAACGTTCTCCACCTTGTCAGAAACCAAGGCAAGAAAGTACATTCTCACCACTTCTACTCAATATTGTATTGGAGGGCTGGGTCCGTGCAATAAAACTACTAAAATAAAGTCATATCAATATAAATTGGTATAGTAGAAGAAAACTGTCTTGATTTGCAGACAGTATGATCATCTATGCAGAAAAGCCTAAGGAATTTACAAAGAAAGTTGCAGGAACTGATAAACAGATTTAGTAATATTGCAGGATATATGATCAATATGCCAAAACAAATTGTATTTTCATATGCTAGCAACAAACAAAAATAAATTAAAAATAAGCTATTCGTAAGAGTATAAAAAATAAAATACTCAGGTATTAAGTTAACAAAAGACATACAAGACATGTACACTGAAAACCACATAACATTGCTGAGGTAAATTAAAGAAAACCAACATAAGTGGAATGATATGCTGTGTTGATACTTCCCCATCTTGAATAGGGGCTGGATTTGTAGACTCGATTCCAAATGGAATGTGGAAAGGAAAAAGCAGTAACTTCACAGTGGAGAAACCTGACAAATATATTTGGCCCTTGAACAACATAGGTTTGAACTACAGGGGTCCACTTATATGCGTTTTTTTTTCAACAATAAATAGTATAGTACCGCGTGATCCCTGGTTGGTTGAATCCAAGGATTCGGATCCATGGATACAGAGGAACCACATATACAGAGGGCCAACTTTAAATTATACTAGGATTTTCAACTGTGGGGAGGGTCAGTGGCCCTGACCCCCACGTTGTTCATGGGTAAACTGAACATGGATAATACCATAACCAAGGGACCAAGGTTAACATACCAATGATCAGATATGTGGATAGTATTTACTCTCTAATATGATGAGAAGGGCACTGACCTTTGTGTTATCCTTCTCTGCCACTCCCAAAATAATTCCATAATTATTAATTAATAATTGTCTAATCAGACAAACCCAAATTGAGTGACATTCTACAGAAAACGTAACACTCTGCAAAACTATCAAAGTCATAAAAAGTAAGAAAAGACTGATCATCACAGATTAGAGGAGACTAAGGAGGCACGACAAAAAAAAATGCGATGTGGTGTATCCTGGATTGGATCCTGGAACTGCAAAAGGGCATTAGAGGCAAAACTGATGAAATCCAAATAAAGTATGGAGTTCCATTTACAGCAATTTGACAATATTGATTTCTTACTTTTGACAAATGCATCATAGTAATATAAGACGTTAACATCAGGAGAAACTGGGTAAGGTGTATAAGGAAACGTCTCTGTACTATTTATCTACAACTTTTCAGTAAATCTAAAAGTATTCCACACTAAAAAGTTTCTTTAACAAGTTTCAGAAGGCGTTTTTGGTAAGAAAATTTCAAGCTGATACTAAAGCTTATATGAAATTTATATCGACCTAGACTATTACAATTTTAAAAAGTAAAACAAATTTAGATGCTTATACTAACTGATTCCCAGACTTAATTTAAAGTTATGATAATCAAGACAGTGTGTTGTTGACAAAACGATAGAGGTATAGATGAGTAGAACAAAATCAAGAGTCCAAAAATAGGTTCACACGTATATTGATTAATTGATACTTGGCAAAAATGCTCACGTAATTCAATGGGAAATGATAGTCTCTTCAATAATTTGTGCTGGAAAAAACAGGTCTCCAAAAGGGGAAAAAAAAGAACCTTAACTTTTACCTCACACCATACATAGAAATTAAAATCATCAAAATGGATCATAGAGCTAAATTCGTAAGCTAAGATGACACAGTTTTAGAAAATATGATGTTCTATATGTGCGTTTAGAAAATTTGAAAATATTTTCTTTTAGAAGAAAAGATACGAGAAAATCTCTGCCCCTAAGTTAGGTAAAGATTAAATAGAACACAAAAGGCATGAACCGAAAAATATTTTAAGAAGTTAGACTTCATCCAGAGTAAAAACTTCTTCCCATCAAAAGATACCATTAAGAAAGAAAGGCAATCCAAAGGTCGGGAGATCATATTCACAAATACATATCTGATAAAGGACCAATATCCAGAATATACAAAGAACTCTTACAATTCATCAATAAGAAGACAGACCACCCAAAGTTTTTTAAAATGGTCGAGTGTTTTGAATAGATACTTCACAAAAGAAGATATACAAATGGCCAACAAGCCCATAAAAAGATGTCAACACTGTCAGTCATCAGAAAAATGCAAACTGAAACCACATGAGATGCCATTATGTACCAACTAAAATAGCTAAAATACAAAATATTAAGTGTTGGCAGGTTGTGGTAAAACCGGAATTCTCTTGAATTGCTGATGGCAATAGAGAAGAATGAAACCACTTTGGAAAATAGATAGGAAATTTCTTAGGAAGTTAAATATGCATACACTCACCATACAATCCAGCAATTCTACTAGGTATCAACCCAAGAGAAATGAAAACTTGTTCAACTCAGATGTGCATAAGAATATTCATATCAACATTATTCATAAATGCCAAATATAGGAATTCAAATGTTCATCAGCTGATAGATGAAGAAACCAACTGTCATATATCCATACGACTAAATACAGTATGATTATATTTAATTGACATTGTGAGAATGGTAAAACTATAGTGACAGAAAGCAGAGTCCCCAAAATTGCATGAGACAATTCCTTTGAATGAATGAATCAATTAATCAATCCCCATCCCTCCCTGTCCCTCGCCCTTTCCCTCACCAGCACCCCCTTACCCCTCTATATATAAAATATATATATATATATACACACATGAAAATATAAATATTTATTTTGATATATATGGTATATAAATATACATTTATATATTGACAAATACATTATAAATAATGTAAATACACACACACACATACACACATCCTATTAGTTTTGTTTCTCTGGAGCAACCCTGACGAATACACAACCAAATGCAGTGCACAAATCTTGATTGTATCAGGTGAAAAAATAGCTATTTAGAACAATTTTTAAACAATTAGAAAAATTTGAATATGGGCTTATATTAGAAAATAGTGTTGTATTGATTTTAAATCTCTTGGGCATCATGATGGAATTAAAGTATTCTTAGGAGATATAAGCTAAAGTGTTTAGGAGAGAAATGCACAGTGTCTCATTTACTTTCCAGTGGCTCAACAAAAAAAAATTATAGAAATAAATGTTCATATATTTATAAGGTTCAATTTTCTGTAGGACTGAAAAATTCCAAAACAAAAATCTGGGTGGGAGGAAGAAAATAGATTTTAATACGGTCAGAGAAAATTAGGTATGATTCATTATCCAAAGATTCCAAAAAGGAAATATAAACTGTGGACTATCCAGACAAGAATAGTATTCAGTACTAAGAAGAAATGAGCTATCAAGTCATGAAAAGACATGGAGAAGGCATCCCTGGTGGCACAGTGGTTAAGAATCCGCCTGCCAACACAGGGGACACGGGTTCAAGCCCTGATCCGGGAAGATCCCACATGCAGTGGAGCAACTAAGCCCGTGTGCCACAACTGCTGAGCCTGAGCTCTAGAGCCCGCGAGCCACAACTACTGAGCCCATGTGCCACAACTACTGAAGCCTGCACACCTAGAGCCCATGCTCCACAACAAGAGAAGCTACCGCATTGAGAAGCCAGTGCACCGCAACGAAGAGTAGCCCCCACTCGACGCAACTAGAGAGAGCCCACACACAGCAACAAAGACCCAACGCAGCCAAAAATAAATAAATAAATAAATTTATGTTTTTTAATATAATAATAATAAGAGAGAGGAAGGAAATTTTTGGAGGTGACAGATATGTTTATGGCATTGATTGCAGTAATGGCTCACTGCATATACTTACATACAAACTCACCAAATTGCCTACATTAAATATGTACAGGTTTTTGTATGTCAATCATACCTCAATAAAGTGTTTTTTTAAAAAAAGCTCAAAAAGGCACCTTAAGTCTATGTTCAAATCAAAAAATAGGCAGTAAACGAATTCCTTATTGAACACTTATTCCTTTATCTTACTCTGTCTCTACCATACCATTCTAAGTAGGTAACATTTACTCCATTTTTGAAATGGAGAAAACTGAAGGTCAAAGAATTTGACATACGACATACAGCTAGTTAGAAAAAGTCATTGAGAGGTGGAATTCCAACTCGCTTCTATTCTCTAAACTCTACCACCCCAAAAAATGTATAATCTCATTTCTTGGGGTACAGGGCCTTTTAACAACAGAAGACAAAGAAAAATTAAATTAGACGAATCCCTAATCTTCAGGTAAGGAGAAGAATCTGTGTTCTCTAACATAGAGAAACTATATTATAAGCTCCATGAGAGTTTTGTTTTCTTCTATATGTCCAGCACCTAATAAATATCAATAAATATCTGTTTAATCAACAAACAAATGGGAAATAAAATACAAGACCAGTGAAACATAATTAACAACAACACATGACTAAGCTCTTGAAAATGGGCCCCCATATTTTACATTCAGGAAGTACTATCTATAATCTTTAAGGAATCATTGATATTTGGAGAACTTTCATAACCTTTAAGTGAAAAAATGGACAATGTTTCCAAAGGAAGGGAAAACATCTATAGACCAAGAAAATTTGGACTGAATTTCTGAGCAAGTTTGGCCTTCAAAGTGCTGACCATTAGGAAAAATGATGACATCTCTAAATCCAATGCTTGATCAAGTGGTCTCGGTGGTTGATGGATTTACACAAATTCTCTCCTTAGGGATCAAAAAAAACAAAAACAAAACAACGTACAATAGGACAATGATGTGGATTGTTGGCTCATTCTAGATACACTGACTTGAATACATATACCTACCTGATGTCTTTTTATTTAATAAGCCACACTATAGAAAGCCTGTTTCTATCTGATAATTGACCCAAAAAAGTTTCTTTATGTAAGAATAAGATGATGTTAACCCACCATTGTAAGGGCATGTGCCTTTGAGTTTTTTCAGGACTGGTGAGTAATTGGCACTTTTGCTGTTCTTCTTGCTCTAATTCTCCCATATTCACACCACACAAGTTGTCAGGGTTAAAGTTGAAATTGTTAGGGTTAAGGGTTCCGTCCCTACTCTCTGAAAAAGAATGTAATCCCTTGGGAGACACAGCCAAGTACTTCTGCCTCTAATCCACCAAACAAACCCATCTGAATGGCTCATCAAAGAAGCTCAACCTTCTAATATCCTAGGATTTCATTTCCAACACAGAAGAATTCATGATAGACTCAATATAAATTTAGAATCATTTTAAAATTACACTAAAACAACTTTTAGTTCATTCATTTTATACCAATGTCATACATTTAAAAAGTCTAATATCTGTACATTTTTCTCATATTCACTCACAAGTTACAGAAATCTTTTTTTTTTTTTTTGTAAATACCTTGTAACCAGGGCTACCCATTAATCCATCCTTTCCATGTCTTCCTGGTTCTCCCTGAAAAAATAAATACAAGTATTTTAATATATTTTTTGCGCTAATTTTTCTTTTTAAAAGAAGATAGTAGAGGTTACATTTTATTTAAAGTAAAATACTTAAGAACTTTTACTGTCAAACTCACAGCACGTCCAGGAAGGCCAGGAAAACCAGCATTCCCCTTTTCACCTTTTGCACCCTGTATTAAAAACAAAAATTTTAACCCTGGAGTTAAAATTCCAACTCGAACTTACATAGGAAAGTAAGCTAACTTCCTTATGGAGTGACAGAATTCATAGAACCACAGCTTGCATTGACCCTGCAGCTTTCAGCAAAGCATTATTTTACCAGGACACGTGACATTGAGGATAAGATGGATGCAGAATTACAAGCATCTAAACACAGAAACCACTACTTGGCAAAAGTAAAAAGCAATGAGCATCTTAAATATAAAGAGACTAAACATTTCCTTCAATGTGAAAAAATAGGATTCTCAATGGATACTGTTAAGGAGCTATCACTTCCAAGGAATCTCTCTGTAAATATTTTTAAAGTTCAGAAGGCTCAATAACACAAAGTATTCTTATAGAATACCATGCATAACAGTCAACAGTTATTTTTCCATTGTTCTGGATAAATCCCCTGAGAAAGGTGAACAAAGCTAATTGCTACAACAGTGGGCTGGGACTGAAATTCAAATCTTCTATTTCCATTGTATTGAAAGTTCAATATGGATACTTTGTTTTGGGATCTATACTTCCCTTTTTGCCGTAAAATCCAGGTGATCCTTTATCTCCCTTGGGACCCATTTCACCCTAAAAGATAAAAATATAAATCCTGAATTTTAGAGAAATTAATATTTTAATTTCTCTAAAATTAATATTTCACTTATATATTAAACAAAAAACAATTCCAATTATAAACAACAGAGTTTAATATGCCCACATCAAAATAAAATAGAAATAAATTATTTAAAGTTTGTTTAAAAAAGTCCTATTTCCCAGGCTTTATAACCAAAAGCAAGGAAAAAACAGGGCATTTGTTACTATAACAGGACCTTATAGTAAAAGGTTTATAGTTAAGAGAATTTCTATATAATGAAAACTACTCATCAATTTTTAAATACTATAAGATTTATGGCTGAAAATTTTAAAGGAAATTTGTAAAAGCTTTATGTAAACTATGATTATTAATCTTAACCCAGTCATTTACTTTAATATACTTTAATTTATATATCAACACTTATTTATAACCCATTTATAACATAAAGTACTTTCAATTTGAAATAAAATATGGCATTGCTTAATTTTAAGAAGAACAGATTTCTTCAACCTTTGATCCTGGCATTCCATGAAGCCCAGGAAAACCAGGAAGTCCACGGTCACCCTGAAAATAAAACAAATTAATTAAAGAAAACACATGTCAGTCTAAAAAAAAATCAACATATATTCTTCCACCTCATTCTTGTCAAAATTCATTGGAAATAAATCTGCAAACTGTTCAGTGCACATCTACATTAAAACCCTATCCCTGTGAAAGACCAATCCTCATTTATCAGGGTTTCATTTATAATCAGAGAAGGAAAGTATTTTGGGCCAGGGGAATCTCATCAGCAATGCTGACTCCACCCTTAGAGAGTAGCCACCTATTCTAAAAATATTTAGGCTCTTACAGTGGCAAGGCCTAGGAGTTAAAAGAAATGATCAAGTGCCAAGACTCTGTGGAGAGAGCCATCCTCTGAGGTCCCAGCTCAGTGAGGACAAACCCTGAGCTGAAGGTCTCAAAACACTCTAGGATTCTGTGGAATTTTCTTCCAATTGCTGATCTTAGGAAATTGCTCATAGTAGGTATCTATCCAGATGAGTTTATGAAGAGGAAAGGCCATCTCTCCAAAGGAAGAGAGATGGAGAAAATCACAACAGCTTGATATTTAGTGGACATCGTTTTAAGACTTATTTCTGTGGGACATACTGGGTGCTATTGCCTTAGATTCAAAAATCTTAATTGTCAAGAAACAGTTAAGGAAGCCCAATGGCTGGCACAGCAAGATTTGGGTCAGTTCACTACTATTTAGGCAAATTAAGACATTACCTACAAACAATTCATGATCTTTTTAGCTTGTCTGGTAGGGAGAGAAGAGGATGTGACCAGTTATTTATGATGGATGTAATTCTTAGAAATCTTAATTTAATGAGGGTTATTTATCCACATGTTTTAAAGAGTGACACAGTTATTCAAGGTATAGAACCCTTCAAAGGCAACATTACTACTCCATTTTCAGTTTCCAGCACTATCTAATAAATTAATGGTGAAAGAACCACCTGTGCTAACTCAGGCTGAATTGAGATGAGCAGGTGAAGGCCAGGTAGACTAAGATACACCTTGATAAGATGGAACTTAGCTGGGCAATGAGTACTTAATAAAAGTACAGAAGAAAGGGGCAAAGCAGGATTCCCTTTAAGGATGAACCAAGTCCCAGCTAAGACTTCCCTTCTCTGGCTACAGTTTATAGAAGACACCATCTTCAAACTTTATTTTCCTGGAGATAAGATAAACTCATCTCAGATGAACTGAAAAGACCAGGAGCATCAACCCACATTGGAACCAAAAAAATATATAATCTGGACAAAGCTACCCACATAGTCATAAGCAAGATTTTTAAGTAAAATAAAAGGAACAGCATCCATGTTAACATACAGCAATGAAATGGGGGAGGGGCAGAGAAATTTAGCAAAATGCTTGGGGAATACTAAGACAATACCTACAAAATACAAAACACGAGAAAGTGTGACCCAAACACAATACACTCAGTCAAGTTGTGTCCAAGGTTTAAAAGTAATGGGTAGCAAATAAGCGGTAAATTTTAGCCAACATCTATCTACAATAGGCACATAACATGAAAGACAAAAAAATGCTCTTGTGTTGGCCATTGAGCCATTGGATCATCAGTTACTGCAGTAAAACTTAGCCTAAGTTAATTAATATAAAAATTGGTATACTAGGAAAAAAAAGGCTGCCAAACAATAACATTAAAAAATACATTTGGCAATGGCTTTGGGACTAGGTAGTGGGCAGTGAAAAATAATTTTTGGAGGTTGGAAATACAATGATTCATGGAATCATTGATTTTATGATTTTGGTGAAAAATTGATTTAAAAAACTTTGCTTTTAATAAACTGCAAAGGCAAATAATGCCTCCAATAAACATAGCTAAAGAACTGAGAAAAAAAGAATGTTGGTATCATGAATCAATTAGTGTTGGCTGTATTTGACAAGGTAACTATAAAAGAGATGAGCTCAGAAAAGAATCGGCCAGTTTGCAAGTCATAGTTAGAAGGCATAGACCAAGTCCCCAGATACTGGGATTGGGAGGATACACCTTTTTTTTCTCACCTCTGACAGGTAAATAATGAAACTGGAGAAGGCCTTTAAAAGAAGTTCAGTTGAAGGACCAATCAAGAGTGTGGCCATAAACACCATTCTCAAATTCTCTAAATCAGTTAAGGTGGGTCCAAAACATTCTCTCAAGATGGACATAGTGGCTCAAGAAAGAGAAATTATTAATCACTAATTAATTAATGTAGAAAGGGCCATGACTAAAACAGGACTGTGGATGATGTTACTGGCTGGAATCAAAAGTCAAAGATACAAAATTACAAATATGTATTTTGCTGTTGAGAGAATTATTCTTCCAAAAGAGCCACAAACCTGGACTAAAAGAGATTGTGACTGTTTGAAATTTAAAAACAATGTTGCCCAGTATTACCACTATTTTTAATGTTTTTCTAGCCAGTTTTGACTAGCCTATGAGTTTAGACAAAATATAAAAATAAGAAAGGTAAATCCTAGAAGGAAGAAAACAAATTATCTTTATTTATGATTACATGTCTAATATGCCAACATACCTAATACCCTGAAATAATTAGTATGAGAAATCAGTTAATTGCTGTCTTAAAAATTAATATACAAAATAGTTTTTATATTTATAAACAATAACCAATATAAAAATAGATTAAAGTAAAAGTTCCACTTATAACAGGACCAAAACAGATAAAAATTCCTACATATAAACTTAGGTAATGTTGAGAACCAATAAAAAATAAAATTTTAATATTATTCCACTGAGTTTTAAGTTTGAAATAAAAAGAAAGACAAATCATAATCTTGAATAGGAAAATTCAGTATTGAAATTATGTCAGTGCTTCTAAAACTAATCCATAAATTCAAAGAAATCCTAATTAAAACATAAATAGGAATTCCCAAAAAAATTTGAAGAAAAGATACTGAGCTTTATCTGCAAAAATAAACATGTAAGAATAGCCAAGAAAATTTTGATCATAAAGAATAATAAGGAAGGACTAGGCCTGCCAGTATTAAATCATATTATGAAGTGACAATAATTAAAACTGCTTGGCAGTGGAGAAGATATAGACAGGTAAATGGAACAGAAGGGAAAGCCAAAAACAGCAGACCCAAATGAGAATGGAAATTTAGTGATAATGATGGTTTTTCAAATAAATGAGAAAAAAAGTGAAATTTCAAAAATACTGTTTAGCAACTGGCTATCCTTTTAGGAGAAGAAAGGGGAAAATATGAATACTCATCTAACTTTACTCCAAATATCAAAAATTTTAAGATTAAAATATAAAATAATAAAAATTCCAAAACTTAAAGCAGGAGTAATTATATTCAAAATGTTAGAATGTTGAACCTTTCTATACAGATACAAACATAGGAGAAAAGAAGTAAAACTTTATATATATATATATATATATATATATATATATAGTTAAAATTTCTGTATGTCTAAAATTCTAAAACCCAAATCAAAACACATAAGCCAGAAAAAAATATTTTCACACAATTTATGACATGCACATAAAAATCAATTTTTAAAAAGATGAACAGCCCAGTAGGAAAAAATAAAGGATACAAATAAAAAGCAAATTACAGAGAAGTAACAATATTTTCAAAAATCATATGACAGGTACTTTATACCTTATTCACTAATAAATGATTGCAAATCAAACCAGTACCATTTTTAACATATATTGATGAAAATCAGAAATTTAATGAAATTCAGTGCTGATAAGGGTGTGAAGAAAGATATTTCACACACTTGTTGGGGGAGTACACACTTTCTGGAAGGTAAATAGGCAATTTGCCTCAAAATTTAATTATGAACTTAACGCTTTGATTCTCTAATCAGTTCCACTTCTGGGAAATTTTCCTGTGGTTATACTCAGAGAAAGTTACTGAGAAATATATACAAAGATGTTCATACAGTCTTGTTGATAATACACACACGCACACGCGCACGTGCGCACACACACACACACACACACACACACACACACACACAGTATGGTAAGGAACCACAGCCTCCCTAAGTTAGAGGCTTCTTAAACTGGGTAAGAACAGCCCCTATAAGTCTGTATCTATGTTTAACCTTCGGTTTACAATTTCTTTCATGAAGCCTTTTTGAATTTTCAACTTTCCTCTCAACTCCTAGAGTTTTATTCAACTCTCATCTTTGGCACTTAACATTTACTCTCTTAAAATAGTTACTTTGTATATGTTTTGTGCTTTATTAGACACCAATCTCTTTGAAAAAAAATCCGTTCTTGATGCATTCTTATTTCGTCTTAGTAGACATGATTATTATTTATCAATATTCAGATTCTCTCTACTTCTAAGCATATGGGGAGGCGGAGGGAATCATGCTTTCCTGACTCTTGAAGTTGGTGTGGTTTACAAAATTTGCTCTAGCTAATTAAAGATGAATGGAAGTGGTTTATGAGCCACTCTTTGATTCTCTAGGGACCTGCTACTGTAATTAGTTAAAATCTAGAGGGTGAAACTTTTGTTAGCCTGAGTCTGCTAATAAGTGTGCAGTTTGATGAGCAATAAGCCTTTTTTGTTTTAAGGCATTGGCATTTGGCATTTGTGTGTTATTGCAACATAACCTACTCTATCCTAGCTGATGTCTCGCTTGTGATTAATGATAATTTACTGAATATGCAAATAATTTCATTTTCTAAAATATAGTAAACACTCTTGAGTCCTCCAAGAAAATTCCAATAAAAAAATTGTTTTGAGGAGTCACACTCTTGATTCCCACTGAGTTTACAAGAGATTAGAATAAAAGAGAATCCAAGATTTGCAGTAAGTTGGTTCCATTTTCCCCAGGTTGCCTCGAAGCTTCCTGACTGATAACAAGACTTTGATGAGCCTGCCAATCTCACAGGTTGATCTAGAGTCTCAGTCTCCAAAGTTACATCAAGATTATTTATTTGAGTAGCAAGAGAATATGAAAACTAATATTTTAAAAATCTCATTCTTTCAAAATTTCTCAGTGTGTCTGTGTTTTCAATGCACATAATCCTTTATTCAGTAGCACAGCATATAATTCATACATATATATGGGACTACATGCCCCAAAGACTTTCACTGCGAAGATTTTGCAGTTTAAAAGTTTGATAATCTACAATCTACAGGGAACTATCCCTCCTCCCTTGAGAGAGTTTTTTTTTCTTTCTTAAAGCCTTTATTTTTGAGACATGGAGGAAACATCTCACAGGTACACATGCAAAAGTAAGACTATGAATCCACTATCATGGCACAATCAGTTCAAACCATCACTCATCTAGCCAACCTCCTCCTCCCTCCCCTCCTCCCCGCCTTCTTCCCCCCTCTCCTCCCCCTCCTCTCCCTCTTCCCTCCCCCTCCCCTCCCCCTCCTCCTCAGCTGCTCACAGGCATTGGGCCTTCTCATGGTGCAGGCATAGAGCAAAAGAGGAGGAAATCACATATTAAAAACAATTCTGGCCAAAGCAGAAAAATATGGTGAAAAGAAAGGAAAAGAAAGCCAGACTGAGATACAGACATTTTATTTCAACCCCTGATCCTTGAGTAACTTCAGACAGATGACTGAAGTTCCTCATTTCTCAGTTTCAAAACTGTACAATAGGGTTCATTTACTTTACAATTAATGTAAAACGGGCAGAGCATGACTTACTCTACTAACCTCATAGGACTTTTTGTGAGGATGGCATGTGATAGGCAATGCATGTGGATAATATCCACACAAGACATGTCTAAAATAAAACAGAAAAACGTACACACAACAGGAAACACCTTCAGCACCCAACATGTCAAAAGCCTTACACATCTTCCTGTTCCTTCTCTTCTCATTTAAAAACCACTAAGTGTCACACAGGACCAGGACAAATAATGATTTCCTGGGAAGTGTTTAAATCTACTAAAATGTTCCCTCTCTAACCCCTTGGGTTTGGGCATCACCATTGGACTACTCAGGTCTAGGAAAAAAGTAGATTCCTAAGCTCCTAATATACGGTCCCTGCCACAGTTTATCAATGACCATAAAACAGAGCACACCCAAAATGAAGATGAGAAATAAGAGTTTAGAACCAAGATGAAGCATCCTGTAAAAATTCAATAAAAGTTGTAAGGTTCCCAATGATGCCAGAAGAGAAAAAGGAAACAGGGCAGAAAGCAGCAGAGCAGCCAAGAAATGAGGCAGGACATAGAATGAATGGTTCATCACCATAAACTGAGATGTTGAATCCATTATAGGGCCCTAAAAGAAAAGAGGCTGAAAGATCAGAAAACAATCAAAACTTTGCAAAAACATCCACAGAAGTAGTGAAAACCTGAGCACACACAGATCAGCACCACATGGACAGACAGAGGGATGCTCAACCAAGCCTGACTTTAGAAAACATTTTGGGAGGCCCTGCTGCTTTGGAAGAAAAGCCTCTGAGGAAAGGAGGTAGGAAAGAAGGAAAATGTGGTACCACTCCTTCCATAAGAAGGAGGGAAAGTTTTCTGAAAAATTCCTGCTTGTAACAATTTCACAATTTCTCCAGATTCAGATGAAACAAAATATTTATTAGAAAAAAAGAGTGTGTAGATATGTATTTAATAATATTTTATTATTTATTATGTGAATTATACCATTAATTATACCAATATATCAATTATTGCCATGCTTATCACAAATATGTATATATATTTGACACATACATTTAAACTCATATACATTTATATTTAATAATATTACAATAAAAAACTCAAGGGAGGAGAGGAAGATGTGGTACATATACAATGGAATACTACTTAGCCATAAAAAAGAATGAAATAATGCCATTTGTAGCAACACTAGAGATGATCATACTAAGTGAAGTAAGAGAAAGACAGATATCATATGATATCACTTATACTTGGAATCTAAAATATGACACAAATGAACTTATCTATGAAACAGAAACAGACTCACAGACATAGAGAGCAGACTTGTGGTTGCCAAGCGGGGTGGGGCAGGAAGGGGTTGGGAGTTTGGGATTAGCAGATGCAAACTATTATGCAGAGAATGGATAAACAGCAAGGTCCTACTGTAGAGCTTAGGGAACTATATTGAATACCTTGTGATAAATCATAATGGAAAAGAATATGAGAAAGACTGTATATGTGTATATATATATGTATGTGTGTGTGTGTGTGTGTGTGTGTGTGTGTGTATAACTGAGTCACTTTGCTGTACAGCAAAAATTAACACAACATTGTAAATCAACTATGTTTCAATAAAATAAATTTTTTAACATCTTTATTGGAGTATAATTGCTTTACAATGGTGTGTTAGTTTCTGCTGTATAACAAAGTGAATCAGCTATACATATACATATATCCCCATATCTCCTCCCTCTTGTGTCTCCCTCCTACCCTCCCTACCCCACCCCTCTAGGTGGTCACAAAGCACCGAGCTGATCTCCCTGTTCTATGTGGATGCTTCCCACTAGCTATCTATTTTACATTGGTAGTGTATATATGTCCATGCCACTCTCTCACTTCTTCCCAGCTTACCCTTCCCCCTCCCCGTGTCCTCAAGTCCATTCTCTATGTCTGCGTCCTTAGGACAGGAATAAAATAAATTTTTTAAAAAAGAAAGAAAAAACTAGTGACACAGAAGAGAGGGGCTAATGAATAACACAAAGTAATGGAGAAGGATGAGACCCAGAGCACAGAGGAGGGCTGGACATTATACATGGACAGTTCATCCATATTAACAAAAGAGAGGGTAGAATATAGGTACACACACAGCAAAGAGGGTAAGTGGGGTGGGAAGAGGTTTAGGGAATTCCTGTCTGATTGCTTCATAAGGGGCACTTCAACACTGTGAGAAACAATACGGGATAAACGAAAGATATTTTCGGAAACATTTACAAATCGCCATCATCAACATCATCATCATCACTAACTTACAGTGTTTAATTTTGGCCAGGTACATGCATGATTTTATTTAGTCTTTACAGCAAGGCTATGAAGAAATACTTATAGTCCCACTTTCTAGATTTGGGAAACCAGGTTTAAAGAGATTAAGAAGTATGACTAGGAAGGTTAAGCAGTCTGAAATCAGGGCACAGCCTGGAACCTGTCACTGCATTAAGCCTCCCCATCCTGCAAAACACACACACATAACCCCGTGTTTGGGTCATTGTGCTGTCAGAAAGATACATGGGTAGATTACTCTCTCTATTCGAGAAATAAGAGAAAGATGGCCACTTTCCTAAGTTAGTTCTATTTCTCCCTCTTATGTCATTACTGGCTTTGTTTTATTTTTTTTTTGTCTTCAGGAACTCTGCAAGAAATAAAGCCACTAGCATGTTAAATTTTTTACATATTATTCCCTAATAACACTTTTCAGCTTGGTCCTTTATTACTGTTCTCTCAACATATATATTGGAGTTCCTTGATTATGACCAACTATGTAATAGATATCGCTATAACATCACTTCAGCTTTTGCCTTTCAAAGTGCAGATAATGGGGTTTATTCATGTAAGAAAGGCTCGCTCATTACATGATACTCTGTTCTGGATGCTGAGAGCAATGGGACAGTGAGATCTTGAAAGGACAATTCAAATGTTTAACACTCTAATGAAGAAACTAAACAAATGTATAATTGGTTCCATAAGGATACCTTAGATAGAATTAATATATTTTATTTCTTAAACCCAGAGAAACCAAGTGATGAGTTGGTACAAATCTGGCTAGATTAAAAAAATTATTAATACTTCCTGTGTCTCCAGAATTGCATTGCCATAGAAAGTTTCATACTCAATTACAAAACCCATATAACCAATTAGAAATACTCAATTAGAAAACCCATAAAAACCAACCCAGCTTAATGTAAGTTTTAACAAAATATATTTCTCCACACGATTTAAATATATTAGGTTTCCTTAAAGCTGAGGAAGTTCTTTGAAGTACTTAAAGTATTTCTTAGAGTCCAAGGAATATCTCTAAAGCATGTTATAAAATGAGTTACCAATTGAAGACAATTTGGTGGATAAAGGGTCCTTTTAATTTTGTAAATTCAGGGGAAAAAAAAACCCCTGCAAAATCTATACACATTCTGTTTTCTGATATGTGAGGAACAAAGGTTACAGTCAGCAAGAAAGTGAATATAATTATAATTATCTTAAGTGGAAACTCCTATGGGAGTTTCAGTGGAAATCCACAAAATGGAAATTATTCTGGGAAAATATCCTAACAGAGAACATTATGGTGTGGAACAATCCCCTAAAGGCCATGGGTTATGCCTGGAAAAACTGCCCTGAGTAATCACAAGTCAAGGCCATCTCCAGGGTATGTTTTCAACCTTCCCATTTCTGAAAATTAACAAATTGTATTCTAGAGGAACACCCAAGGAAACGCCTCTAACTAACTCACTAAATTATTGTAGCTCTAAATAAAGAAATCCCTGCAGCCAGAAAGAATGTTAGGAGGGAATTTAGAGGCAGCATGTGGTGATTTTAGGCCCACAATGACTGTGTCAATCAGAGCTGACACCCAAACAATGAACTTCAGAAAACGACACTGAATGAAATCACTACTGGTCTGAAAACAAAGAACTTTACATAAACATACATCTTATTCACCTTCTTTAATAGAATGTGTGGCTTTGTAAAAGTCATCCACTACTATTTTAAACACAGTGCAATGACCCAAAACAATACAGCAGTTACCTTAAGATGTGACTAATAGAAGTATTGTTCTTTTTAAAAAATTTTTGTTTTATTGAAGTATAGTTGATTTACAATGTTGTGTTAGTTTCTGGTGTATGTCAAAGTGATTTTATATATATATATATATATATATATATATATATATATATATATACTTCTTTTTCATATTCTTTTCAGTTTGGTTTATCACAGGATATTGAATATAGTTCCCTGTGCTATTCAGTAGGACCTTGCTGTTTATCCATCCTATATGTAATAGTTTGCATCTGCTAATCCCAAACTCCCAATCCATCCCTCTCTCCCTTGGCAACCACAAGTCTGTTCTCTATGTCTATGAGTCTGCTTCTATTTCATAGATTATTGTTCTTTACTTTTAAATAAGGTATTTTACTCCAATTCTTTTAAGATAAATGAATAAAAATCCTCCTTTTTATTTTGGGTCTCTAAAACCCAAGTCAGCACAAAAACAAATAAATGTATTAACCCATCCACTCCTAAATACACTTATTCATACATGCATACTTTTATATATTCCCCACATCCCCAAATCAGGCTACTTGTGAGAATGTTAAAGAAACAGCAACAATCTTGTAGACTAGAATGTGGGTGAGGTGCCTGGTATGTGGTCTCCTAGGAACAGGTATCCACACCTTCCTAGTGGAATCCCCCATTCTCCTAGAGGAGGTTGGAGGTCTCTCATGATACCTCCAGAACATACAAATATAAGACATCTCCATTCCTGTGGGCCTGGCGTTCTCTTCAGCACCTCTTAAGATGCACCTCCATCATTTTAAATAGGCAGAGATTGCCAGTGGCTAAAAAGATTCATAGAGGCCCAGGGCCATTGAGGAGAAAAGAGGATTTTGTACCACTTCCTCCAGAGTTCTATCAATTATTGCTGTTGTTCTGCCTTCCCTGGCTCTCCCCACATTATAGAGCTGTCCTGACATTCCATCTTCTCTGTTTCTTTTCCAGACACTAACCCTTCTGTTTGCTCTAACATTTCTTGCCCATGACACATGCCAGCCCATCCCATGTGACATCCCAACCACAACCTCGCTCCTTGATAAGCAAAACAGAACAACAAAACAACAGGCATTTATTTAAGGAAAACCCTGTACCAGGGACCACACTAAGTATTTTTCATATATTATCGCATTTAATCCTTACAACAAATCTGTAAAGAAATCCCCACTGAGTCAATGTAGAAAATAAGATTCAAAGACATCAAGTCACGTGCCAAGATCAAACAGTTTGAAAGCAGTAGACCCATCATAAGATCTTCCAGGGGTCCATCCAGAGATGGTACTTGAGCAGCTACAATTTTCTATAACCAGCATAAGCAACCAGAAAAACATAAAATAGACAGAGCCCAGATCAGTGTTTCTCAAGTGTGAATTCTGTGCACACTATTTTTAAAAGGCAATCATTTTGCAAGAATTGGAGCTAGAAAATTAGTTCAGGTTTTTATCAAGAGCAAACAGAAGGCCTTCAAAGAACATAGAAATAAGACTGTGCTTTAGGAATTAAGCTAACAAATCATCATGGGGATTCGAGCAAATTCCAATGGGCATCTTGGATGTGGACCAGCTACCTGGATGCAGGACTAGATCCCTGGGGAGGTACTAAAATATTGAACATATTTAAAGAACATGGCAAATCTCAGAGCTGTAAAAAAGGAAATCAGACAAATGTTGTCTGTACCCACTGAATCCTTACAAGAGAGAGAAGTCCAGTAAGGCTAAGATAGATTTCTGCTGTGGAGATGGACATATGGCTGTCTGCGGCTAACACGGGAACACATTCCATTCACATAATGCTCTTCCCTCTAAGAAGGTAGCTCCTTACAGAGCTTAATCACAGAGAAGGAACATGGTACCAGGGCAATGCCAATACCTGTGCCATCTGACAGTGGTCATCTAGTGATAACCACTTTGATCTAGTGATAAAAGCCTCCTGTGAGCTTGATCAGCCAACAGCCACTGACACATTTCTGAGCTGACATCTTGGCATTCACCAAGACGAACATTATTGAATGGGAGTCATCACAGATTGCATCCTTTGTCTCTGAGTGACTAAAACAACTGAACACACCTTTGCTTGTACATATTTACCTTTTCTCCATCTCTCCCCAGTTCTCCTTTATAACCTGGTAGTCCTCGTGCTCCCTAAATTAACCACAAAATAAAATTCTGTTAGTTATGTGTTTTGGTTCACTAGAAATGGTATTTCTAAAATATGTATATACAGATCACATACTTGTATTCCTGGGGATCCTGGAACACCTGGTGATCCTGCCATTCCCTGATATCCCTGAAGAAGAGGAAACAAGAAGTAATTAATATTTCATCATATTTACACAGAGCAGCCCTCCATTTCAGAATTCATTCCTTCTCACATTTCTCACACCTTATGACTTCACTTCGTGACTGTTTAAGAAACCAAAATAACAAAGTGGCAAAATGCTTAATAAGGAATTCACATCCTTCAGTCTTTAGGAAAAAAGGTCTGAAATATCTCTAACTCAATAAAATTATCCAGAAATGCTTTGATTAAAAGGAAGGCTCTGGGAGGGAAATAGACAATGTTCACAGTTGCTGGAGAAATGTTCTGCACATTAGAAACATATTCAATGTATTCAAAAGAAAAACATCTAGGATTGGAGGATTAAACAAATGTAATACATTTTTAAACTACCTGATTATGGCCATCCGAGTTAACCTCTGGAATAAACTACACCTGGATGAATATTATTCTTCAAGGTAAGTCTATAACAGCCTTTGGTTTGCCCATTTTAGAAAGTCTACCCCCCGAACATGGCTGTGACATGTCGCCACACCTTCCAAGGCTGAGCCATCTGCTGAGGTCACTTTCATCTCCACTTCTTCCTACACATCCCTCCAGAATCTGGAGCTTTGGTAAAACAGCACAACTTTTTCAGACAGAGGCAAAGTATTCAATCTTCACTCAGCACACGGCAACTAAACTCCAAAACAAACTTGCAGTCCCTCAACATTTATCTAGGTTTACCAGGCTCAATGTCGGGTTGACTTGGACCACTTGGCACCTGCAAACATTTACTTCTCTTATTCACATCCCATCCTCCTCGGATCTTACTGTTTGGGTACAGTATTCTGTTGTCAAGAGTTACTTACACAAATCTCATTAATGTTTCCAATAACATCTTCATTCTTGAATCTAAAACCTTCATTTCCATGTGGCTATTCATGGGTGTCTGCATGGGTCTTCGTATTCACCCACTCACTTGTCAGTACATTTTTAGCTGTAATTTCAGAAACATCAGAATTCCCTGCTTTTCCAGTCCCATTTTCAAATATTCCTCTTACTATTCTTTGCTAGCTATACTAACAATAATAGCAATACTAATGGTTGTCCCAGAAAGATCAGTCTTAGATTATTGTTTTTCTCCTTTTATATGCACTTGAAGTTCTCATTTTATAAAATGCTCTCAGCTACTCCCAGGATGAGGATGACTATATAATTTCCATAACCAACCATCAGCCTTTCCCCATTCAGTTGTTCACATAATTATGTTTTCTCCTGTATTCCTCAAACTCAAATATTTCTCGAGTCCATTGGCCCCATCCTTAAACATTTTACTTCACTGTGAACGAGTCTCATAAGCAACCTCTTTATACTCCATACAAAAACAACCTGCAATTTTCAAACTCATCATCTGCTCTCTGGGCTGGCACTGTCTCTGTGTCACTGGATTATGCTCCCTTGAGATTAGGGACCAGGTATCATTTATTTCTATATCTCTAGCATTGAACAGAGCATCTGCTACATATCCTGTTAATCAAACGTTGGAAGAATTCACTTCCAAGTCATCCATGCTGCACGCAAGTGTGAAAAAACTCTCTTTCTCCAAGGAATCACATTTGCTTGAGCTGCTTCCGGTGGCAAATTGAAACTGTTAGTAATACTGCGTGGCTCACGTTCTCAAGATCAGTGAGGAGAAAGAAGAAAGTCAAGCTACACAGTTTGTTCAGCCTGGTATCTCTGCCGGTCTAGTTATCACTGAATCTCCTTCACTCTGGAATCAGATGGGCCTAGAATTGTATTTCAGCTGTCACTGCTAGCAGACGCCTACACAGAACCAGGTTACTTATAAATGCCACCTCCTAGGATGTTCTTTAGATCCTTCAAAACCCATGTGCACCCTCTGGATAGTCCGACATGACTTGAAACATGCTATTGTAACTGGAATAAATAATATAACAATGATTTATATAGTATTTATCATGTTCCAGACTACATATTTCATATATGTTAATTCACTTAATCCTCATAGCCACCCTTTAATGTAGGTTCTACATTATCCCCGTTTGCAGATGAGGAAACTGAGAACTTGCCAAAAGTTGCGTAACTAGTAAGTTGACAGAGCAGGTGGAAATACCTTCTTATCAGAAAATGCATCATGGCACATCCAATCTTAGGATTCTAGAACAATTCATCGGATTCAAGGGAGTCCATTTGCCAGACTGGTTTGAAGTTGGTTAGAATTCTGAAGACCCAGAGGAAAGGAATGTTCATAAAATTCCTCAAAAGAAAGTTACTATGTATCAAAATGGTTGGTCATCAGCAAAGTTCGCATTTAATGAATTATTTTCTTTCACATTTTTTCCAAAAGTTAAGCCAAATGTCGTATCTGCTTTATTACTTTTTTTTTCAGAAAGTTAATCTTTTGTAGAAGATCAAAAGCTGCCATACCGGGCTTCCCTGGTGGTGCAGTGGTTGAGAGTCCGCCTGCCGATGCAGGGGACACGGGTTCGTGCCCCGGTCCGGGAGGATCCCACATGCCGCGGAGCGGCTGGGCCCGTGAGCCATGGCCGCTGAGCCTGCGCGTCTAGAGCCTGTGCTCCACGACGGGAGAGGCCGCGGCAGAGAGGCCCGCGTACCGCAAAAAAAAAAAAAAAGAAGCTGCCATGCCATCTCTCCCCTTCGAAGAAGAAATAAGGGAACGTGTTGCATTTGTTAGAGAGGGCACATCATATTTTAATGGATTAAAGCAATGTGGAGATGCCCCAATGTTCCCAGCTCACCTCTGACTTATAATGTGACCTCAGGCAGACTCATCACATCCCCAAATCCTGGGAGGCAGCACAGTGAAGTGCAAAGGCAATGAAGTTTGAAATTGGAAAAGACCTGGGGCTGAATTTTTCCTCCTCCCTTGACTTTCTGTGGAACTTCGGCTAAGTCATTTTGCCTAGCTAAGCCTCAGTTTCTCACCATAAACTAGGATAATAATACCCACTTTGCTTCTGAAAAGAAATAAATGGAATCAGGTGAAAAAGTCTGGCAGGCATAAGGAACTCAGTAAAAGTGAGCTTCTTTCTTGTCTTCAGACTCAGTGACTATTGTGCAAAGCCATGAGAACACTTCTGCAGAATGTTATTTTGTAGTCTTAATGGCCACCGTTAGAGCATGAAGAATGGCATGGCTGGGCATCACATCATGACAACCTTTCTTCAGAATGCATACAGATCTACTGCTGAACGTGTGAACAAGGTCTCTGTGTATTTTTTAATGGCCCTGTTTGCTTTGTCTTTAGAAGAACTGCAATACAGGAATAATCAATGCTTCCCACACTGTAAGAACCAGCTTGTTGTTGTTTTCTTAATGTACGATGAGATGCATTCTTGAAAACTTAGTTGTATCAAGATATTCAATGATTATTTTAGAAGCTAGAGGAAGCGTGATTAGCAACAAAATAAAGAAAAACCAAAACCACATTCAAGCTGGGAGATCCCAGGGCAAATCACCAGAAGAAATTGGATGAAATTCAGAACAACAAATTTTGGACTAAAAATCAGGAAAATAAAGGTTAACGGTGAGGAATATTACAACACAGAACACTTTCCGAGAGGAGCAAAAAATAAAACATTGGTTGACTCATAGCAGGGTACATTAAAACAAGAAAAATGCCCTAAAACAGGAAAAATGATAAGCTTTTTATATAGCTTACTGAGTTTTTCTTTTTCTGAGTATAAAAGTGTCTGTCTTTTCTTGTAGAACTGTAACTTTCACATGATCATTGACCAACTAATCCTGTTCAACATTAATTTTGCCATTTCGCAATTATTAGCAGGCCCAGATACCCACCCTACCCCCAACTGCAAGATTTCTGAGAGTATGTAAGTCTTTTCCATGTTCACACAAAGTCTCTTTGTAAATGAGTCATTTTTAGGAAAAAAATATTCTCGCTGCCAAATTGTAGGGTTGAAGAATACAGAATCAATTTACTTTCTTCCATGATTCAGAGTTCCGATGCTCCAGGAAAGATGTATAGCTTTGAAAAGGAAATTAAGAAAATAAAATCATCAAATGTGCAAAGGTCACAGTCTCTTCTGAGCCCAGTTCTAACCATACCATAAAATATTCTGCCAATGTAAATGTACAGATTTGTTTCAGTAGTGAGGATAGAGTCATTGGTTTCCTTTAAATATTCTAAACTTAAAAAAGAGAATGAAATCTAGAGAAATCTCTTTGGATGTCACTCTCCTTTTTAAAATATAAGAAGGTGATTTAAATTTTATACTATTACATAATTTTCTTCAATGTTTCCCAGAGTTCCAACAGAGTCTCTTATGTACCCAGCCAGGGTAACTAGGTAACCAAAATTAAGCGTATACTTTTAATGTGCACTGTGGATTCCTCTAGGCACTGGCAGAGTTTATAACTCTACACAACTAAATTCTAAGAATATTCATAAATCTGTCTTTCCAGGTATATTTACTACAGAAACTAGTTTGTTTGTCACCTAACCCAACTATGAGTCAAGGAGTTTATAGGCTTTAACTGATTGCTCAAATTATTTGAGTAATAGATCACATGAGTATCTGTAAAATTTCACCTGCACTGAGATCTAAGAAAGAACTGTGATGCCATAACGGTCAAAGGGTAGCAGTCAGGGGAAGCTTCCGGAAGACACAGGCTCAAAGGAACAGTCAAGGAAGCACAGTGCAGCAGAGGGAGCCTTTCAACGTGTCCTGCGGTGTGACGGGATGAGACACATCCACGGAGAAGAAAGAAGAGAGAGAGCATGAGGAAGCAGCCTGCAAAACAGGACCAAAATGGGAGGATGGAGGCTATGCACACAGCATTGTGGGTCTGATGAAGGACTTTGATCTCTATCCAAGCCACTCAATCAGGGGCTCACACAATCAGACTTGAGCTTTGCACATGAAAGGAAAACACTGCCTGCCTTTGACAAATAATCTCTGCAGATACAGTTCTGTTCTCAGATTCACAGATGCAATTAAACTTAGCTAAACTGCCTCATTGCCTGAGTGAAGCTACACTTAAAGTTATACTAAGGTTATTTCAAAAGGAGAATGCACAGCTTTTTAAGTTAACTGATACCTTCTTAGTAATTCTTATTTCCCACCCTAAATCTCTATAGTTATGCTTTATGTTCAAAGGATGATGACCAATAGCTAAACCTCATTCTCTCTCTTGCTGTCCTATCTTTTTTCATAGTACTTCCCACCATCTGATATTATTTACGTATTTATTATTTTATAATTATGAATTTATTACCTCTCTCTCCCCAGTGGAATGTGATATTCAAAACAGCAGGATATTTTTTCTGTTTTCTTCACTGCTATAGTCCCTTAGCCTAGAAGAACACCCAACAAATATCTAGTATATGAGTGGATGAATGAAAGAATAAATAAATAAGCAAATATATAAATATTGAGTCCAACCAGTCACCAGTACCTAGGGCTCTAAAAATAATAGTAGAAACAGCCCTGCATTCATAAAGATTACAATCAAAAGAAGACACAATGTCAGCATGAATTGACCTTTAAAATCACAAGTGCTAGGTGTGCCACCAAACAATTCCTTGAATAATTTAATTAAATATACAGATAGCATTCATATACATGTAATGATTATGTACATATTATTATTATTGTATATACTACCTGTATAAAATATAATGTAATCTATTTACGAGACGCATGACATAAACATGGAAAGATCCATATATAAGATTTACATAAGGGGTGTGTTGAAGAAAAATGAAGTAGCTAATCCACTAAGCTTTGTCTAGGAAAACTTTATAGAAGAGATGAGTTCTAAATAACGTTTTATTAGAGAAAAGGAAGATAAACTGCCCAAGCAGTGGATACGTCATTTGACACAAATGGTCCACATTTTTTTTTTTTTTTTTTTTTGCGGTACGCGGGCCCCTCACTGCTGTGACCTCTCCCGTTGTGGAGCACAGGCTCCGGATGCACAGACTCAGCGGCCATGGCTCACAGGCCCAGCCGCTCCAAGGCATGTGACATCTTCCCGGACCAGGGCATGAACCCGTGTCCCCTGCATCGGCAGGCGAACTCTCAACCACTGCGCCACCAGGGAAGCCCAATGGTCCACATTTTAATCTATCAGTGAGACGTTCATAGGTGTGTGTGTGTGGGGGGGGTTGTTTAATGGCAGCGGAGACAGGGAGACCATAAGCATTTTTGGTAAAGAACCAAGACTGAAGGGAAGTGAGTTCAGGTGGAAACTGTTCTCTCTAGAAGGATGTTTCATATACTGCATAATGAGGCCACTTCCTGTTATTCTTTTTTCCAAGCTACATCATAGCCATTTCTTTGGCCTGTAACCTAATGTATCTCATTTTCCAGGTCCTTCATCTTCGTGGCACTTGGACCCCAAACCCCCACAGCTCTTAAAAGACTGAGTCCACAGTTGGTACCATATTCAGTTCAGAGTCGGGAAAGAGGAAAGCATAAAAATCTTGTCTACTGGGTCCTACTGTTCTATTACTAATTATCCACCCCCCATCAAACTTACTCTACAAGCCTAGTTCTCCTCCCTTTCCTCCTTCTCTCTACCACCATTCTGGAGGATTTTAGAATTTGAGAAGAGCATCTTTGCTGGGATAACACCTGAAGCTCAGTAACTGCCCCCCCGACACCCCGCCGGCTGTCTTCTGAGTTTACTCTCTTCTTCAGAATGAATTCCAGATCCTATGTACTCCTAAAGTGTAGTATCCCAAACCAAATCCAACACTCCAAAAGCAGGATTGTAGTCTTCCATAATACATACATCACATATTACTAACAAGACCAAAAATTGCATCAGACTTTGAGGCCACACATTACATATGTTAATTCCTCTTTTGACAAGGCTAAGTTTAAATACCGCCTCACAGGCAAATATTCTGGTTGAATTTCAGTTTGTTAGAATGGCCATCCTCCAAGTTGACCAGAGCTTTTTGGATCGTCATGTCACCCCAAATGCCAAAATAAATTCTCAAAATGAAATCAAGAATCAAAAATTCTTGAAAATCATATTAAATCAATGAACATAGAGTATCGAATGCTCAAAAAAAAGACCACTGGAAGAAACAGCAAGAGAAAATATTTAATTGTGGGGGAATTTTACTTTTCTAAAAATTAAAACCAAATTTGTAAACCAAATAAAGAGAAGAACTATTGACATCTATAGCAAAGGATTCATTATCTTAATGTATAAGAAGTGCATTAATTGAGATGCAAAATACAAGAAAGGACAGTTCACAAAAAGAACTCCCTCTGAATGCCAGACTTCTATCCTCAATCACCCACTTACAATTTCTACTTGAACGTCTAACATAAAAATATGATCTATCCAAAGGCAAACTCCTGACTCCCCTTCCCTGATTTTCTCTACCACATCTCATTGGAGTCACCCTTGACTGCTCTCTTGCAAACTCACATCTGATACATCAGTAAATCCTGGGGGCTCTAACTTCAAAATATCCCCAGAGTGTAGGCAATTCCCTTCCCCTCGCTCCTACCATCCTGACGCCAGTCGCCCTCATCTCATTCCTGGATTATTTCAAGAGCCTCCTGTCCTCATCTCCCTGTTTTTGCCCTCATCGCCCTAACATCTATTTTCAACTCAGAAGTCAGAGTCATTTCTTTTACAAATAAGTTATGTCACATTACAGCTTTATTCAAGACCCTCCCATGGCTCCTGAGTTCACTCCAATTGAAACCAAAGTCAAGTGGTCACAAGGGCCTGAAGGCTCTAGGAGGCCCCTCCTTCCTCCCACCTACCTTACACCTTCATCTCGAGTATGTGCCCCACCTCTCTATGTGTGGTTTGAGAAGGCCCTGTAACTTTAAAATTCCCCATCTGTGCTGACTACCACTTCTACAAGGTTTAATCCCCCAGAGAAAGTGGGCCCCTTCTGGCATCTCTGGACCATCCAGGGGCACACTGATGGGTGTGGGGATGGAAAGGGGCACTGCATCACTGAGGTTGACCTGCTGACCAGTGCACTCTTGTCTATTGGAAGTAGTGCATGGTCAGGCTTCCTGAGTCAGTTCTTAAGGCCAATATGGAAAATCATCTCCAAAATGCTGAAGCTTGGTCTAGCCCACCTTTCTCTCTTAGCAAATATGACTTTACTGAAATCTTAGAAAATCAGCATTGGAGAGAACCTTCTTATTTTCCAGATGAAAAGACTGAGGCCCATAAAAGCAAACCAACTTTCAAAAGCAAAGAAGAAGGCAAAACAGCCCCAGATCTCTCCAACAACTAGCTGGGGCTTTAGGTTCAGGGAAGTACTTTCCTTCATGAAGAGTAATTAATGACAACAGAAAAGAGATGGAAATGAGCACCATAAAAATACAAACTTCTACAAAATCATAAAATAGTCCTATTATGTTTCTATAAATGGCCTTCTTTAAAAAAAAAAAATCAATGTCATAGCAGTGCAGTGCCTTTCATAGCTGTACTACTCTGAAGTACCTAACAGGATATATAAATATTTCCTCTGCCTCTTTTTTGATAATGATAAAATAGTAAAATAGTAATATGCTCAGATACTGTGCTGAGAGAAGCTATTTAACTGATAGAGAAATTAGAAAGCAGTGGAAGGATTTGAAAATAGTTCTTTAATTTTGGTTGAAGGCATTTTCCTTATGAAAATTAGTATTTCTCCAGAGTGGAATAATTTCCTATTTAAAGCTTCAGTTGACTTGGCCTGGTTATGTGAAAAAGATTCAAATTACTGATTGAGGGGGGTTGCACAGAGCCAAATCCAAACAAAGCAGAATTCCCTTAGAATTGTTCCATCCAAGTTTCCTTGGCCAGATGGCTTCAATCACCAGCCAGAGGCCCCACCCACACTGCCCCACTCCCGCTGTGCTGGCCCTGGACACACACTAATGACCCTCAGCTGTTCTGGCTCCCAGGCTCACTTACTCTTCCTGCCTGGTCACCTAGCCTCTTATCTCCTGCAGAGGGAAGAAGACAAGGGAAAAGGGAGATATTTAAGAAAAAAGTCATCCCTTTAGGTAAACAGTATTGGGGTAGTGTATCAGTTTCCCACTGCTGATGTAACAAATTACCCCAAACAGAGTGGCTTAACACAGCACATACTTATGTTTCCAGAGGTCAGAAGTTCATAATGGGTCTTAGGGAGCTAAATTCTTGGTGTCACTGGGAGGTTGAATTCCGTCCAGAGGCTCCAGGGGAGAATCTGTCCCTTCCCTTTCCCAGCTTCTAGATGCTGCCTGCATTCCTTGGCTCACAGCTGCTTCCCTCTGATCTCTGCTTCCATCACCCACCACATCTCCTTCTCTGACTGATACTCCTGCCTCCCTCTTATAAGAACCCTTGTGATGACACTGGGCCACTCAGATTAACCAAGAAAATGTCTTCATCTCAAAGTCCCTTTTGCCATGTAATGTACCATACATATTCACAGGGTTTGGAGTTAGGATGTGGACATTATTCTGTCTACTACAGTAGGTTTCTTCTTTCTCTAACATCAGATATTACTAATAGCATCTAACATCTAATGTCAGATACTACAGAGCTATATCTATACATACACACACAAAAAAACACAAATATACATGTACTGAATGAGATGAGACAATAAGCCTACTATAGCTTAAATGAGAGTCACAGAGTATAATATCCATGATTATTGTATCAAGCTAATTATAACTAATTTCCAGTACTTCATTCATGGCAAAAAGGGCAAACTAGAGCTGATAGCCTGTGGAAGGCACTCACCTCTCAATATTGCCTAGGACTTTGCACCACTAGAAAGACAAAAGCCTAAATAATTTGGCAGTGCTGTCAGGGGAGCTCCGTGTCATCACAAGAGGCCAGCAGGTGACAAGTCGACATGTGAGGTGTCTCTGCTTTGGAGTTGAGACAGCACTGCAGCTGCCAGCAACAGAGAGAGCATGTCCCATGGAAGGGGTCTCCAGGCAGAGGGCTCATCTTCATAAAACCCATCCCCCTCAGTATGATCAGGGCAGAACTCCCCCAGGCCCTCGGGCAGTATCTTCAGCGGGATGAAGGGGTTGCAGTGAGGGAATTCACCAAGGTCACATGACACCTGCAGTTATCGCAAGAAAGGGATGGGTTATAAGAGAAACGACAAGGCAAGTGTTGGCACATAATGGGAGTTGAAGATAAAGGCAAAAGGGGGAGATGCTAGGTTTGGAATCCATTCATTTCATTCAACTCAAATAGAATCAGTCTGATGATAAACTTCTTATCCTTGCACCTAGCAATTTCTGTACTTTTTGGCTTGGCCCTCTAACCCCCATTTGAAGCTTTAACTGCCTAGACTCTTATCCAGGCCACACTTTTCCTCTTGTGACTGGAACCAATGCCCTCTTACCTACCCAAGGATTTTCTTCCTGTAAATATCCCTTATCTCCCAAATCACCGAATTTTCCCCTTCTGCCTCATTTTCATCATCATATAAACATGTTCTAACATCTCCTATTGTTTCAAAAACCCCTTTATCCCACATCCTCCCCATGCTACTGCTCCAGTTCTCTGTTCCCCATTACATCCCTCAGAAGTATCTATGTTCACTGTTACCATTTTATCTCCAACTGTCTCTCTTGAACCCATTGTTTAATCCTGCTTTTCCCTGAAACCCCATTTATCAAGGTCCCTAATGACCTCTATCAAGCAAATCCAATGGTCTAGGCACAGAGCTCATTTTTATCAACCTCATGGCAGCAGTGACACAATGAATGGCTCCCTTCTTCAAAAGCATTCTGCACTTGGCTTCTGGGATTCCACACCCTCCCTGTGGTCCTCCTACTTCACTGACTATTCTTTCCCAATTTCCTCAACTGGATCCTCCTCCTATTTTTCTCTGTAACAGAGCCCTAAGCTCAACTCCCTGCCCCCTTCTCTTCTCCCATTATCTGTACTTACTCCCTGAATGATCTCATCGGCTCTGGCAGGCTTAGATACATCCACATGCTACAGAGTCCTAACTGTGTGTTTTCATTCTCCGACACATTCCTGACTCAAGATTCCTGTTTCTAATATCCTAGGAGACACCTTCAGCAGGTCCACAAATGCATTCCCGATGTCTCCCCCCCAAACTTACATCTCTGCCAGTGTCACCCAGCTCAGGAAATGGCACCACAATTCACCCGGCTGCCCAAGCTAAGATCCTCTGAGGCTTCCTTGGCACTTTCTCTCAGCCCTTACATCTAACTTGACAGGGATTCTTCTCAGCTTCACATTAAAAAATACTCCGGACTCTGACCACTTCTTCTCTCTTCCAGCACATCGCCCTAATCCAGGCCACCCTTACTTCTCACTCAGAATGTTGAAATAACCTCCTCCATGGCCTCCTGCCCCCACTCTTGCCCCATGTGAATGAAAAATGCCACCTGCCATGTCAGTAAACAAAGGATATTGCAGCCATCAAGCCGTCACATTACAGCCACCCAGACTGTAATCCCTGAAGCAATTCAGGATGGAAACAGGATGCCCACCATCAAGCCCTCAGCCACTGCAGCCGCCCCCAGTGATGTACCCTGAGGGGACTCAGGATGAGAAAACACAGGACACTGGCCCCAGATAGCTGAGGTGCATATCAAAGGAATGATTTCAATGAGCCTGGACTCTTGCATCTTCCCATACATAGAAAAGCACTAAATCCCTTAACTTGAGATGTCTGGTTTTCTTTAATGAACGGTAATCTTTTGATGTTTGGACTCCCTGACCTTTGTTGCAAAAACCCCTCTATATCCTGGCCCCTCCCTCACCTCTTCCGAGCAGTCCCTTAGAGCTCTCTGAGACACTGCCTTCCAGGCTTGAAGTCCTCAGAAAGTCCACCGAATAAAACATAATTCTCAACTTTTAGGTTGTGCATTTTTTCAGTTGACACATATAATCTGCTGTCCACAGAATATTCATATTTATCTTTCTAAATAGTAAGTCAGACCATGTCACTTCCTTTCTGCAGGCCCCCTCATGGATCCATCACACTTGGAGTGAATCCCACGGAGTCGGCTCAACAGCACCACCCCCATCTCCTGGCAGTGCTTCAGCTCCAAGCTGGCCACCACTTTGTCACCTCTGCAGACGCCTTTCTTTGACGTCTCTCTCAGAGAGGCTCACCTGTATATTTAACCCCTTTTCCATGCAACACGGGTGTGAAAGGTGCCAGCACACTGCCACTTTGAAAGTTGGCTGCATTTTTTATATTAAATTTGTCAGCAAACCTCTCTCAGGGACTGAACAAGCTCCCTTCTATCCTGATGGTTGGGGTGCTGGTGGTTTAACATGAGGCCTGTGGTTCTTTCTTGCCTTGAAAATTATTGACGCACAGTATAAACCTTCCCATGCTTCATGGAAAGAGTTAACATCTTGTGATAAAGTCTCCCAGGAGATACTTTTTTTGGCGACAATTATTTAACATTCAAAAGCTATTACCTCATGTTTATTTACTGTGATAAATATGCTGACTTACCTGTACAAATTTGCCTAAGTTGCTTTAAAGTGGTTTTGCTTTATGTTTCCTTAATTCATAAGTATCCCTAAAATTCTCTTGAACCTTAGAGGATATTTGTTTAAGTCAGATTATAAGTATACTCCAGTGCACATATTCTGAGGAAAATAACATCACCTTTAGAAAGATCTTTAACTTGAAAACTTTAAGGCACGAAGGGGAAAAAATAAAAGGATTTCTGAGCCCATATATTCATTGATATTGAGAACTCACTGGGCAATTTTTTAATGTAGCAAAGATGTATGCAGTTGTGAAGATACCTAAAAGGAGACTAGAACACTACTTCTATTGACCAAGCTAGCCTTAATGTGGCCCTCAGCTTGACTAAACTTTAGCGGCCTTCCTCCCAAGTCTACACCCCTGATTTCCCTTTTCCTACAGCATTTACTTTAGAAAACTGAAAATCAACCATAAATTCTTTATCTGCCCCTTTGAGATGTAAATCTTTTTAAAAGCTTCTTGCCAGTTTTACAACCCAGGTCTTTCTCCAGGACCTGAGAGCCATCCCGTTGAAATGGAACCATTAAGGAAACAGCACCCCAAAACCCATTAAGGAAACAGAGGAGATGACCCTAACTTGGACAGGTGCCAAGTAGCAAACACAGATGGTCTAACCTTGAGGAAGACGTTTGCCATGCTCAGGAATAACCCCATTTGCTCCTCCCATTGATCAATCTCCCCTTAAAGTCCTCCAGTACTTTTCTCCCAGCTCACCCAGCCCTCAGGAGGCCTCCCTCCCCCTGTTTCAGCTGTGTGGAGTTGAGCCTCTCTCCCCTATTACAACAGTGTTGAGTAAAGTCTTCCCTGCCTGTTGAATTTCGCCCAGTGCAATGTTACATTGACCCTATAATCCCAGTACTGGAGATGACTAAGCTTTCAGTACTCACAGGCTTACCATCTTGACCAGGTTGTCCAGGGTATCCAGGGTTCCCAGGCTGTCCAGGGTCACCCTAGAGAGGAAAAAAAGTTCTCAGTCCAAAACAACCAACCACACTGATTCAGCCAGAGTCCATCAAGGTTCAAAGCCAATTCCATTATTTGCAGCTTTTTGTATATTGAAAAACAAACAAAAAATAAACAAACAAAGATGGAAATCCCAAAATAGGGTTAGAAAAATGCTATCATATCTACCTTAAAAATTAAAGGCTTTTTATTATGTAAAACTTTCAGGGATTTAATTCTGTGAGCACAACAGGTATAACAAGGAAAGTACTTTTCACTGATGTAAAACATCAGTATTTATAGCAAGAGACATTTTTAGAATTCTGAACAAACTGTGCAATGTCAGAACAACTATGGTTTCAACGACAGTAGTATTTCACTGAGAAATCTATAGATTTAATTCTATTCTAGATGTTACACTACAGATATCCATGACCTATGATATAATAATTCAATTGATAATTATTTTTTAATATGATATCACTTACAGGTGGAATCTAAAATATGACACCAATGAACTTATCTATGAAACAGGAACAGACTCACAGATATAGATAGAGGACAGACTTGTGGTTGCCAAGGGGAACGGGGGTGGGGGAGGGATGGATTGGGAGTTCGGAATTAGCAGGAGCAAACTATTAGATATAGAATGGATAAACGATAAGGTCCTACTGTATAGCACAGGGAACTGTATTCAATATCCTGTGATAAACCATAATGGAAAAGACTATGAATAAGAATGTGTATATATGTGTGTGTGTGTGTGTGTGTGTGTGTGTGTGTGTGTGTGTGTATATATATGTTTCATTGAATCAGTTTGCTGTATAGCAGTAATTAACACAAAATTATAAATCAGCTATACTTCAATAAAAAACAAAAATAATTTCTACCTTAAAAAAAAGTATTTTTTTTAAAAAACAGCCCATAGGCTATGTGATCTTCCATGTGGGACTCAAGTTTACAGCTGCACAACAGTTATTTCTTTCAGTCCAGTCAGTGTGTCTCTGCCTATATTTATAATCTCATTTTAACATAATGATAAACTTCTAGATTTGAATATTTTCATGAAAGTGAGGCCCAAGCCAAAGAACTCTGCACAACCCCCAGAGTCCCTGAGTACATTTCACACCTAAAAAAGGACCTTTGTCCTAACAAACCAGAGACCTTCAAGGAACATTATTCCATACAGCCTGGCAACGAGCCCAGGCCCAACAGTCGGTACTGACCAATCAGATGGTCACCACCCATGAAAAAGGGCAATGAAAACAACATTTTTTGTGAAGTGAGGGTGTTTTATAATTTAATTCTAAGAAATACTTCAAAACATAATATGAGGGAATTCCCTGGTGGTCCAGTGGTTAGGATTCTGTGCTTTCACTGCCGAGGGTGCAGGTTCGATCCCTGGTCGGGGAACTAAGATCCCACAAGCTGAGGGGTGTAGCCAAAATAATAATAATAATAGTAGTAGTAATAATGATAATATCATATCCATGTATTATGGAGTCCATGAGGTCCACATGCGGTATCTCCCCTAAAAACATCACGTCTCGGCCATCAGTATTGGTAAACTACCGCAGACAGACAACTGATTTCAATTCAGTGCTTCATAGCTACATCAAGTAATCATTCACACATACCACAGTGATTATACATTAACTAAACACCAGTGCTAAGGGTACTTGCACAGAGCCAAATACGCTGATCTGAAATTCTACTTCAGGTTACTGGCGAGGGAGGTTTGTTCCTGAAACAGGAAAAATGGAAAGAACTGTGTGAACTCTATCAAGGAACCAAGGAAGAAAGGATGGGTTTTTCACCTACGATTGCCCAAGAGGTTTAGCTTGTGGAAAGGCTAAGAAGAAGGGAAATGCCATTTTTAAAAGAGATCAAAAAAGAATAGCTGTAAATCCAGGGAGAAAAATAGCACAGGAACATGTAATTTCTTGCTGAAGAGGTACAATTTGTAATTCTAATCCAAAGACACCCAGTGTCAGCTGAACATTAAGGGAGCAGCATTCCTGTTCTCTAGGGGTTTTTTTTGTTTTTTGTTTTTTTTTGCGGTACGCGGGCCTCTCACTGTTGTGGCCTCTCCCGTTGCGGAGCACAGGCTCCAGACGCGCAGGCTCAGCGGCCATGGCTCACGGGCCCAGCCGCTCTACAGCATGTGGGATCCTCCCGGACCGGGGCACGAACCCGTGTCCCCTGCATCGGCAGGCGGACTCTCAACTACTGTGCCACCAGGGAAGCCCCTAGGGTGTTAGATTGTTTTCTTCTTATTTTGAGAGGTTCCACACTAATCTCTGGCCTCCCTGCCATTTTTATTTAACTATGTTCAGATTGGCCTCACTGCCTTTCAACAGATTCGATCTTTTTTTTAACTTCTGGGAAGACTCTTCCTTTTCCATTTGAGTTAATATAACAAAATTTCCAATCACTGCACCTTCCTTGTTACTGCATTTTCTCCTGATGTCTTTTTCTACTGAAATGCTACAGCAGCTCCCATATCATTGATCATTTATTCATAACAAGAGTTTTCTCAAAATTTTCCCTTGATGGGTCTTCATTTATCATTTGGATTGAGACTCCTTGAAAACATGGTCAATATTTTCTCCTTTTTTGGACAATGCTGGGTACCAAGTAGAAGTTCAGTAACTATTTGCTGACTATTTCCAATCAGATCCAATCTCCTGTTAATGACCTCTTTACTTGCAGAATATTAATTATCAGCAAAATCTAGGACATCAAAAGGATCTGAGAGGCTTTAACTTCTACAATGATGAGGCTGAAATAAAACTTTGGCATGAGAAGAAACGGGATTTGTGTTTTTATGCTGCATAAAAGTACAAAATATACTTAACAATAATATTTTAAATGAATCAAAACTAAGTTTCCAAGGGAAAAAAATCATCCACAAGATAAATCCAGTGTGACTTCTTAAGGCACAGGTCAACAGCCCCAAGATGGAAAATACTCTCTTTTGCAGGTTCTATTATTTCTAGTAGGTTTTACTGGTTATTTTGACTATTGCCCTACTGGTTTATTTGCAAAAACTCGGGTAGGTTTGCTGTTGTTGGAAGAATAAAGTAAAACCCTAACTGATTTTCGAAGAGAAGCCCAATTAGAATAAAAATTCAATTTTATTACTGTAATAAAACCAACTTTTACTGACTATTTATTATATGCTAAGCACTGCTCTAAGAGATTTACATGCATTAAATTACTTAATCCTCACAATAACCCCATGAAGCAGGTAATTTTACTGCTCCCATTTTACATATAAGAAAACTGAGACCCAGGAAGGTTAGGTAACTTGCCCAAGGTCACAAAGCAGCAGTAGAGATGGGAACTCAGTCAATTCAGCTCCAGACTCCATGCTCCTAAACACTGCTCTCTCTGCCCACATCAAAATGCATACACTGATCAGAACCCAACCCAGGGAGAGCTAGCAAATTTAACACGGAAAAAATTTTCCAAATACATCAAATTAGACATATGACCTATAATTATATAACTGTGGCTAAATTCTCAATCTGCTTTCTTCTAATTTAGTTGAAACATTTGCAATTGAAAAAAATAAGTATTCAGTTGAAAAGCAATTCTTACTTATGATGAATTGATTTTGTGCCACAGGATTTCTGAGTTGCTGACAGGAATGGAAACATCATGGACTAAGTTAAAACATCCCTGCACATGGCCTTGCAAGTGTGCAAATATGAATAATTAAAGTGAGAAACAGTAAAGCTTTCAAAAGTAAGCTAATATTTTAAGTTGCTCACCTAAAACAAATATCTCCTAGGTCCAAATCCCATGTTTTCAAGCTCTCTTCTCAAAATGCTTGTGCCTTCAGACTAACTACTGGCCTCCACAAAAGTATCTGACCTAAGACCTATTCCTTTCTCCAAAACCAACCTCTCCCCTCCCTCAAAACTCAAACATTCTCTTCAGCTAGAAGGAATCCATTTAGTTTGGGAAAATTAACATAAAAATGTGAATGCCCAAAGGCTCCTGAAATTTTCCAAAGGCTTTTGTATTTTAGACAGAGGCTACTTTGATAATCCAAAGGAGTCTCTAATCAGAAGAATTATCAGAGTGAAACAAAGGGCATCAATATAGTTGTAGAAAGAATGGTATTTCAGAGAAAATAAGTTATTAAGAAATTGCTCCTTGCTAAAAAAAAGGGAAAAAAAGGCTTTCTTTCCACTTCTGCACTCATAGATCTAACATTTAAGATTAGATCAAATGTGGGGAGTTTGTCCCCATAAATGTTCCTCCAGCTATGAAGTGGGAGAAGAAGCTGCCATTTGCATGGATAGGTCTTTTGGAAGGGAGCTGTTTGTAAATTGGGGATTGCCTGGATCTTTCACATAGAACAAAGGTATTCCATATAGGTTAATCAGGAGGAGGGGTGAACCTTATTTTTTCAATGATTTCATAAATTTTTACATAAAAAATATATTATTATTAAGCACTGTGCTAGACAGTGGAATTCCAAAGGAGAATTTAGTTTGTATTAACCTTGTTGTGAAGTGTTTGCATATAAAAATCATTCCCAGAGAGTCATTAATTTAATCACTCCCTTTGACATTAAGGACACAGAATAAATAAGCCAGCATACAGGGGCTCACAGCCCCATGACAAATATATTTTTCTATGCATATTAAATAGTTATAATGCCATGAAAAGTCCAAGTATGGGATACCTTAGTTAATTTAACCTGGTTTTGCAATAGGCATGTCATATTTGTTGGAAATTGAGAGAACTTGAAGCAGATGACCGACTTTATCTTAGAATAAGCACTTACCCACCTATCCACACACAAACTTCTCCTCTGTTTCAGTTTCATGACCAAACTCTCAGCTCCGAGAACCCAATTTCTGGCTAATGGGAAGACTAGATTCTCCTGCACAGGTAAGTCTGCTTGATGGAAATCTGTAAAACTTTCCAGAGAGCATCTCACAAAAACAGCCAATACGTCTCAGTTGGATCTATAGTAAAATCCATTCATCTGTTTTAGTTCTGATTCTGTTGAACTAATTAAAACTCTATCAATTTCCTGGGCCAGAAATTCTCTAAAGGAAGAACAACTCAGGGTGTTGCTAGGGATTCTGTTTTTCACATGCAGGTCTCCAATGTGGGTAAGGAACCACCTCCAGGGGAAAGAGCCCTAAAAGGATGGAAGAGTGTGTGTGTGTCCTGTCCTCCTGCCAGATTTTCTGAAGAAAATGGAAAGCAGATTAAGAAGGCACGCCAACTTGAAGATCTGTGGAAAACTGCAATTTCACTTAAAGTAGTAGGTGGCAGTGGGGCTAGATGATGACTAAGAAAAGAGAATGAAAATGAGGAACACATGAAACTTGGAAATACTGAAAATCAGAGGCTTTCCCAGATAAGACAAAGGGTGTGCTAAAAATTTGCTATAGAAACATACAGGCATAAAAATTGGTGTCACTTCAAGATGCCTAATGGATCACTAATGATGAATCAGGAAACATGAGAGGCATCAGGTGCCCCACACCTGGAAGTGGACAGCCCCTTAGAGTCTCTGGGGGTGGCCTAAGGGGCTGGAAGGCCCTCTGGGCTTAGAGAAATCAGATGTCATAGGACTCTGATCTCTTGCAGATCAAATCATTTCTATGTATAACAACCCAAGTTGAATAAGCTGTATAACTATGTTTCAAAAGATAGTCTGCTGGTAGGTCACACCATGCTGCCTTGCAAGGTAATTTCTCCCAGAAACATCTTATAGGTATTTTTCCTTTGTATCAGGCATCCTAAATAACATGGTTACTTTAATAGAAGAACACTTGGATTAACCTTCCTAAAGGCAATCTAAAAATTGTTCACAATAGTAAATTGATTATAATGGAATGAAGTGAAGTTCCAAGCCAAACAGATTTACTTTGAATGAAGTATTGAATGTATTCTTTTATTTCTTATTTTTTAAGATTTGTTTTTTGATGTGGACCATTTTTTTTGGAAGTCTTTATTGAATTTGTTACAATATTGCTTCTGCTTTAGGTTTTTGGTTTTTTGGCCCCAAGGCATGTGGGATCTTAGCTCCCCGACCAGGGATCAAACCTACACCCCCATATTGGAAGGTGAAGTCTCAACCACTGCACCACCAGGGAAATCCCATTCTTTTAATTCTTAAATTGCATTTCTTTCTTGATTTTAACAGCTAGGTTTGAAGTAGGTTATGAACTATCAACTGAAAATAGATGGGGAAACATGCACAAAAGTTAGGAAGAATCCGACTCTCAGATTACCAGTCTAAAAACTGAAAATTTTTAGTTGTGATGATTAAAACTCTCAGAAAATTCCATCTAAATGAACATTACAACTCATTTAACAGAATTTATTATGGTCACTTCAAGTAACAGATGAGCAATACATGAAACATTCTTTCTGGCTAGGAAGTCATACTTGCTTTCAAGTTAGACATTATTTTTATCTAGATGATATTTTAAAATAATATTAAATAAACAAGATTTATCTATAGTGGACAAACCACTTGACATCTCAGTATCTTAGGCTATGTCTAAGTGATGCCACGATTAGTATCAACTTACTTTAAAAAATTTAGTCATTCATATTTATAATACAGAAACATATTCAGAGTATTTGTTATGTTAAAAAGTGACAAGTTATAAAATAGTATGCACATCATGGTTCCAATCATATACAAATGTGTACACAGTTGAATATATGTTTTCATATATATACACACACAAATAACACATATACACAGAAATAATATATATACAGATACACACACAAATAAATATGTAAATGTAACTGGGAGATATGCATGTATGAATATGACTAAAAGTAATTATTACATGATTAAGTAAAATAAATAAATCAATACACATGCACACACATATACACACTTGCCTCTCTTTTTAGAATTGGACATCAAACACAACATTCAAACCAACTTTAAATTTTTTACTTCATTTTTCTATCTGAAAATCATTTTGACAGAATAAGCATTTAGACATTTAAGAATTTAGAACGTATTTTAACAAATGACCTTTCTTCATTTTTTACCAGGTTGTAAGGAGGTATCATTCTTGGGATACAGTAGTGGTATTAGGGGAGAAAACAAACAGACAAACAAGCAAACAAATAACACTCCCTCACTTTATGTGGTATCAGTTTTAGGTTCAAAGGCAATTACAGATTAGAATCACTTTTTTAAAAAATCACTAAAATTCACATTTTAAACTATTCTAAGGTATTAGGCAGACATTTCGCAACAGAGTCAATGGTGATTAGGAATTTGGTGTCTACTCAGCTCTTATTTGTGTGTTTTATCAAAAGTAGCATGTTAGGTATTACTCACTTTGGGGCCTTGTAGTCCTGGTTTTCCTGGAGGACAAATACAGGGAGCTGCCGTTGAACCAACATCACTGGGACCATTGAAGCACTAAAAGACAAAAATGGAGATAAAGGCACATGGCAAGACACATACATATGTGCACATATGCCTGTATATGTCTATATGTGTGTGTGAAATGGTAAAGATATCTTATATTTACTGTCCAATTTTATTTAGTCCAATCCAATAAGAAATTCAGAATCACAAAAAAGCTATGAATACTAGATACATTCAAACTACATAAAAATGGGTTCTATTTATCTAACATACTTACAATTGTTGGAAGGAAGTTAGACAGTCCCACAATGCAAATACTACCTTAAGGAGAATAATAGTATCCAGGCCTACCTCACCGTTCTGAAAGAAAAACAACAACAAATGTGTTTTAAGACATGTTTCTAATTAAATGTCTAAATTATCTTCTTAATTTACAGATATTTCCTTGTCCAGGGTAGAGATAAATGAAGTATCAAAACCAGCAAGAGCTAAAACATTTGCTTGCAACGATACTAAAACATTACCTATTTATGTTATTCCCACATTTATAATAGGATAAAGGAAGGAAATTAGCAATGATGGAGAGTGTGCTTGGTATAACAGCCACACAAGAACAAAAATACCTCAATGTGGGGTTTATACGCTCTCTTGAACTTTCTGGGAATCACTTAAGAACCAGAGAAAAAGCCAAAACACATCTAAGCAAGTCGCAAACTGCATGCATTCAATTTTTTTTTTTTTTTTTTTGCGGTACGCGGGCCTCTCACTGTTGTGGCCTCTCCCGTTGCGGAGCACAGGCTCTGGACGCGCAGGCGCAGCAGCCATGGCTCACGGGCCCAGCAGCTCCGCGGCATGTGGGATCTTCCCGGACCGGGGCACAAACCCGTGTCCCCTGCATCGGCAGGCGGACTCTAAACCACTGCGCCACCAGGGAAGCGCGTGCATGCATTCAATTTTATGCAATTTACTTTAGAAAAGCTTCTTACTAAGCCATCTATTTCTTACTGAATGACACACAATTTTAAAATAGGTTAATAATCTTTCCAAACAATAACAGATTAGATCAGAAAATGAGAAGGTGGCAATGAAGATGAAAAGGGTAAACAAGCCTGAAAAAGTCATACCTGAGAGTGAGGAAGGAGCCATAAAAACACAGAAAAGTGGATGTGAGAACACAGAATCTACAATCTCACTTTATGCTTCTATTATATGCGGGGTCATAGTCATGGCATAACATCAATGGAGAAATAGCAATAAATCAAGTATGTACAATGGACTCTCAAAATGAAATAACTTCTTAATGCTTTTAGGAGAGATTTATATTCCAAGTTATAAGTATCTAAAATAAATATTATAGTGTTTAAACAACTACTTAAGTAGAAAATCCAGAATGAATCATTTCTAGAAGCTTCCATCTTTGATTTTATTACAGATCCTTCAAATGTGCTGCTCTATGTCCTCAAATTTTCAGACTATGGATCCATAATTTATTCAGTTTGATAGGAAATAAGAAAATGATGACAGCATGACTATACAAATGAAAAGAACTACGTAGGGTTCAAATATGACTGGAAATCCACATTGTCAAAAAGTTTTATGACATTTTACCTTATTTTCACTAGCAACAATATACTGTTTCTTGCCCAGGGAAAAGGGATTGATCTCTGTCGCACACACACACACACACACACACACACACACACTCACACACGTATATGATCAGACTCTATAACATTTTAGCTTATAATCTTTTTCTTCCTAACGCATTAATGAAAATAGCTAAATAAATAGAAATTTGCTTATATCCTAGAATTATAAGAAAATCCTACTTGGGTGGCAACAACAACAAAAAGAAAAATTTATACTCATTATGGTTTGAGAAAACGTGCTAGTAAACAGGAAAATGAATAATTTTCCATTCTTCAGAATTGTGCCACGTGAGGTATTTCACCCACACATTTAATAAAGTATAGAAATGTATTTTACTTACTGGACATTCAGACAACGAATTCTACGTTTTTCTAGAGCAGGTCTATCCCTGCTTCACTTGAGTAGTGGAACAATCAATCTGAGATGAGAAAATATTTCCCGTGGTCTTCCATTTACACTTGTACGCATTATAATTTTATTTCAATTATGAACCTCAAAATATGTTTTAATCAGTGTCATTTTATTTGCATTGACAATGAAGAAACAAATTAACTCTATATGTTAAATTAAAGCTCGTATATTATCTGCGTTTTATTTCTTGCTTTGAAAGTACTGAAGCAACACTTAGGAAAATATAATTCATCGTACTCACAAATCCAGGAATCTCACATGCTGTCTCCCGGTTGTTCTGCTCTGGGTCACAGTAGATTCGTAACTTTTGGACATCAAACTAGAAACATAAAACCAATCAAGTTAAAGTTGAGGCCCAAGCAAATTGTTTTATAAAAGCAATTCACATACACAGAAGCAGCCAGTGTAGTTAGCAATCATATAAAATATAGATCGAAACACTTAGCTTCGTTAACAATAAAAATACAATAAGCAATAAACATACAAAATTTAAATACTTAACATATAGTGTAAAGATGTGACGCAACAAAACTCCTAAGAAAAACTTCCCTAGCACCAAAAACAAACCTCTGACTTCTTTGGGAAACCCAGTGGAGCTTCTGTAGTATCCTTCTATTAAGAGCTCATCTAGACGGCATTTCCTAGACAACTTAAAAGCTTTCCCAGGCTTTCTGTGTTTACCCTACATCTCTTCACGTCCCTGATTGCACAGAGTCGGGTCAAGAAACCATCTTTAGTTTCAGAGATTTAGTTCTTGGCACGGAGTATTGTGTGATGAGTAAGCCCAGCACCTGTCACTATTTAAATATTTACTACAATTTGACGTGTAACATTAATACATAGAGACCATATGTGTAATCCTACATTTGAATATGACACAGTCTTCCCTTAATAGAAACAGAGTAGGAAAGACATACCTTTTCAAATAAAGGATTTTTCAAGAAATGGCTATCTTTTACATACACACTTCTCAACCTGCATACAGATATTCTAGTTTAAAGAGATACCAAAATAGTCACCGTTTTGTTTATGAAGAACACTGACATGCATTAATCTAATTTTATCCTCACAGCTGCAAAGAAATTTTTACAAGCCCCGATCACAGCTGTAATCCTTTCCCAAATTCATGATATATTCTATGCTTCTCCTGGGAAATATGAAATTGATGGTCCATAAGAACATAGATTCTACCCTGCACCTAGGGGAACAAATTTCTAAGAATTATTATATTGTTTGATTTTTCATTTTCATACACACACACAATTTCACTAATGAACTGACCACATTTTCATTAAGTCTCTTAAAGGAATTAAGTTAAATACAGTTAAATGGAATAAATACTATCACCAAAGCTCCATTTTATATAATACGAAAAGCAGATCATTTTTATCCACCTGAACGGTTTCTTCTTTCCCAGAGTATTTTCCAATTTGGGTTTGCCCACTGATGAACAGCCCTAAAACTGGATGTAAGGGCTTGTTTTCAATTTGTTGATCATCAATATACAGAGTTACATCTTGTTCGGTTACTAAGAGACGAATTTGATGCCAGCCTTCATCAAATAATGTCTGTAGGAAGAAAATACAGCAGATTCATAAATAGAGTTCCAAACAATCTTTTCATTTCTTTGTTGTCATCAAGTGTAAATCCATACCACCCAGATTGATCGTATCATATTCTAACTCACCCTGACCCAAGCTGGGTCTCAAAGGCCACCCAGCAATTATTTTAATCCCTAGCTGCATTTCCATTTCACATCTCAAAGTGGCTGTACCAAAGTATTTACTGAAACAACTCCCTCAAGGTCACAGATAAGTTCCTAATGTCCCAATCCAAGTGGCTTCTTTCATTCTCTCATTTTATTTACTTCATGGCAACTGTGGACCCTGTAACTAGTCCATCCGCATTGATGGTCTCAGCTTCCGTGATTCAAATCATCTTGATCACCTTCATTCCTTCTTCTACAACTGTCCATTCTCTATCTCTTTGAGGGTTCATTTTCCTCAACCTCCCTTTTAATGAGGGCATTCCCCACAGGTCGGTCCTTGACCTTTTCCATTCTCCCCTTGATGATCTCATTCATTCCAACAGTTCAGTTATAACTTTTATGGAATATCTCCCATATCCACATTGACATCCTGGACCTCTTTCTCACATATGGTACCTATAATTCTAACATTGGCTAGAATAATTTTGCCAGGAGTTTCACAATCATTCTGACACAGTATGTAACAAAATGAACTTGAACTATCCCCCAAACTTTCTTCCTCTCCCGATTTCCCTGGGATAATAGTATCCTCAGTTTCTAAACCATACAAGTGCCTTTACCTCTTTCCCCTTCCCTCAGTTGCCATAACAAATAGATGCAAAATTCTACCAAGGATGTGTCTTAAACACGACTCAAATTCACTTCTCCATTGCCATTCTCATTGCCATAATTTAGGCTCATAGATGTCTTGTTTTATTTGAATAATTTTCAAACACATCTCAATCCCTATCCCTTCCCTCTCCAAGCCAACCTTCTTACCTCTACTAGAATTAATATTATTAATTTCTGTATTCCTAGGACCTAGTCCAATTCCAGGAAAGAGTCAAAAGTATTCTTTACAAGAGAAGAAGGGAAAGAAGGAGAGGAGAGAGCTACTTTGACCATGACACGCCTGTGATCAAGACCTTTTGATGGAATCCCGTCATCCACTGATTGAAATGCAAAACCCTTTGTACGGTTCCCATGTCCATGCAAACTGAGCTTATACCTTTCTAGCTTTTCTTTCATGTATCTTATACTCCAAACACAGGGGGCACCACGTTCTATTCTATAAATAAAAACCCTACATTTCACCACACATGACTACTCAATAATGAACCATTAACTTCCGTGTCCTTCTCTCTCTCCAACAAAATCCTGTACATCCTTCATCCTACATTCCAAAAACCATCTCATTTATGAAGACTGGCCCACATTTTGTATTAGAATCCACTTTTCCTTCCACAGTCCACTAACTTTTCGTACTTCTTTTAGATACCAGAAGCACTGAATATCCCATTATAAATAAATTTCTTGAAGATTAGAAACATGCCTTATTCATTTGTCATTTCTCACAGAACCTAGCACATTGCCTTTAACGAAAATAGTAGACAACAATTTTTTTAAAAATGTATTCTGCTTACCAAATGAAGAAATTGGATAAATGCATAATTTCATGTATAGCCTTGTATATTTCCTAAATTATATAATGTACAATTTGACTATCATAATTACAGTAATAATCAAAATGTAATTGATTTTATCATGGCATCTATATTCTGAACACATTTGACTTGAAAAATACACTTTTAGTTTATGAATTTTATTAAATATATGCTCCTTTTGGGAATATAAGCTGTCATCCAAATAAATGTGAATTCTGTACATATTTCCTACCTGTATTTAATGTTCTGACAAATATGAATTTATCTCAATATCCTGTAGGACATGGCAGTACAAAATAGACAAACACAGACTTTGAAAGTGACCAGACCTAAATTAAATTCCTGATGTCACCACTTACTAGCCATGTTACTTGGAAAGAGAATTTAATATCCTTGAACTTTGGTATTTTATCTTTAAAATGAGAGCAATAGCTTCTTCCTTGGGTGATTATTATAATTAAATGTTCCTGGCACCTAGAAGCAGGCACTCAAAAATGTTAGTTCCTGCACCCCTTAATCTCATATGAATTAAAAAAAAATTTTTCACTAAAAATAGAGTTGCCATATATGATCCAGAAATCCCACTCCTGGACATATATCTGGACAAAACTATAATTCAAAAAGGTACATGCACCCCTATGTTTCTAGCAGCACTATTTACAATAGCCAAGACATGGATGCAACCTAAATATCCATCGACAGATGAATGGATAAAGAAGATGTGGTACATATATACAATAGAATATTACTCAGCCATAAAAAAGAACAAAATAATGCCCTTTGCAGCAACATGGATGGACCTAGAGATTATCATACTAAGTGAACTAAATAAGACAGAGAAGGACAAATATCATACGATATCACTCATATGTGGAATCTAAAATATGACACAAATGAAATTATCTATGAAACAGAAACAGACACAGAGACCAGAACTGTGCTTGCCAAGGGGAAAGGCGGGTGGGAAAGGGATGGGCTGGGAGTTTGGGATTAGTAAATACAAACTATTATGTATAGAATGGATAAACAACAAGGTCCTACTGTATAGCACAGGGAACTGTATTCAATATCCTGTGATAAACCACAATGGAAAAGAATATGAAAAAGAATACGTATATATATGTATAACTGAATCAGTTTTCTGTACAGCAGAAATTAACATCACATTGTAAATCAACTCTACTTCAATTAAAAAAGAAACAAATATTCTTCCTTTGTTCCTTTTAGTCAATGAAGCAAAATTAAAATATGAAATCAATATTTTTTCAGTCAGGTTCAAATTATGGCTCTCCTCTCCCAAAACACACAAACCTGATGGTCATTCCCCGTGAATACCAAAATCATACCCAAGCATCTTTACCTTAACTCGAGGGTCAGCAAAGGTGACCAGTTGTGAGCCATTAATGATGCTGGTTGTTGTAAATAATAAAGTTTTATCCACTCCATTTAAAGTAACTGCTATTTGTGGCCTTCCGTCAATGGTTAAAATTCTCCATAAATCCCACACTTTTTTGACCTTAAATCTCTGAGTGGAGACAAATACATATGATGGAGGAAGACCTTCTGGGAAAACGTTGCTGGAAAAAGAAGAACATGTATGAGCTTAAAGAATTCTCAACATGTCTACAGAAACATCAAGAAAACGCTGTATCGACACATAACGTTTACCTTGTGAGTTCTGATAAATCGACTTTTGATGTCACTTCATATCCTTTTATCTTTGTTGGTGAAAGCTGAATTCTTTTCTTAGCCTTTTTCTTTACACCCAAGCCTAAAAGAATATCAAACCCCTTCTCATCACGAGCTGCCACTGGAATTCGTGTTGGACAGACAGATTCTATAAAGCAAAAGCAAAAGGGGTAGAAGTTGATTAATCATGGGTTACTTCAACAAAAAGAAAATCAAGGGAGGAATATTAAAGAACATAGAATTATAAAATTTCTATATGCACACATATGTATGTAAATGCATTTCTGAGAAAACACGTGGGAGTGTATTTGGTATTTGAGAATGAAGTCTCAATTGCCTTCTTTCTCCCTAAAAGGGGATGAAAAAAAACAGAAATGTAAAAGGCACATTTGTTCATGGATTGTTTTAAGGGCAACACTATGCTGAAATTTACACTTCACTATTTTGAATATGAGGCAACTTAACACCTGGCCAGTAGGAGAGGGCTGGAGCAGGATTCATGATTCTCATCCAAGATTTGCTGGTAGTCACGCACCCTTGAATAATGCTCTCAAATTTCTTGGATCTAGGAGATGAATTCTGATTGCTTTCTTGCATTCCCAGCATTTGAGGGGTAAGAAATGTGTGTTGTTCCCAATGTTCTTTCCAGTTCTAGCAGTTTATAATCCTACAGTTCAAATATCTTGGTTCTCTCACTCTGGAAAAAACTTAACTGTACATCTTTTCTGTTCATGGAAAATCTTCAAATGGGCTTATTATCTCATCTATGATTAATCAGATTATATATTATATTAATCACATTTATAAATGAATAAAGACTTTTTCCTTAAGAAGAATCATTAAGGTTTGCATTATACAGTCATTTTTTTAAATTTAATTTTATATTTTTATACAGCAGGTTCTTATTAGTTATACAGTCATTTATATAAATTATAAAAATGTGATACGCTTTTCAATTCTCTGGGAAACCAGTGTCTCAAATTATGTGGAAAATTCTGTTTGGTTGCAATGCTATTAAACTGTCATACTGTAGGAATGTTGCAATATTTTCAGATTCTTCCAAGGCCATCGTATAACATACACATTGAGCCTGACTGCTTATATTTTATAGAGCAGCTAAGAGAATAAAAGAACAAACTCCACTAAAGGTACTTTAAGATAATCACTCTCTTACAAAACATTAAGAAAAGGGAAAAATATCATATTTATAAAACAGTAAAAAGTAAAGAGATGAATTTTGTTAGCCCAATAATACTGTCATAACTTGTACCATAGACTATTAGAAATTAAATAAAGGTTTGATATAAATAAAATTAGCTGTATTCCTGGGAAGGGAGGGGCATTTTTCCTCTTCAGGTCTGAGGATGCTGAGTTTTTGTTTGTTTGTTTGTTTGTTTTTTAAGTAGCTTTACTGAGGTAAATTGATACTCAGTAAACTAAACATAAAGTTTACCATCTGATTAGTTTTGACATATGTATACACCTGTAAAACCATCACCACCGACAAGATAATGAACATATGCATCACCCCCAAAAGTTTCCTCATGTTCATTGCAATCTCTGTCTGTCACCATTCACTACCCCACTCCCATCCCCATTCTCAGGCACCACTGATATGCTTTCTGTCACTACAAATAAGTTTGAATTTCGTATAGTTCTATAAAAAATGGACGCATATTGTATGTACTCCCTCTTGTCTGGCTTCTTTCATTCAGCATGATTATTTTAGATCCACTCTGGTTGTGTGTTTCAGTAGTTCATTCTTTTTTGCTGCTGATTAGAAGTCCATTGTATGGATATATCACAATTTATCTGTATACTTATTGATGGACATTTGAAACATTAATATTGGAAATAAAATAAAGGTTTGATATAAATAAAAGTAGATGTGTTCCTGGGAAAGGAGGGGTATTTTCATCTTCAGGTCTGAGGGTGCTGAATTTTGAAGGGACCTATTCAATCACATTCTTCTTCCTCTGGGAAGCTTAGAGCTAACTGATGGGAAGATACAGGAACCAGGCAAACAGAAGATGCTGGTTAGAGGCGTGATCCAGTGAGTCTGATGAGACTGTACACTGTAATTAACCACCCCCGCCTGGCAGCCCAGCAGGGCTGATTCAATCCCCACCCACCTCAGGAGCAGGACTGCCTGTTAAGTTCACATATGATCTAAAGCGGAAAGGGAACACCAGCTCCACAGACCTGCTGATCCAAAGGGAAGAACATCTAAGGCACTTCGCCAGCTAGGACCAGCTTCTTTTATCAAACTCCCTTATCCGAAAATGCCTCTTCTCATCAGTGGTAAAGAGTGAAAGAAGGTGCGGAGAGATCAGAAAAGTCAATCTATATACTCATTGCAGCATCGGTTTTAATTTTGAAGAATGAGAACCAAAAAGAAATTGCCTGAATCAAGAAAAAAGCCAATTCAGGTGAATTTTGAGCAGAAGAGTGACAAATCAGACTTCACTATTAAGCCATCTTTGCATTTTGAAATAATCCCTATTCTGACAAATATTATTCCTTTACTACATTACTGGACTAGTGTTTTATTTAGCAAACCTTTTCATCTCTACTTAAAACTGAGATTTGTTATAATTTTAAAACTTTTTAATATAAAATCAAGATGACTTATTAAAAAAAAGTCAGTCTGGCTGAAGTCCCTCCACATGAAAACATAAGAAGCAGAAAATAAGTGTCCCAATAATACTGTATAACTGAGTTGAAATCATAAATCAATAAACTAAATTAAATTTTTCCTGTCATTATGATGCAGGGTTTGTTTCTAGCAGGGGGCAGGGTAATATAGAACAATAGGAGGCCTCACTTCAAATGCACTTGATTTAAAACTGCAAAAGAAAGAAGTTCAGCTGAAAAGAAAATGTGTTAAACATGACATCATATAAATATTCAGATTTGAATTGCTCCTCTGATTTACTTTACAAAAGAGAAGTTATAAGATGGTAAACAAAGAGCTCCAACTGAAGACCAGAATCTGAGGTTTAGACCTCAGCCTCTCTCTTAACCTCTCATGAACCTCTGGCTTCTCATCTGTGACATGAGAATAATGACCTCCTTCACAGGGATTTTTTTGGGATCAAATGTGATGAAGTATGTAAAAATGCTTTGTAACTTCAAAATAGCATGCACGTGGGGGGGATAAAGCAAGTATTGTGTTCATCCTTTTTCTTTAATCAAATTTTTGCACTGTATTCTAATCCCCAGAATTGTATAGGAAACAGTGTGGCATGGTTCGTGAAATCAGGAATGTAAATTAACAATCATGTTACAGCCACATTTTCATTACCACTTAGTACATCTCATTAGGAGAAATGTATTTAGATAATTATATTTTCCTTTTTTTTTTGGCTTTCAATTTTTTTAAATTGTAAAATATACATAACATAAAATTTACCATTTTGACTATTTTTAAGTGTACAATTCATTGCCATTAACTACATTCAAATGTTGTATAACCATCACCACTATTTCCAGAAAAGTTTTATTATTCAGAAACAGAAACTTTGTACCCATTAGACCATAACTCCCCATTCCTCTCTCCTCTCAGCCCCTGGTACACCCATAGTTTTTTGAAGAAATAATTTTTCTTCCAAATTTGCTCACCTACAAGAATAATAAAATACCCTTACACATGGAAACTGAAAAGTAAAATGTAGTTAAAATGCTCAAATACAGTTTGTATGTTTGCATATACCTAGCTAGAGGAAACAGATAAAAGAAAGTTTCCATATATAAAAAGCTACTTTGATTGCCAACCAACAATTCTTCCACAAACTTCTAGGGAAACAGAGGTCAATAATTAACTTCCCTATTGTGTAGGAAAAAAGAAATCTATGTATAACTATACAAACACATACAGAGAGGGGAATGGATACTGGAATTAAAAACTGGAACTTGGAAGCTGTCATTTTAAGTACCAGGAAAATCAAATGCTAAGAGAGAGTCAGTTGGGACTTGCTATAACACATACAACAGGTAAGTAGAACAATCTAGATAAAGCAAGTTAGTTTAAAGGAGTGCATTCAGGAGCAAGAACCAAAAGAAAAACCTCAAAGCCTTAAGTTCACAAATGGTTTCCTACACAGACTACACAGTTATAATTTTATTTGACTCTAATACGTTCAGAGAGTATTCAGAAAAGGAACACTTTCTGGGGTGGAGCACACATTAGTCCACTTACTTTAAACACTGGGGTCCAGTAATAATTGCTTTTCTGTTAAATCCCAGGGCTTAGTAGTATAAGTAATTCAGTCTTATTAGGATCATAAAAATGTGTTTTATTTAAAATCCTGCCATGGACAAGAACACAAAAACTGTGTATCTCTTGAGTCTAACCAGGGAAATCACATGTGTCTAGCTACAGCTTTCTACTTATAAGTTAATATGATAGGGGGACTATTACATTAATTAATAATGAACACATTATTCCAGATCACACCTAGCCTAGTTTATAAGTGCCTACTTAATCCAATTGCAAGATTGTTTGTAAGTCCACCCTCTGCAGAAGTCACATATTTTAACTGACAACTGGGAATTTTATAAGGAGATTTGTGGTCAGAGACCAAAAGTAATTTTAGTGATCCAGACCCGATAATCCAATAAAACATAGTTGTCTACGGTGCCCCTGGTACAGTTTAGGTCTGTGAAAGCCAGCTTCTTTAAACTTTCCTGGATTGAACTTGGTTTTAATGGTAAGGCAAACATGAGTATAGGTGCCAAAGATAGACAATCCTCAATGGCATGTAGTGGCAATTTAAAACATTTGCCTTCCTGAAGGTCTATTATATCACCATGGACTTTAACATCATGTACAAATTTATAAAAAAGGAGGCACATTCACCAAGATTGTGATAACTTAGACTCCATCCCATCATATTGGAAATACACTAAAGTAACAATAGCAAATCTGAAATAAATTATCCAAGTAGAAATTCTCTTACTAAAGCCCAAGTTCACAAAGTTTCTTTTCTCATCACATGACTGAATGATCTCATTCTATTTTACCAGCAAGTAATCCCACTGTCCTGAAATATAGGTTGATTTAGAATCCTTCATCAGAGGAAGATGTCTGCCAAACGCATGGCTAACAGTAGGACATAGTAAGTGTAGATTTTTATAACACTCCTTTCAGTGGTGAGTCAATGGGATCAATAAACTCCAATTAGCCTTAAGTACAACTTATGCACAAACCAGAAAAGTCAAAATTGTTTTCACCAGTAAGTAGCCTCACCAACATAGAAGATATTATTTTTCAACACTAAGAAAAAATATAAGAAATGGAAACCCATCCTTGCCTTAAAAAATAGCTAAGGAGAATACAATTTTAAAGGCTTACAAAATTACAGAACAACTCATCTGGTTTTGCCATTTTTCATTGTAAAGCCATTGATTATGTAATGAAATGCTTTTTTTTTTTTTTTTTGGCTGCATTTGGTCTTCGTTGCTGCGCGTGGGCTTTCTCTAGTTGCGGTGAGCGAGGGCTACTCTTCATTGTGGTCTGTGGGCTTCTCATTGCAGTGGCTCCACTTATTGTGGAGCACGGGCTCTAGGCACACAGGCTTCGGTAATTGCAGCACATGGGCTCAGTAGTTGTGGCACACGGGCTTAGTTGCTCTGTGGCATGTGGGATCTTCACAGACTAGGGCTCGAACCCATGTCCCATGCACTGGCAGGTGGATTCTTAACCACTGTGCCACCAGGGAAGTCTGAAATGTTTCTAAGTTATTTTTTCCTCTGACCAAATACTATAGATGAAGAAAGGTAGTGTGTCTTGCCTTTACACGTATCCAGACAATAGTCTGTGTCCAATTCCTGTAACTCATTCTTTACTCCTTTTCTTTTCCATTTTTAATTTGAATTGGAAGAACTTTTGTCAGATATTACATTTATGCATCATTTTAACATACAAACTCTATTTTTTTAAACAAACATCGATGCATCTTAACATGTTCCTCTGCTGCTCTAATATCTAGCATACTGATATTAACGTTCATTAGATGTGGTCTCTCTCACTGACAGGGCTAGCCTTCATAACCAGTAGGATATTGTAGAAATGAAGGGGTGTGGCTTGCAAGTCTAGACGATGAAAGACACTGCAGCCCCCCCTTGCTCTCTTGGACCACTCACTTCAGGGGAAACCAGCTGCCATGTTGCAAGGATGCTCCAGCAGCAACTTGGAGACGTCCATGTGACCAGGAACTGAAACCTCCTGCCAATAGCCAGCACTGACTCACCAATCTTGTGAGTGAGTCACCTTGGAAGCAGACCCTCTAGCCCCAGTCATGCCTTCAGCGGTCTGCCGACTCAACTGACATCTTGACTGCAATTCCTTGGGAGAACCTGAATCAGGACTATTCAGCCCAGCTTCACCCATGTCCCTGATCCACAGGAACTGTATGAGATAATAAATGTTACTATTATTTAAACTGCAAAAAATAAAATGAGATAAAATAAGGTCTCTATCACCAAGGTTGGAGGCAGCCACTTAGCCTAAGATTTCACTTCAAGAAAGTGATGTTGACAAAGTCAGGAACCAAACCTGGATCTCGTTCTGACTCCAGAGATTGGGCTGGACCACCATATTCATACAGACTCAGGTTTAAAGAAAAAACATTCAAGTGCTTTACTTTAATAGACATTGTGCTTACTGATTTTTTTTAACTTTTTTATTAAGATACAACCTACATTCAGTAAAATGACTTAATCTCAAGTATACAATAGTTCAATTGCCACACATGCCTACACTCACATAGCTAGCCTCAGAGAAGACAGAATCTGTCTAACACCTTGAAAGCAACCTCATGATCCTTCCCAGAGGATAACCACCACCACCAGAAGCCACCACTGTTATGATTTCTGTCCCCATTGATTAATTTAGTTTTGTCTGTTCTTGAACTTAATATAAATGAACAATGCAGTATCTTTTTTTAAAATTTGACTTCTCTTGCTCAACATAATGCCTGTGGATTTATCCCTGGTTTTGCACATAAGAGTGATGTGGTTTTTGTTGATGGTATTGCTGTGTAGTATTCTACTATATGAATTATACTATGATGTACTTATATCCATTTTTCTGTGGGCAATCATTTGAGTTGTTTCCAGTTTGGGATTATTTTAAATAAAACTGCTATGAACATTCTTGAATAGTCTTTTGGTGAACATATGAACTTATTTCTCGTAGTTAAATATCTAGGATAGAATTACTGTTTCATAAGATAGCAGTACATTTGTCCTAATAGATAATGTCAAAGACTTTCCCAAAGTGGTTGTACCAATTTTCACTTCTACTGGCATGCCAACTGTCACTTAAAAAGGTTGAAGCTGTTATGAGCATAAAATAGGTAATTAGGTGATAGCTATCATACATCATATTTTAGAGAGAGAGAAAGGATGGGAGAATGAGCATTTTATACAAGCTTTAAATATTCCTAAGAAAATTATTGTGAATGTTTTCTTGTTTATTCCTTTCCTAGAAATAATTAACTTATACAGCTGCATCTAGATCCAATCATAAACACTGAGAGAAAAGTCTGTATGCTATAATTTGTATATTTTCTGAATCATGCGATAGTCATCCTACATTTTCCAATTTAATACCCAAACATCGCTTTGCACATAAAATATAAACATATCATATTCCTTTATTTGAAACATTGCTCTAGCCTCTCTAATTAAATGAATGGAAAATTCATATTTTTGGATATACTACAAGCCCTTGACAATGTAGATTGTCACCAATTCAGATTAGATTTAAATTCTTTTAATCTACAGATAGAATATAAAGTTATTACCCTGAATATTCTATGAGGTTTAATGAAATATTATACTCCATCATATCCCATCTGCCAAACTTCACCCCACCTCCCACCTCTCATTTTTCCATGCCCCATCTCTGTGGTTGTAAATTCAAGCATATGTGTACCAATAGTGGGGAGGCAGAAGGGAAGGATATGAGTTTCATGTGAGGGCAGACAAGTTAATCACATACATGTTATGAAATCATGTAAGCTAAAATACTCACTACCTCCAAAAACAACTCAGTTGTCCTGGCCATGGCACCTGATATGTGTACCTTTACCTTTTATGTCTTCTACTGAAATGGAAGTTAAACTGAGTAGGGTAGAGTAATATACCAGGCCATTATTACAAAGTATTATAAAGTATTATAAGACTTAAATTAGATAATCAAATTATCCAGCAATCACCAAGCAAAGAGTCATAGAAAATATGAATAATTTTCGGTGAGAGAAAAAGAAATTCAGAAGTTGTGAACATCATTCCAAGTTAAAGTGCATCATGGTGGAAAGCACTGGAGGGAAAAAAGTCACTAAGTTTTTGGAATGAAAGACACCAAAGTTCCACTTGGGCAAGTGGTATCCCTCTCTCACTCTCTCACTCTCTCTCTCTCTCTCTCTCTCTCTCTCTCTCTCTCTTTATCTCTATCTCTCTTTATCTTTCTCTCTGTCTCTCAAGATATGGCTACATTTGCACAGCTAATTGCTAATTCTGACCTCTGGTCCCTCTTGAGTGAACACCATATACTCTTTTAAGAAATAGATAAGTTTCCTGCTTCATCCAAAAGTCAAGAGAGTGGAAAATGGAACAGTAAGAATACACAGGCAGTTTTCCAGGACCTGCTCTTTTAACTACCCACACCTGTGCACAGGCAAGTTCAGCTCACCTGAATCAAAATATGGGCCTTGAAACCCCATCATTCAAGCCACAAGCTGTTGGAAGCCCTTGAAGACACCTAAGGAAGGTATCTTCCAGAGAACAAGGGGAAATTACTTTCTTTTCCCTCCTCATTCTGTTGCACCAAGCCCATGCCTGGTTGACTCATAAAAAGAACAGAGGAGTGAAGTCAGCAAGATGGCAGAATAGAAAGTCCCAACCCATATTCTCCCACTGAAACACAGATTGGACCAAAATACATTTGTGAGATTCCGGTTAGGAAGCTGAAGTTCCCCAGGTGAGCACAAAGCCAAGAACAGCTTCAATGAAACAGGTAGTTAAGAATAATTTTACCTTACCACATCAGTCCCTCTCCAAGCTGACACAAATAAGTGCCAGGAGAGATGCTCTAGCTTATAATGACTCCCTCAGGAGGGAAAAAGAAAAGTGGAGCATGCATCCAATGCTCCAGCTTTCAGCTTGTCTTGCCTCATTTGCAGCACTGAAGGAACCAGAATCATTTGGATACCTGTGGACTGCTCAGAACAAATAAAAGTGGGAGGGTGGCTTGTTGTGGCTGGCATGGCTCAGCATGATCAGGAGAAGACACACAACCTGAGACTTCTCCCTCAGAAAGAGAAAAGAGTGGAGCATGTATCCAGCATTCTAGATTTTCAAAGTGCTGCCTGAAGGAATGATACTGGTCTTGCCTGACTAAGGGTGCTGACAGGGAACCAGCATACCTGGACACCTGATGACCACTGAGAACAAAGGAGTGGGAAACTTGTGGTTAGAGAACTAGAGAACTTGAAGTATTACAGACAGACACCAAAGGGACAGATACCAAAGGGAGTGAAAGATTATGAGCTCCTGAAAAAGAAACCAGTCTCTCTAATTAATGAATTGCTCACACAATTCCAGAGAAATCACATCCCTCCAAAAAAGGTTTCAGAATCTCTAGCCAGAGTGATTGCTGAGGGATTTCCCCTGTGCAAAGCCAGTTGGTAAAGACTGGGAGAGGTATTGGTTTTTTCAAATGTGTGAATCTTGAAACAAACTATGAGATACATGACCCAATCAAAGGAACAAAATAACTCTCCAGATACTGACCCTAAAGAAAGGGAGGTGTATTATCTGACAAAGAATTCAAAATAGACATCATAGGATGTTCTATGAGCTCAAGAAAATGATGCATCAACAAAGTGAGAAAGACAGAAAATGTAAAGGAGAACCAAACAGAAATTTTTGGAGCAGAAAATAATAATTGAACTGGAAAATTGACTAGAGGGGTGCAAAATCAGCCTTGATCAAGTAGAAGAAAGAATCAGCAGACTTGAAGACAGGTCCTTTGAAATTATCCAGGCAAAATTTTAAAGAATGACAAAGACTGAAGAAAGCCTACATGTCTTATGCCCACCATCAAGTAGACCAATATATAGATAATGGGAGCTGCAGAAGAAGAAGAAAGAAAGAAGCAAGCTTGTTTAAAGAAATAATAGCCAAAAACTTTTCAAATCTAGGAAAGGAAATGGACATCCAGATTAAAGAACTCAAAGATATCCACATCAAGACACATTACAATCAAATTGTCGAAAACCAAAGACAAAGAGAGAACTTTGAAAGCAGCAAGACAAAAGCAACTCATTATGTACAGGGCACCCCATGACACAATCACCAGATTTCTGAGTAGAAATCTCACAGGTCACAGGGGAAAGGGATAATATATTCAAAGTGCTCAAAGAAAAAAAACTGCCAACCAAAAATACTATATCTGGCAAAACTGTCCTTCAAAATAGAAAGAGAAATAAATACTTTCCCAGATTAAAAAAAGCTGAGGAAGTTTATTACCACTAGACCTGCCTAATAAGACATACTAAGGAAGTCCTTCAAATTGAAAGGAAAGACTATTAAACAGCAACACAGAAGCACTGGAAAGTATAAAACTTGCTGATAAAAGTAAATATATAGACAAACTCAGAATACTGTAATACTGTAACAGTGGTATTTAAATCATTTTTAATTCTGATACAGAAGTTAAAAGACTAAAGTATAAACTATGTGAAATTGTATTAATGAATACACAATATAAGAGGATGTAATTTGTGGCATCAATAAAAAAGTGTAAAGAGGGCAGGAATAAGCAAAAATACAGAGCATTTGAAGTTATCAACTTAAAATAGATTGATATAACTATATGATGTTTTATGTAACCCCCATGGTAACCACAAAGAAAATACCTATAGAAGATATGCAAAAGTATATTTAAAAGGAAACAAAGCATGTCACTACAAAAAAATCAATGAAACACAGAAGACAGCAAGAGAGAAAAGAGCGATAAAAAAAAGCTGAGTCAGAAAAAAATAAATGACAGTATTAAATACTTCCTTATCAGTAATTACTTCAGATGTGAATTGATTAAAATCCCCAATAAAAGGTATAGAGTAGCTAAGTGGACTTAAAAAAAAACAACAAGATCTATACTATCTGCAAGAAATTTACTTTAGAATTAAGGACACACACAGGATAAAAGCAAAGGGATGGAATAAGATACTCCATACAAATGCTAACCAAAAGAGAACAAAGGTGGTGACACTTATATTAGTCAAAAACTGTCAAAAGAGACAAAGAAGGACATTATACAATGAAAAATGGTCAATTCGCCAGCAAAACATAACGATTATAAATACATATGCACTCAACATTACAGCACCCAAATATATGAGGCAAACATTGACAAAACTGAAGGGATAAATAGACAGCAACACAATAATAGTAAGGGACTTGAATGCTCCACTTATAATAATGGATAGAACATCCAGACAGAAGATGTGTCTGCAAACAGATCTGGAAACAGAGAATTTGAACAACACTATAGACCAAATGGATCTAACAGACATATATAGAACAGCGACCCACCACCACCCACCACCACCACAGCAGCAGAATACATATTATTCTCAAGTACAAACTAAACTTCTCCAGCATAGATAACATGTTAGGTCAAAAAAAAAGTCTTAACAAATTTAAGAAGATTGAAATCATACGAGGTATATGTTCCAACCAAAATGGAATGAAACTAGAAATTAATGTCAGGAAGAAAACTGGAAAATTCACAAATATGTGGAAATTAAACAATATGCTCTTGAACAATCATTATGTCAAAGGGGATATTAGAAATTATCTTGAGATAAACAAAAACTAAAACACAACATACCAAAACTTATGGGATGCTGCAAAAGCAGCAGTAAGAAGGAAATTCATAGCAATAAAAATCTACATTAAAAAATAATAAAGATCTCAAATAAACAGCCTAACTTTACAAGTCAAAGAACTAAGAAAGAACAAACTAAGCTCAAATTAGAAGAAAGACTCTCAGATAAAGAAAGAAATCATTGCACATCACTTTTAGGCGGTCCTGAAATAAGCAGTGTATTGCAGAATACACCTCCGAGGAAACAATAGGTCCATGAAGATGAAATAATCTATGTGGGAACAAAGAGGTGGATAATATTTTGTACATCATGGATCAACCACAGTACAGTATAAAAGGGAATGATATTAGGAAATAGTAATCCTATATGCTAAACACCTCAAAGTAGAAGTTAACTATTTGTCCAAAACAAAAATGAATTTGTTAAATAATCAAACACAAATTATATGATTTGAAGAAGCTGCAATACAGCAATGCATTAATTTAGTGCATTAATCATAATCTAATACAGTACAAAAAGTCAAGTGCAAAAAAGCCCATATCTCCCACAAGTACAATTTCAAAAAGTACATTTTAAAAGATGTCTATTGTACAGTGAACATGCGAACTGAATAGACACAGACATTACTTACATTCTTTTTCTGAGTGTAGTTGAAGAAATATTTGGCAAGATTTCGAATTTGATTTTCTTTTTTACAGATCATACATTTTAGCTGAAAGAATTTTTACCCGTTTTCACACAGCAACTCTTTCATGTGTATTTTAAAAATTTTTATCTAGAGAGAATGCATTTACCAAAATACAGATCTATAGGAAAATTCTCTGAAGCAAATATTAAACAGACATATTTAATCAAATATAAATTTTAGGATTAAGATGAATGGTAAGTGGGACTTCCCTGGTGGCTCAGTGGTTAAGAATCCACCTGCCAATGCAGGGGACACAGGTTTGAGCCCTGGTCCTGGAAGATCCCACATGCCACGGAGCAACTAAGTGCATGCACCACACTACTGAGCCTGCGCTCTAGAGCCTGCAAGCCACAACTACTGAGCCCATGAGCCACAACTACTGAAGTCCGCGTGCCGAGAGCCTGTGCTCCTCAACAAGAGAAGCTACCACACCGCAACGAATAGTAGCCCCTAACCTAACGAAGAGTAGCTCACCGCAATTTGAGAAAGCCCGTGTGCAGCAACGAAGACTCAACGCAGCCATAAATAAATAAATAAATAAATAAATTTATAAAAAAAGAAAAAAGGTGAATGGTAAGTGAAATTTCACCATGAAAATTCTATTTTAATAATAAAATATACCTAGCTTGAAAGCCAAAAATTTCTAACAACATATTAAAAATCTAAATCCCTTTGACCTGTTCAACACAACAAAAGTCAACACAGTCTTACTGTTAGAGATTCATAAAAAGAATAACTGTAATGACCATTTGTACTTACTTGTTAGTACCTTTTTTAAAGTTTTATTAAAGAAAATGCTTAATCTTCTATGCTTTTTTTCTCTTTGTTTTGAAGTAGTTGTTTAATATTTCCATGCATTTTAAAAGAAATAATCCAAAAAGCTTTAAAATGTTTTTCTCTACCATACCTCCCAAATATGAAGAAAATGAAGGAATTAATTTGTTTTCTAAGCCACAATCATTTAGAAATTTTTCTATCAAATGTGAACCAACCTATTTGTATATTATTTTGTAGGCAAACTGGGAAAAAAGTATTTCCATCTACATGAACATTATTTTTAGGTATATAGTATATTAAATGCCTATAATATTAAAAATAAAAGATATGAATAAATTATTCTTCCCCCAAAATAATGTGAACACACGCATGTCTATACACTAATAGGATTAATGTTTACCAAAAACTGGAACTTTCCCATGGGGACCTATCATACACATGAAGTCAGTTTTATGAAATGATATAAACATAATTGACTGGTAAGTACAATATTTTCAAATGTTCCCTCATTGCTGGTGGGAGTTTAAGTTTTTCTCATGTGGAATTTTTAACATTCTTCCAAAGTTTTAAAAATGTTAGTAATTTGATCTTTGTTTTCTGAAGAAATGATGACAGATTCCCATTCAGAATTAGGTAGAGGAATATTCACTGTTATTTGTATTAGAAAAACGTAGAAATAAACCAAACATACAAAAATGGAGAAATTAAATAGATTATCTTAAAAGATTTTCCACTATCATATTAAAAGTATTAAAATTATATACACAATAAGAGTATAAATAATATGAAAATAGAGTATGAAATTATATATACAATATTATCCTTATTTAGGCACATGAATAAACTCTCAGACACACTGAAATCAAAAAAAGAAAAGATTAGGATGAAAAAGACAAAAACTTGTTAACAGGAGTGATATGATCATGTGTGGTTTACATATATTTTAATTATTTAGGTGTTTTATTTTCTACCATCTCCACAATAAACATATTGTAATTGAAAAGAAAACACAAAATATTATATTTCCCAACTGTAGATTTTATAAGAAAGCAATTGTTTCTAAAAACAAAATTTATCCAGAAAAATATAGCACAAAAATATGTGCTCACCTCATTTCTAACTTAAATAATTTGACATTAAATATAACCATCTTCCCCAGTTCCCAAATGAACAGGTTATACCAAAATGTAAGAAAGCATCATTATTACTGTTTCCACATTATATTAAGGCTTACCTTCACAAAGTTTCTGCTTCATCACCTCCCTTATTTTGGATATTGCAATATAGTCTTCCACATAAAACACGTAAGTAGATGAAGGCTTGTTGGCAATAGCTCTAAGTTCTGCGTCTTCTGTTTCTGAACCAACACCGATGGCAAATAATGTTATTTTACTGTCCCTTGCTGCTTCTGCCACATCCTTGACTTCATCTTGGGATTTACCATCCGTAAGGACTACTGCCATCTTAGTCAGCAATCGTGAAGACTTGGCAAAAAGGTAATCAAGGGCAAACTGGATGGCCTTTCCAGTCTTTGTGTTTCCTCCCAAGTAGTGTATGGACTCCATAGCTGCCATCAAATTCTCTCCTGATTCGTGGCTCCCAAGGGGAATCTCCAGGACAGGGTAGTCACTATACTGAACCACTCCAACCTGAATAAACTTCGGTCCTATGTCAAAGTTTTTTGTGATATTGACAAGCCACTTTTTCACTATTTCAAAGTTTTCTGGGCCAACACTGTAAGAGCCATCCAAGATGAAAACTAAATCTGTTGGAGCAGTACGGCAACCTAAGTGAAAAAGAAAACCATCAGAGTATATGTGTTACATAAAAAACAAAAATTAGAGGTTTTAAATGAATGAATTTTTAATTAACCAGACAGGGGGAATCCTTTCACATGTATATACATAAAGTCGCCACAATGTATAGTTTAACTATCTTATAATTTTATACGTCAATTATACCTCAATAATGCTAAATTTTTTTAAAAAGATAATAGTAACCAGTTCATAAGAGCTTTGTGAAGATTAACTATGACACACTGACTAGCCTATGAAAATTCTTTATAAATGAGGGCTATGATTTTTGTTGATATTTTTTAATTAGCTTGTCTTAATTTAAGTATTAATGATTCAGCTTTAAAAATAGGGAATAGGGACTTCCCTGGCGGTCCAGTGGTTAAGACTCTGTACTTCCACTGCAGGGAGCATGGGTTTGATCCCTGGTCCGGGACCTAAGGTCCCACATGCTGTGCCATGTGGCCAAATAAAAAAAAATAAAAATAGGGAATAAAAAATGGATGCTGTATATGAATATGATATCTAGATAGCTCTGTAGGGGCAGGTATTACTATAAAGCAACATTTTATTGTATTTCTCCACTGAATAAATGAAAACACAAAAAATTTTAATGAATGATTTTCGGCTATAGACTAACATCATTGCTTTAAGTTATCAGTGAAATATGTTTAGTTCAATGCTAACCTGAAATATTTATAAAAATTTATGTAAACCAATGAATGGGGGTAAGAAATTATAAACAAACTTTCTGCTATCTTCAGGACAAAAGTAGCCAGCAAAGATCCACATTCTTGATATAGTTGAGAAAATGTAAATGAACCAAGGTTATGAAAGCAGTCACTCTTGCACTATATGCAAGATGAATGTTTAAAGGTCTGAATGCTCATCTTCAGTCACAAATGTAGCCAAAACAATAGCTCGTGTGAAGTGAATCTATGTTCAAGGGCATAAAGCTATTCCTTTCTCTGTAAAGATTCTTGTTTCAAGATACCAAGAAACATGAGATCAGCACATCTTAGAGTTCTACCAGGAAAAAAAAAAAAGACTATCTGTGGTGTAAGTTATACCCAGACAAGTTCTAAGCACTTGTGAAAAGAAAAAAAAATCTTCTTTGCAGCCACTACGGAAGACAGTAAGGAGGTTCTTCAGAAAACTAAAAATAGAGTTGCCATATGATCTAGCAATCCCACTGGGCATATATCTTTAATTCAAAAAGATACATGCACCCCTATGTTCATAGCAGCACTATTCGCAATAGCCAAGACATGGAGAAAACCTAAATGTCTATCAAAAGATGAATGGATAAAGAAGATGTGGTTCATACATAAAATGGAATATTACTCAGCCATTAAAAAGAATAAAATAATGCCATTTGCAAAAACATGGATGGATATAGAGATTATCATACTAAGTGAAGTAAGTCAGAAGGAGAAAGACAAATACCATATGATATCAGTTATATGTGGAATCTAAAATATGGTACAAATGAGCTTATCTATGAAACAGAAACAGACTCACAGACATAGAGAACAGACCTGTGGTTCCCAAGGGGAAAGGGGAGTGGGGGAGGGATGGGCTGGGAGTTTGTGATAAGTAAATACAAACTATTATGTAGAGAATGGATAAACAACAAGGTCCTACTGTATCGCACAGAGAACTATATTCAATATCCTATGATAAACTATAATGGAAAAGAATATTAAAAAGAATGTATACATATTTATAGCTGAATCACTTTGCTGTACAGCAGAAACTATCACAACATTGTAAATCAACTATACTTCAATAAAAAAAAGATTTCCTTAACTCTCTTTTCCACAGTACACAACATGCTTCTTTTCCACAGTACACAACATGCTTCTAACTTGATAGAAGCATGATATCATGCTAGGTACTGGCTTCAAACATACTTGAGATATCTCAAAAAGCTCCCAGCCTAGTTAAGATGGACAACTGGCTGGTTAGAGAAAGTACAAAGAATTATGAGAACATTGAGGAGAGGGTGGCAACCTAACTATGTCAAGCCAGGGGCAGTTTTGTTGGAAGGCTGAGATCAGAAAGCAGAGGTTTAACCAGGTCAAGAGGACAACATTCTAAGCAGAGGGAGCAGCAAGTGCAAAGGTCCAGAGGTGAGAGACAGACACAGCCCCAAAGACAAACTGGTTTGTTTGGGTAATTCCAATGGTTTTGAAACTGCACTCCTTCTTGGGTAGGACTTGAACCCACCCACACCTCAGACTGGGACTTGAACCCGTAATCCCTGACTAGGAGGGGACTCAAAACCACTGTCTTTGGATTAAAACCACTCACCTGGGGTCAGGACTTACTAAAGCTCAGGTTCTTCTGTCTCCTCGCAGAAGAAATTCAGCGTGAGGCAAAGTGGAAGGCAAAGAGTGAGTTTATTGGCATAGGACGCTTGTGAGAGATAAGCGGGCAGGCAAGGGAGCACAACCCCAGGAACAAAAAGCCCCAGGAACAAAGAGGGCTACATTTTTATAATCAAAGAAAAAGTGAGGAGGGGAGAAGACCACCATCTTCCTCGTCCTTGGGCAGACGTCAAGACTCATATCACTAGTTCCTCCTTTGGCCCTATACGGTCTAACCAGGTCTAACTGCCATGGTACTATTTAAATCATATGTATATCAGCAAAAGGGTGGGGACATATACTAAAATATGGTAATTCATCTCAGGTTTGGGTATAATATCCCCTTTCACCTGGTTTCTTTCCCTTTTCACCTCTATTTCTGTCTTGGTTACATGCAGAAACGCTACTCTGCAAGGACTATTAACTCCCTGACTTCATGTAATAAGAATCAGAGCCCATATCTATTGTCTTGTATTTTAACTATCAGGGTTTGTGGCTTGAGTGTGCCTGGCACTTGGATGCACCTGGTCTTCCTTCAAGGTAGGGTAGATTGTTGCTAGGTTACTAGATTCTTTTCTTGAGTGGTCATTAGTTTACAAAGGTCTCCCAAACTCCCTTAAAATTCCCTTTCTGTCTTTAATCCCCTAGTGGGATTTCTAAACTGACTATTTAATTATCCTACTCTATCTCTATCAGTTTGAAGTGGCCAACAGGAAGGAACAGCTGTACTTGCTGCCTTCTTCTCTAACTTCTGCGCTCAAAGCAGCCAAAATACTACATGGGACAAGGATCCCATCCATGTCCTTGGACATGATGAGTTAGAAGAGGATGAGGTGAGTCACGGTAATGAGATAGCAAATTTTACATCCTGTGGTTTTACTCAGGTTAATGGTCTCCCTTAAGTAGTGTTTGGATGCCCAATTTAAAGTTATAATAAGGATGGTTTATTTTCTGTATATATTGCAAATAAGATATTATAATTGCAAAGATCAGTATCGGAGAAAAAAATGTATGGTAACAATTAGTATTTCTGCAACTCCTTGGAGTAAATCAATCAATCAACCAATCTCTCCCTCTCTTCACCTTCCTCACTTCCTCCTTTCCTCTCCTTCCTTTCCATTCTTTTCCTTATCTTTGTCCACTTCCATATTTGGGATGATGACAAAGCTCCTATGAAGAGGCCTCAGTTTCACCATTATCTCAACTCACCTATCACAGTAACTAGCAGAAGTAAACACTATTGTCAGGTGAACACATAACACAGTCAAGAAGATACCCCCCCAGGAAAAAAAATTGCCAAAACATGGGTTTGTCTCACAAATATAACTGTGATTATGACACCATCTTAAGATGCTATATGGCAGATGGTGTCTCAGTGCAGGGTGTGTGAGGGACACTATTCCAACAACTTCTGTCATGGTGACCACTGCCAGATGCCAGGGTAGGGACGGCAAAAATGGGATTCTGCCCAAATGCATATTTTTTAACCCAAGGGAATGAAGTTTTCCTGTTATTTTTGGAAGCTGAACAGGGATGACAGGGTTATGCTTTTATTGGGGTTTCGTGAGAGAGACAAAAGGACAGGAAGGTTGTGTTTGCAGGACTCTTCGAGGTTGCCCTTCCTCGATGCTATGAGGCTCGTTATTGCCTGGACCTGCGAGTGTTTGTGTATCACTCGATTCAGTGGTTAGAAATTCTTACAGGGTTATTCTTGGCCCTTTCTACCCCTTTCCAGAGCCATGGGGTATATATTTCATAACTGCAAGGTTAGCCAAGAGCATGGACACAAAAGCAAGTACTGCCATTTATAAATTGCAGACAAAATACCACTCCAAGAAACCTCCTCCTCAGAGAGGTGAATCACCAGTGTCATAGGAAGGGAATGCACTGAGGATGAAAAGAAGTGTTCAAATACTAGTTACAGCTCCAACCAGATGTATGACACTATGCAAGGCCCATACATTTTATGCATCTCTTTTCCCACTCAAAAATCAAAGAGTATCTACCCCATAAAGTGCTTGGGTGGATTAAACAATAAAAGGGTTATGCAAACATTAAATATTATTTTTTTTAATTTTAAGCCAAGTTGAATCAAATTGTCAAATCATCTGATTTACCTGTTAGAGAAACCATAATTCATTTATAGTTAGGGGGTTTATGTTTATGAGTTTTAAAATATGCATATAAGCACACTTTTAAAAAGAAGTAGGTTATCTTTTTAAAAGTGTCTTTTTAAAAGTAGGATGGCCTACTTCTCTCATGCAAGCTTTCCTACAGGCAATCAGAATAACAGTCACCACTTACTGAATGTCACCATGCTAAGTCATTTATATGCATTATCTTATTATCTCTATGAGATAAGCTCATAGGATGGTCCTGATAGCCATCCTGTGAAGGAGGTACTTTCTTTATCACCATATTATGAAGCTTATATAAATGGCTGAACATGGACTCAATACCAGAGTGTTTATTCCAAAGCCTGGGTCAATAAAATGCACTATTACCATAGAATTTTCTCAAAATGACTTCTGATAACTTTTCCTCCTAGTTAATGTGTAACATAGCAATTCATTCATTTTAAGGAATCACAGCATCAAAGACAATAAGAATAAGATCCTTAAAGCCATTGCTAGAGCTCCTCTAATTTGATTTCCACAATTAATATGTTGATAACAAAAAGACAATGCTGATAGTTCTTACTTGATCTTATTTCCCCATCTTCAGCTAATACAGAATTCTGAAGAAGCAGGACCAAAATTATCCAAAGAAATGTAATATGGTGAGCCATGTTTCTGTTTTTGTTCTAATGTTTTGGTTTTAGGATTCCTAAAAAGAAAGAGAAAATAAAAAGAAAGTTAAATATATTAGAAAAATAAGACAAATACCTAACAATCATAAGTTTGAATTTTTAAATTGCAATACCCAGTCAAAGCACAGTTAATTTTTGCTAACCTTAAAATTAACTTATGTGCCCAAAATAGCCACATTTCAAATATATAATACAAGACAAAAATGAATGGGAGCTGAGGATGAAAGTGATAAGTTTTTAATTCATAATCATCTTGGAAAAGCAAAAACTTTTCTAAAACTTTAAGCTTTGCTCATAATATTTACTAGAATTCCCCTTTTAGCATAGCCTGCAGAGGCCTATCACATTCTTTTTATTATCTCAGTGGTAGCACATATCCTTCTTTTAAATGTGTATTTGCATTTAAGAAACACTCAAAGGGTATCTGGTAAAAAAATATCTATAGGATAAAGCTGAATAATAGGATTTAATTTTTTAATGGGCTGTATTATAAACATTAAGATCTATTTTATTTAATTCATCAACACTCAGTTATGAGACTAATATGTTTTCTAAGTTAGTCCAAGGACTTCACTCCTGGTTAGAATGTGGAACATTGCCAAAGGCTGTCACTCTCAACAATGAGAACATGTCAAATAAACTATAAAACTATAGGCTTTTAAAACCCAGCAGAAAAGACAGGGTTTAAAGAAACCTAAAAGAGCTAAATTCCAAAAGTTATTAATACTTTATAGGACAGAAAAGATTCAAGGCTGCTTTTGTCCCTAGTAGAAAGGGAACCCTGTTCAGGAGGAGGAAGAATTTGCTACAGTACAGAAGCAACCAGTCAAAGCTGGAGTAACATATTAGAATCCCAAGAGGTCCCAGCCTCAGAGCAAGGATGCCCCTAGCCAGCAATTCTTCCCCAGGAGCCTTAACTGGGTACACGGAATAGACAAGTAATACAGAGAATATTGAAAGCAGTATAAAACAGTCTAGAGAGATCCTCTCCTTCCCTCTCCCTGTTCAAGTCCCCAGGGAATTCCTCAAATACAAATCCTTGTCTTGCTGAAGGTTAGGGGAGAAGCCACAGAACTGAGAAAAGTCCCTCCAAGGTACTCCAGTCCTTCACTACAGTGGAGAGACATATCTCAAAAAGCAGAAAGGACAAAAGAGAAAAACAGAACTCAAATACAAAAAGCTGGAAACCTGACAAGCTGAGAGAAATCTCCCAAGGGTCTCCCAAAATATGAGAAGAAACAAAGTTTTATGTCTGATCAGGAGAAAAACACTCAATATAAGCAGATCCAGAGATTATCTAAATGTCAGAAGTATTAAGCAGGGTTTATAAAAAGGCTATGATGAACATGTTAAAGGATCTAATGACTAAGATGGACAACAATTGCAAAAATATGTGAAATTTCAAAAGAGGGATGGAAACTATTTTAAAAAAGATACAAGTGAAATGCTTGCAATGAAAATATATATCAAAAAAGAAATCATGCAGTGAGCATGCATACGTCAGAGGGAAAGATCAGTAAACTTGAAGATAAGTCAATAGAAAGTATCCAAAATGAAACCCAAAGTCAGGGGAAGAGGGGTGAGAAACAAAAGGAACAGAGCATCTGAAATCCGTGGGACTGTATCAAGTGGTCTTGATTTAGCTTCTCAGATGGAAAGGAGAAAGTGAATGAAGAAATATTTTTAAATATAATGGCCAAGAATTTTCCAAATTGACCAAAGCTACCAACAATCAGACCAAACACACCCTAAGCAAAATACAAAGTAAGTCATACCTAGGTATATCATAATCAGTTGAAAGTCAAAATAAAAGAGTAAATTCTTAAAACAAACCAGAGAAGAAAAGACACATGACATATGGAGGAACAACAATAAGAATTTTAGATGGAAATTTCATGGTAATAAAATAGGCAATGGATCAGAAAGATATAAAAATCCTAAATATGTAGATATCTAATAATAAAGCTTCAGAATTCCTGAAGAAAAAATGGGAAAAAAAACTAAAGAAATAGACAAATTCAAATCATAATGTAATATTTTAAACATCCACTTTTCAATGATTTTTGAAGTAGATAAAAATATTTAGTAACAGTGCAGAGGTTTGAAAAACTTTATCATCCAACTTCACCTAGTTGACATTCATAGAATGCTCCACCTAACAACAGCAGAATATATATTCTTTTGTAATGCATATGAAAGTCATCAAAATAGACCATATGCTGGAGAAAAAACAAGATTCAAATTCCAAAGAAATGAAATCATGCAGATTATGTTCTTTGACCTAAATGGTATTAATTAGAAAAGGAAGAAAATCCCAAAATCCTTGGAATTAACCAATATACTTCTAAATAATCTATGATTTAAAAAAATATCAGAGGGGAAATTTTTAAATATTTCAACTGATCAATAATTGTTTTAAAAAATCAAAATTTTATGATACAGCTAAAGCACTACTAAGAGAGAAATTTTGGCTTTAAAACCATATACTAGAAAAGAAGAAAAATGAAAAATCAATATTTAGGCTTCCACCTTAAGAAAATAGAGAAAGAACAACAAATTAAAACTAAAGAGTAAAAAGAAGAAGAAAAAAAGAAAGAAAATTATAATCAATGAGTTAGAAAATTGAAAAACAATAAAATTAAAGAGTTAATTCTTTGAACAAATAAATATGCTTATAAATCCTAGCAAGAATAATCAAGAAATAAGACAGAAAACATAAATTACCTAAGTCAATATTGAAACAGGAGATTCCACTACAGAGCCTACAGACCTTAAAAGGATAATAAGTAGACAGATGAAATGGACAAAGTCTTAAGATACATTATTTATTGAAACTGGTCTAAACTGAAATTATTAAAGAAATAGAATTTTTAACCAAAAATTTTCCCACAAAGAAAATTCCAGTGCCAGATAGTTTCACCAGTAATTTCTACAAACATTTAAGGAAAAAAATAATAATCAAACATTTTTATGAAATAACATTAAATGAAAATAGAAGAGGGAACTCTTCTCAACTTTTAGTATGAGGCCAAAATAAAATGCTATGAAAAGTCTACAGCTTAGGTCACATTAAGTGGTAAAAGACTGAATGCTTTTTCCCCCAAATCAGTAAAAAGTTAAGGATATATTCTCACATCACTTCTATTCAAAAACGTACAGGAAGTCCTAGCCAGTGCCATATTCAAAATAAGAAATAAAGACTATAAAGGAAGAAATAAAACTGTAATTATTTACAGACAACATGATTACCTACATAGAAATTTGAAATCTACCAAAACACTATTAGAACTAATAAGTGAATTTAGCAAGGTCACAGGACACAAGGTTAATAGTTTTTTTTTTTTTAACTGTTTCTATATAATAGCAACAAAATGGTGGGGGGATATAATATATTCAATAGTACCAAAGCATCATAAACTTAGAAATAAAGTGAATGAAAAATGTGAAAGACCTCTACACTAAAATATATAATGCATTGTTGAGAGAAATTAAAGAAAGCAAATAAGTGGAGAAATCTATATTCATGGGTTAAAAGACTCAATATTGGTTCCATCTTTATCCTCAAATTGATCTAAGGATTCAACACAATCCTAATCAAAATCCCAGCAGATTTCTAAAAGAAACTGACAAACTCATTCTAAAATTCTTATAAAATGCAAATGATTTTGAATTAGAAGAACAATCTTCAATGAAGAAGAACAATCTGCATAAAAAACAAACATGATTGAGAAGAACTAAGTGAGAGACTTTATACTATCTGATTTTGACTTACAGTCATCTAGCTACAGGAATCAAGAAAGTGTGTATTGGTGTAGGGATAAATATATTAAATGGAACACAATAGAGTTCAGAAATAGACACACACTTACATGGTCAGTTGATTTGCAATAAAAGTGTCAAGGTAATTGAATAGGAAAGGAAATTCAGTAAATGGTGCTGGATCAACGGGATAAACAATAAAATTAACCTTGACCCCATCTCATTCCATATGCAAAAATTAGACGAAGCATATATCTAAGTATAAAAGCTAAAACTGTAAGGCTTCTAGAAGAAAACATGAGACTATTTCACAACCTTGGGATTAGGCAAAATTTCTTAGGACACAAAAAACACTATCAACTTTAAAAATAGATACACATTAGATTTCACCAAAATTAAAAGATACCATTAAGAAAACAAGTCAATATTCAGAATAAAATACTTACAAAAATGACTCTCATAAAGATTATATATTTTTAATACTCCTACAAATCAACAATAAAAAAGAAAACAATCCAATTTTTTAAATGAGTAAAGGTCTTCAACAGACTTTTTAAATTAGTACTTAAGGAAATACAGAAATGGCCAATAAGCATATTAAATTGTCCTCATCATTAGTCATCAGAGAAGTGTATGCTAAAACCACAATAAGATCATTTCACACCCACTAAAATGGCCAAAATTAATTAAAATTAAAATGGCTAAAACAGTATCAAATGTTTATGAGGCTATGTGGAGAAATTGGAACTCATACATTTTTGGTCAGAGTGAAAAATGATGTAACCCCTTCAGAGAAGTGTTAGGTTCAGTTTCTTACATTAAACTATGACTAGTAATCCTTCTGCTAAGTATATAACCTAGAGAAATGAAAACATGTGCCAACAAAAAAACTTTAACAGTGTTTATAGTAGTTTTATTCATAATAACTCCAAACTAAAAATAATTCAAATGCTATCCACAGAAAAATATTGGATAAACAAGTTGTGTGGTTATATTCACTTAATGGAAGAGAGCAACAAAAAAATAACAAACTTTCTTTATACCCAACAACATGAATAACTTTAAATACATTCTATTTAATGAAAGGAGCCAAACACAAAAGAATACACAGAGCATGATTTCAGGTATACAGAGTCCCAAGATAGAAAACTAATCTGCAGTGTTAGAAATCAGGAAACATTTGCTCTTGATGGGAGAAGTCAACTGGAATGTGGCACAAATAAACTTACCGGGTGTGTTAGAAATAGTCTACATTTGCAGTGATGATATTGGTGTGCATAAATTTGTCTAAGGCCATTAGGCTGAAGGCTTAAAAACTATATAAACTGTTGTATATAATTTATATCTCAATGAAAAACAGTAAGTCCAAAATCATCATTGTCAGTTTTTAAATTAGGCTGGCCCTCTGGACAAAGAGCTATAAAGGTCAAAAGATGTCAGTGAGAAGCATTTTTGATGAGTCATCACCAGGATGTACTTTTTTGTGGCAACTATGTGTACTAATAAATACTGACTAATTTCCTCCCCAAAAGCCTCAAAATTAAGTTATTCTGCTCCTCTACAAAAAATATCCTCATTATTTCTATATAGTATCTAATTCCTTCAGAATCCTTGGGCTAAAGTGAATTGTTTACTTGTATTATATTCTAGATTGTATTATATTCTATATCATTAATGTAGACCATATGAAAAGGGCATTAAATAAATACTGCCACCATGTTACCTCACCACTGAAACATAACTCATATACTTCATAAATATATTTTACGGCTATTTAATTGTACATATGCTTATGCACGATGCATATAAACTGAGGCATATCAAGTTTTACCATTTACTTTAATCACCTGGGGAGCTTGTTAAACATATGGATGCCTTAGCCCTACCCATTAGCTTTAGATTGCAGGGCAAGGAAAGGGCCAAACATTTAAAATAAAATAAAGTAAAAAGCTTCCCATAGGCTAATGTCCACCAAAGTTCTAGAAATTCTGGTATAAGGCAATGAAGAAATGATAAGAAAAAAAAAAAAAACTCCTATTCCCCCAGTAGAGAAGTAAGTTAGCAATCCCAAATAGGAAAGCATAACTCAGAGAATCTCTACAATCAAAAATTTCTAAAGATTGGCTACTCAGAGAGTAGTCAGGCAACCTTAGCATCCCCAATTTTCAAATGTTAATATGCATACAAATCTGTTAGAAATTCATTAAAATGCACATTCTGATTCAGTAGGTTTGGTTTACCACCTAAGATCGTTCATTTGAATGAAGGCCTCTAAGGAATATAGGAACATATGCCATCTTTCAACATAGCAAATTCTGTTTTGGAAAATTTTAACTTTTTAATGCTAAATAAAGAGCTCTTCGTGGATGACGAAAAAGGAAATTACTTTTAACAAAATATAGGAATGTAGGAATTTAAACTGAGCTCACCTGCTAATGAGGAATATATACTAGACTAACTATCCATCCACCAGGCAATCCAGATTATAGATTTAACACTGCTCCCAACCCACTATAATTTCATATCTTTCTTATAGTGTTCTAGTGTTCAAAAAAAAGGAGATGAAACTGGTGATCTGTAATCTTTCTTTCAACTACAGAGACAAGAATCCATATTCTACAGCCTCATAGGATTATTGTGATAAGGAACATTTACAATGTACAGTGTGTGAGACAACACTACGTCATTTAATCTCAGCAAGTGTTTGAGGAAAATAAGGCTGACTTAGAGAACACGGCTTGCCTCTAAGAAACAGACTCACAATTTACACTCAGGTTCTCTCACTCCAGAATTCTTTCCACTGTATTCATTCAATGACAAACATTTATCAAGTACCTATTATGTGACAGATACTCTTTTAGGTGCTGGGAATTCAGAAGTGACCCAGATAAGCTAGATAAGGAATCTGCTTTCATGGAGTTTATGTGCCAGGTTTTAAATATATGATTGAGTGAGATCATTTCAGATAGTAGTGGATGCTATAAAGTAATGAAAACAATAATGTAAACTTGGGCCAGGAGCAGAGGAAGAGCTGCTTTCAATTTGGAGCTCAGAGAAGGCATCTGAAAGGATGACCTGTGAGCTGACACTTGAAGGAATGTGAAGGAGCCATCCTTGCTAGGAACTGGGAACCAAACTTTCCTCTGTGGATGGAGCAAGTTTGCTTGTTCTAGGAACAGAAGGAAGGTCAGTGAAGGAGTGAGGGAGGAAGAGGAGGAAGGGCAGGAGCTGCAGGGAGGTAGCAGGGCCCCATGAGGTATGTTACATTTTGAACTGTTTCCCTTAAATGCAAAGTGAATCCATGGAGGGTGTGAAGCAGTTGTGCATCATGATGAGGTTTTCACATTGAGTAGAGCATCCCACTTTCAAAATCAAAGAGCTGTCTAAAATTTAAGAATTAGTGGTTTCTCAGAGAAACGAGATCAATTGATAATTATCCTCTTTTAATTTTCATCTCTCTTCCATATCCTAAATTTATCTGTCATATCATATTCCACTGCCACTGTCACTAATATTTTATTAAAATCAAAAGAAATACTTGTAAGTCAATTTCTGAGAACAGTGGGTACAAATGAAAGCAACTTCCTTGTCTCCTTGCAATGAATGCATCTTTCATTGGGTCCACTGGCTGGAAAGGCATGGGAATTCACGTGAGGAGCCACCAGGAATGCATAAAAGCTTTGAAAACGAGGGACTGTCAGGAAAAATGCCATCTCAAAATGTGGTTGCTGAGCTTGGTTGTAAAACCTTCAAGTAAATTTGCAGACTAAAAATAGTCCCCTCTTGAGACACTAATACTCATGCTTCTTTATATGCTCTGTCTTTGAACTAAATTGTAAAATAGGAAAAGGTGGGGAAACTGAAATTCTGGTCCTCATATTTTTACACACACACACACACACACACACACACACACACACACACACCCCTATTGTGTTCTATATTTTTAACATTAAGGTGGTAGGAGGAAGCATCAATTGGGACAGGTAGAATTGAGAAAGGCAAAATGCTGGCAAACCAGTGAAAGAATTAAGAATGGGTTCATGGAGGCTTCCAGGAAGATGGCGGAAGAGTAAGACGCGGAGATCACCTTCCTCCCCACAGATACACCAGAAATATATCTACACGTGGAACAACTCCTACAGAACACCTACTGAACGCTGGCAGAATACCTCAGAACTCCCAAAAGGCAAGAACCCCCCCACGTACCTGGGTAGGGCAAAAGAAAAAAGAAAAAACAGAGACAAAAGGATAGGGACCGGACATGCACCAGTGGGAGGGAGCTGTGAAGGAGGAAAGGTTTCCATACACTAGGAAGCCCCCTCACGGGCGGAGACTGCGGGTGGCGGAGGGGGAAAGCTTCAGGGCCGCGGTGGAGAACACAGCAACAGGGGTGCGGGGGGCAAAGAGGAGAGATTCCTGCACAGAGGATCGGTGCCGACCGGCACTCAGCAGCCCGAGAGGCTTGTCTGCTTACCGGCCGGGGCGGGCGGGGCTGGGAGCTGAGGCTTGGGCTTTGGTCGGAGTGCAGGGAGAGGACTGGGGTTGGCGGCGTGAACACAGCCTGCGAAGGGTTAGTGCACCACGGCTGGCCGGGAGGGAGTCCAGGTAAAAGTCTGGACCTGTCGAAGAGGCAAGAGACTTTTTCTTCCCTCTTTGTTTCCTGGTGCGCGAGGAGAGGGGATTAAGAGCGCTGCTTAAAGGAGCTCCAGAGACGGGCCTGAGTCACGACTAAAAGCGCGGACCCCGGAGACAGGCATGAGACGCTAAGGCTGCTACTGCCACCACCAAGAAGCCTGTGTGCCAGCACAGGTCACTATCCACACCCCCCTTCCGGAGAGCCTGTGCAGCCCACCACTGCCAGGGTCCCGGGAACCAGGGACAACTCCCCCGGGAGAACGCATGGCGCGCCTCAGGCTGGTGCAACGTCACGCCGGCCTCTGCCACTGTAGGATCACCCCGCACTCCGTGCCCCTCCCTCCCCCCGGCCTGAGTGAGCTAAAGCCCCCGAGTCAGCTGATCCTTTAACCCCGTCCTGTGTGAGCGAAGAACAGAAGCCCTCCGACGACCTACATGCAGAGGTGGGGCCAAATCCAAAGCTGAGCCCCTGGGAGCTGTGAGAACAAAGAAGAGAAAGGGAAATCTCTCCTAGCAGCCTCAGAAACAGAGGATTAAAGCTCCACAATCAATCTGATGTACCCTGCATCTGTGGAATACATGAATAGACAACGAATCATCCCAAATTAAGGAGGTGGGCTTTGAGAGCAAGATTTATGATTTTTTCCCCTTTTCATTTTTTTATGAGTGTGTATGTGTATGCTTCTGTGTGAGATTTTGTCTGTATAGCTTTGCTTCCACCATTTGTCCGGGGGTTCTATCTGTCCGTTTTTTTTTTTTTTTTTAATTTTTTTCTTAATAATTACTTTTTATTTTAATATATTTATTTTATTTTACTTTATCTTTGTTCTTTCTTTCCTTCCCTCCTTTAGACAATGAATCATCAAAAATTGAGGAGGTGGGCTTTGAGAGCAAGATTTATGATATTTTCCCCTTTTCCTCTTTTTGTGAGTGTGTATGTGCATGCTTCTATCTGAGATTTTTGTCTGTAGAGCTTTGCTTCCACCGTTTGTCCTAGGGCTCTATCCGTCCATTTTTAAAATTTTTTTGTCTTAATAATTATATTTTTATTTTAATAACTTTATTATATTTTATCTTACTTTATTTTATTTAACTTTATCTTCTTTCTTTTTTCTTCCTTCCCTCCATCCTTCCTTCCTTCCTCCCTCCTTCCCTCCCTCCTTTCTTTCTTTCTTTCTTTCTATTTCTACTAATTCTTTCTTTCTACTTTTTCTACCTTTTATTCTGAGCCATGTGGATGAAAGGCTCTTGGTGCTGCAGCCAGGAGTCAGTGCTGTGCCTCTGAGGTGGGAGAGCCAACTTCAGGACACTGGTTCACAAGAGACCTCCCAGCTCCACAGAATATCAAATGGCGAAAATCTCCCAGAGATCTCCATCTCAACACCAGCACCCAGCTTCACTCAAAGACCAGCAAGCTACAGTGCTGAACATCCTATGCCAAACAACTAGTAAGACAGGAACACAACTCCACCCATTAGCAGAGAGGCTGCCTAAAATCATAATAAGTCCACAGACCCCCGAAAACACACCACCAGACATGGACCTGCCCACCAGAAAGACAAGATCCAGCTTTATCCACCAGAACACAGGCACTAGTCCCCTCCAGCAGGAAGCCTACACAACCCACTGAACCAAGCTTAGCCACAGGGGACAGACATTAAAAACAACAGGAACTACGAACCTGCAGCCTGCAAAAAGGAGACCCCAAACACAGTAAGATAAGCAAAATGAGAAGACAGAAAAACACACAGCAGATGAAGGAGCAAGATAAAAACCCACCAGACCTAACAAATGAAGAGGAAATAGGCAGTCTACCTGAAAAAGAATTCAGAATAATGATAGTAAAGATGATCCAAAATCTTGGAAATAGAACAGAGAAAATGCAAGAAACATTTAACAAGGACCTAGAAGAACTAAAGATGGAACAAGCAATGATGAACAACACAATAAATGAAATTAAAACTACTCTAGATGGGATCAATAGCAGAATAACTGAGGCAGAAGAATGGAAAAGTGACCTGGAAGATGAAATAGTGGAAATAACTACTGCAGAGCAGAATAAAGAAAAAAGAAGGAAAAGAATGGAGGACAGTCTCAGAGACCTCTGGGACAACATTAAACGCACCAACATTCGAATTATAGGGGTTCCAGAAGAAGAAGAGAAAAAGAAAGGGACTGAGAAAATATTTGAAGTGATTATAGTTGAAAACCTCCCTAATATGGGAAAGGAAATAGTTAATCAAGTAGAGGAAGCACAGAGAGTCTCATACAGGATAAATCCAAGGAGAAATATGCCAAGACACATATTAATCAAACTGTCAAAAATTAAATACAAAGAAAGCATATTAAAAGCAGCAAGGGACAAATAACACACAAGGGAATCCCCATAAGGTTAACAGCTGATCTTTCAGCAGAAACTCTGCAAGCCAGAAGGGACTAGCAGGACATATTTAAAGTGATGAAGGAGAAAAACCTGCAGCCAAGATTACTCTACCCATCCAGGATCTCATTCAGATTTGATGGAGAAATTAAAACCTTTACAGACAACAAAAGCTGAGAGAGTTCAGCACCACCAAACCAGCTTTACAACAACTGCTAAAGGAACTTCTCTAGGCAAGAAACATGAGAGAAGGAAAAGACCTACAATAACGAACCCAAAACAATTAAGAAAATGGAAATAGGAACATACATATCGATAATTACCTTAAAACCAAAATTACCAAAAAAAAGACCCATATATTTGCTGTCTACAAGAGACCCACTTCAGACCTAGAGACACATACAGACTGAAAGTGAGGGGATGGAAAAAAGTATTTCATGCAAATGGAAACCAAACGAAAGCTGGAGTAGCAATTCTCATTTCAGACAAAATAGACTTTAAAATAAAGACTATTAGAAGAGACAAAGAAGGACACTACATAATGATCAAGGGATTGATCCAAGAAGAAGATATAAAAATTGTAAATATTTATGCAACCAACATAGGAGCACCTCAATACATAAGGCAAATACTAACAGCCATAAAAGGGGAAATTGACAGTAACACATTCATAGTAGGGGACTTTAACACCCCACTTTCACCCATGGACAGATCATCCAAAAGGAAAATAAATAAGGAAACACAAGCTTTAAATGATACGTTAAACAAGATGGACTTAATTGATATTTATACGACATTCCATCCAAAAAGAACAGAATACACATTTTTCTCTAGTGCTCATGGAACATTCTCCAGGATAGATCATATCTTGGGTCAAAAATCAAGCCTTGGTAAATTTAAGAAAATTGAAATTGTATCAAGTACCTTTTCCGAACACAACGCTATGAGACTAGATATCAATTACAGGAAAAGATCTGTAAAAAATACAAACACGTGGAGGCTAAACAATACACTACTTAATAACAAAGTGATCACTGAAGAAATCAAACAGGAAATTTAAAAATACCTAGAAACAAATGACAATGGAGACACGACGACCCAAAATCTATGGAATTCAGCAAAAGCAGTTCTAAGAGGGAAGTTTATAGCAATACAATCCTACCTTAAGAAACAGGAAGCATCTCGAATAAACAACCTAACCTTGCATCTAAAGCAATTAGAGAAAGAAGAACAAAAAAACCCCAAAGTTAGAAAAAGGAAAGAAATCATAAAAATCAGATCAGAAATAAATGAAAAGAAATGAAGGAAACAATAGCAAAGATCAATAAAACTAAAAGCTCTTTCCTTGAGAAGATAAACAAAATTGATAAACAATTAGCCAGACTCATCAAGAAAAAAGGGAGAAGACTCAAATCAATAGGATTAGAAGTGAAAAAGGAGAAGTAACAACTGACACTACAGAAATACAAAAGATCATGAGAGATTACTACAAGCAATTCTATGCAATAAAATGGACAACCTGGAAGAAATGGACAAATTCTTAGAAATGCACAACTTGCCAAGACTGAATCAGGAAGAAATAGGAAATATGACCAGATCAATCACAAGCACTGAAATTGAAACTCTGAATAAAAATCTTCCAACAAACAAAAGCCCAGGACCAGATGGCTTCACAGGTGAATTCTATCAAACATTTAGAGAAGAGCTAACACCTATCCTTCTGAAACTCTTCCAAAATATAGCAGAGGGAGGAACACTCCCAAACTCATTCTACGAGGCCACCATCACCCTGATACCAAAACCAGACAAGGATGTCACAAAGAAAGAAAGCTACAGGCCAATATCACTGATGAACATAGATGCAAAAATCCTCAACAAAATACTAGCAAACAGAATCCAACAGCACATTAAACGGATCATACACCATGATCAAGTAGGGTTTATTCCAGGAATGCAAGGATTCTTCAATATACGCAAATCAATCAACGTGATACACCATATTAATAAACTGAAGGAGAAAAACCATATGATCATCTCAATAGATGCAGAGAAAGCTTTCAACAAAATTCAACACCCATTTATGATAAAAACCCTGCAGAAAGTAGGCATAGAGGGAACTTTCCTCAACATAATAGAGGCCATATATGAAAAACCCACATCCAACATCATCCTCAATGGTGAAAAACTGAAAGCATTTCCACTAAGATCAGGAACAAGACAAGGTTGCCCACTCACCACTCTTATTCAACATAGTTTTGGAACTTTTAGCCACAGCAATCAGAGAAGAAAAGGAAATAAAAGGAATCCAAATTGGAAAAGAAGAAGTAAAGTTGTCACTGTTTGCAGATGACATGATACTATATATAGAGAATCCCAAAGATGCTAGAAAACTGCTAGAGCTAATCAATGAATTTGGTAAAGTAGCAGGATACAAAATTAATGCACAGAAATCTCTTGCATTCCTATCCACTAATGATGAAAAACCTGAAAGTGAAATCAAGAAAACCCTCCCATTTACCATGGCAACAAAAAGAATAAAATATCTAGGAATAAACCTACCTAAGGAGACAAAAGACCTGTATGCAGAAAATTATAAGACACTGATGAAAGAAATTAAAGATGATACAAATAGATGGAGAGATATGCCATGTTCTTGGATTGGAAGAATCAGCATTGTGAAAATGACTCTACTACCCAAAGCAATCTACAGATTCAATGCAATCCCCATCAATCTATCACTGGCATTTTTCACAGAACTAGAACAAAAAATTTCACAATTTGCATGGAAACACAAAAGCCCCGAATAGCAAAAGCAATCTTGAGAACGAAAAATGGAGCTGGAGGAATCAGGCTCCCTGACTTCAGACTATACTACAAAGCTTCAGTAATCAAAACAGTATGGTACAGGCACAAAAACAGAAAGATAGACCAATGGAACAGGATAGAAAGCCCAGAGATAAACCCACGCACATATGGTCAGCTTATCTTTGATAAAGGAGGCAGGAATGTACAGTGGAGAAAGGACAGCCTCTTCAATAAGTGGTGCTGGGAAAACTGGACAGATACATGTAAAAGTATGAAATTAGATCACTCCCTAACACCATACACAAAAATAAGCTCAAAATGGATTAAAGACCTAAATGTAAGGTCAGAAACTATCAAACTCTTAGAGGAAAACATAGGCAGGACACTCTATGACATAAATCACAGCAAGATCCTTTTTGACCCACCTCCTAGAGAAATGGAAATAAAAATAAACAAATGGGACCTAATGAAACTTAAAAGCTTTTGCACAGCAAAGGAAACCATTAACAAGACCAAAAGACAAGCCTCAGAATGGAAGAAAATATTTGCAAATGAAGCAACTGACAAAGGATTAATCTCCAAAATTTATAAGCAGCTCATGCAGCTTAATAACAAAAAAACAAACAACCCAATCCAAAAATGGGCAGAAGACCTAAATAGACATTTCTCCAAAGAAGATATACAGACTTCCAACAAACACATGAAAGAATGCTCAACGTCACTAATCATTAGAGAAATGCAAATCAAAACTACAGTGAGATATCATCTCACACCAGTTAGAATGGCCATCATCAAAAAATCTAGAAACAATAAATGCTGTACAGGGTGTGGAGAAAAGGGAACCCTCTTGCACTGTTAGTAGGAATGTAAATTGATACAGCCACTGTGGTGAACAGTATGGAGGTTCCTTAAAAAACTACAAATAGAACTACCATATGACCCAGCAATCCCACTATTGGGCATATACCCTGAGAAAACCATAATTCAAAAAGAGTCATGTACGAAAATGTTCATTTCAGCTCTATTTACAATAGCCCAGAGGTGGAAACAACCTAAGTGTCCATCATCGGATGAATGGATAAAAAAGTTGTGACACATATATACAATGGAATATTACTCAGCCATAAAAAGAAACGAAATTGAGCTATTTGTAATGAGGTGGATAGACCTAGAGTCTGTCATACAGAATGAAGTAAGTCAGAAAGAGAAAGACAAATACCGTATGCTAACACAGATATATGGAATTTAAGAAAAAAAATATCATGAAGAACCTGGGGTAAGACAGGAATAAAGACACAGACCTACTAGAGAATGGACTTGAGGATATGGGGAAGGGGAAGGGTAGGCTGTGACAAAGCAAGAGAGAGGCATGGACATATATACACTACCAAACGTAAGGTAGGTAGCTAGTGGGAAGCAGCTGCATAGCACAGGGAGATCAGCTCGGTGCTTTGTGATCGCCTGGACGGGTGGGATAGGGAGGGTGGGAGGGAGGGAGATGCAAGAGGAAAGTGATATGGGAACAAATGTATATATATAACTGATTCATTTTGTTGTAAAGCAGAAACTAACACACCATTGTAAAGCAATTATACTCCAATAAAGATGTTAAAAAAAGAAAAAAGAATGGGTTCATGTACATATGTATGTATGTAAAATTTGGTTCGTTTGAGTGATCATTAAAACAACTGAACTAAATGTAATTTTTGGAATTTCATAGGTCAAAATATGCCCCCCAAAATATGTAATTAATCAATGCCACCTTGATTGTGTAAACAATTCATGGTCAACTAAACAACTGACATTTGTTATCATACTTCTCTAAACAAAAATCTAATATGGTAGCCAGACAGGTAAATATAAATCCCCATTTTATAGACAGGAGGCTAAGGGATTCCAAGAAGCTCTTATTTTACATTTTGCACAGTTTGCTCTCACACTGCAGAGTGGATGACTGCTTTCTTGTTCTGCTTATAGAGTATATCATATAGCGTCCACTAAAGCTGCACAAGAAAAAGTGAAATGGCAGTAACTTGGTAGAGTTATTGTAGTTTGATGGAGAGGTTTAAAATCCCATCTCTTCTTTAGAAGCCATAGCAGCTTCTAAATATTCAAGCACTGAAAAAATATACATGTCTGTGTAATCATTTGAAATGAGACCAGTAAAAAATAGTCAAGGAACATGGAGTACAGTGTACTTTATTTGCCTATGCCAGCAAATCCACTAAAATCAGCCCATTGGATTCTGTTAGTAATTTTATGCTGTGCTTATAAATATAGCTCTTTTTCCTATCCCTAAATTCCTTTTATATTAACATATATTAACCTAATTTTTATTATTTTTTTCTTCTTAACTCAGCTCTAATTTTTACAATAAAGTATCAGGAAAGCAAAGACATCATTCAGAAAGGGAAAGCTAATAATATTTTGATCTTGGAACTCAGGTCAAATTGTTCTCCAACTTCCTAATCTTCCAATTCTTCTATGATACACAAAAAAGAATGCTGGATAAAAAGTCATGCAATGTGAGTTCCAGTCCTAGCTGTGCCTTGTTTACCTGCTTAGAAAATAAAATATAAGCATTTACAAAGCTAAATAGCAATACAGGATAATATATGGAAAATAAATGGATAGATAAAAGAGGAGCCGGGGTGAAAGAAAATGGGTGGAAATAAGCAATTAATTTTCAAGTGATATGAAGAAAATCATCAATAAGCAACTCTAGCACTCCAATTATGATTTCTAAATACCATTTCCCATCAAAAGAAACAAGGCTGTTTAGGGAGAATAGCAGATTCCAGATCTGGGGGACATGAGACATGAGACAGAGAAATCTTGTCATTCTAAAAACAAGGAATGTCTCAAAAGCGACTGGGATTAGATCCAAAGGACCCAAGAGCTAAGTTGAGGGGCTCCCATGAGCTAAAGAGAAAACCGTCTGATCATTAAAAATAATAATTACTACAATGGATTGATGTACAACAATTTACTAAACCTATGAGTTCATGATGATAAATACAAAAAACAGAAAACATCCATTGGTCACCTTTGGAGGTTGCTAGGGTACAAATAAAAAGAATCAAGCATTTGTCCTACTTTTCCTACATGGATAATACTTCAGGGTAATAAAACAGTTAATGATAAATGCCAGAAGAATATAATTAGAAAATCATATTTTGCAACCACTAATGAAATATGGATGTAGGCAAGGATCACCGGTGTGCCGATATGACTGGGTGAAAGGTTAGAGAGGAAATCAGGACAGATGCATTACTTGACTACACCTGAACCCACTCACCTTCCTTAGCATCATTAAAGTAGAATAAGACGTATGTTCCTCCAGACATGACCTAATAAAAGCACATGTCCATCTGTGAATAATTTTTTTTTTTTTTTGGCGGTACGCGGGCCTCTCACTGTTGTGGCCTCTCCCGCTGCGGAGCACAGGCTCCGGACGCACAGGTCAGCGGTCATGGCTGACGGGCCCAGCCGCTCCACGGCATGTGGGATCTTCCTGGGCGGGGGCACGAACCCGTGTCCGTTGCATCGGCAGGCGGACTCTCAACCACTGCACCACCAGGGAATCCCTGTGAATCATTTTTCGTGAATAAAAAGTAACACCTGAATCTACTCAATTCTCTGTATCCGCCCAGTTATAAGAAATTCAGGCATCTATTAAATGACACCAAGAGGATGAAATCAGCGAAAGTGAAAACTTGTGCAATTAATATATAAGTGGCAAGAAAATAAAAGTAAGGGGACTTAAATTAAATGCAGTTGTGGACTCTGTTGGAATCCTGATTTAAATAACAAACTGCAGATACTTTTGAGACAGACAAAATTGAACATGGACTGGGTATTAGATGATATGCACCATTTTAAAAATTCATTGGGTGTGATAGTAGCATGGTGGTTTTTTTGCTTTAGCTTCTTAGGTGTTTGAAGAAAAAAAGATATAATAAAAGTATCAATATAAACCACCCAGTGGGGAAAATATTTGTAACAGATATAATCAACACAAAATTGTATCCAGAACACAAATTGTCTATTCTAAATATTTTCTAAGATGAATAGTAAACCCAGTTTGTTTTGTCTTATTCTTACTTTAAATCTTTTTAATGGCCAGAGTTTACTAAAAAATATGCCACGAAATTCCTAGGTGAGGCTAATAGCAGCATTGTACTAACAGAGCATGTGTGATAGTAATGCAAACACCAGCCATGGCAGGGAAGAAAACAATATATTGAAGTATTTACCTCCATTCAAAAAAAGAAAAAAACCCTCATCTAGTTTGCGGTGTTTCTACTCTAAACTAATTAACCAAATTGGGGGTAGGGATTGGGAGGGCTGTAGCTTAAATGTATATGTGATATGCATAGTAATTAGTGTAATTATCCTCCCTTTTTTAAAACAAATGTTATTTCAGTGGGTCACTCTCTGAAAATTCAAATTTATTTTTCTTCATTAAGTTGCCCCCCTCTCACAGTTACTAGTTTCAAATTGAACTAATTTAAAGCTGCCTAATTAATAAAATACCTCTATACTTTTATCAAAACTCAATGACTGTTTATGCTCACATCAGCAATTCTAAGCATGATGCTATATGAATAGTTATTTTACTGATTTTTCTAACTAAGTTTGATGAGTTTCAAAGATTGTAAAATGGTCAAGTGAACACTGGAGAAAAGGACAGCACCAATTCAAATTTCCTGGAGAGTTTAAGAGACTTGGTTTAACCTGAATAATTTACTCCTAAATCATTCTTAATTCTAAAAGAATTAGTGTAAGCATTTCATTAACATTCCTTATACTCAAACTGTAGTTATGATACACTAGAGGGTTTCCTGGAAATGCATTATAGTAACTTGGGACCTCATATAATTGATATGTACTGTGTACTTAGGTTCATTTTTAAAGGTTTAGATCATTATTCTTCTATTTTGAATTATCATGGCTCTATGACTGCTATTGAGAGTTAACCACTGATATATTATTTAATATTAATTGCTAGTCAGAAACAGAGCCCCTCACAAAATAATATTTCTATAATGAATATGAACCACTTAAGTGATTTTATACTATAGTTTTGCTACAAATACAATAACTGATCCTACTCTGAGGTATTCTAGGTGTACAGAAGAAATTCTAGTTTTGTTAGACAAATAACACGTTGATAAAGACAGCAGTTAAGTAGAATATGATTATAATTACCTCTCTGAACTTCAATTTTTCCCTTTCAAGGAAAACAACTAATCACGGAAAATAAAAATGTGTGACACTTAGCATGGAACCCAAGAGAAGACACAGGGAAAAACTAAAATTTAAAGTCATTGACAAAGAAACAAAATATCACCAAGGAAAAGGCACACACACAAAAAAAAAATAGGCAAAGAAAAAACACAAACCATCATTGTCATCTAATTTAATACAGTACTTAAAGTTCTTAATGATCTCTAAGAATATGTTGTATAAAGATGTTACACGCATGGTTTCCATAGTTAGATATTTCTACAGTAGCTTATCGAAGCATGAGAAAACAAAGGATATATACTCAAACATTATTAGAATTATCTTTATCCATTAATGATGTATAGCTATCTGCTACAAATCAATGAGTGAAAGCATTATGTGGCTTAAAAATATTAGACTGGGTGTTGGAAGACATATTTAGCATGATTCTGCCATCATAAGAATTTAAACAAGAGTGAAAGAAAAAAATCAGCTGGAACTGCTCCCTGAGACTTGGTTTCTTTTCTATAAAAAGAAAAGGATTGACCAGTCTGAAATTCTATGCATCTGTGATAATCATCAAAATCAATTTACATGTATTCCTTTGTGGTTTTTTAATATTTTTATTTATGTATTTATTATTTTGGCTGCACTGGGTCTTAGTTGCAGCATGCGGAATCTTCGTTGAGGCATGCAGGATCTTTAAGTTGCAGCATGCGGACTCCTTAGTTGCAGCATGTGGTTAAACAAAAGTATAATTATACTATTGCATTGCTGCTTTACAAAAAAACAAATCATAGACATTTAAGAAACAAGTATCAGAGCCAAGATACTATATTCCAGTGCATAAAATACAAATATGCAGTGTTGATTAGATACAGTTTAAAGTTCACCATGTAGTAAATAGTGCTTTCACTTACAATTATTCATGATTACTCTCATCCACCTCATCGTTCCTTGTCTGAGCTCCTCCCAACCAGTAACATCTCCAACTTCACTAATGGTTTTCTGTGTAGAAGAATCGTCTCTCCAACTAGTACGTGTATTTAATGCAGGGCTGGTATTCAAACCCTGGTCCACCAATCACTAGCTTGGGCATGTTCTCAAACCCTGCTTAGTCAGTTTCTTCATCTGAAACAAGAAACACCCCTTCTAGGACTATTGTAAAGATTAAATGAGATAGTAAAACACTCACTCATGTGAGGTTAAATAGCGAGTCACAGGCATTTTACATTTCACTCTTTACCCTCCCTAGATTCCTAATTACAAACAAGAAAGTATTTTATTTATGTCTTTTGTATCCTGCAGAGCCCTCAACAGCACTAAGTTCTCAGAAGGCACTGAAATATTTGTAGCATCATTGACTCAATAAGAATTTATTGAGAATAAACTTGTGTCAGGCTTTGGGGTAGGCGTGGGGAGAAAGTAAAAATGAACAAGAATGTTACAGCTCTTTCACTGGAGATTTGTAAATCAGCTAGATACCATATAAGGATATTAGAAGTATGAAGTAATTTTCACATAACTTGGAACAATTTTAACTAGAGGTTGACCAGAGTATTTAAAAATACAATACAGTAAAAAAAATACAATACAGAAATAACAAAAATGCATATTAATACCTAAATAGGAAAGATTTGAGGTTATAGCCATGGTTTATAACCCTAGATGAAAGTCCCTTAGAGTTAAACTCTAATGAGCAAAAAGTGAATTTTTGTCTAATTGGAAACCTGTTTTCTTTTTCTTGGAGTGGGACTCACAGGAAAAACATTGCAGCGATTCAAGTTCCGTGATAAAGGAGAAAAAACAAAATGGGTTTTCATAGACGGGATGAAATCATGTTTCCATAGAAACCCTGAAATGGTTTGTTACAGCCCAACTTAAGTTGGCAATTTTGGCTAATTTCAACTATAAAAATAAATGTGGCAACTTAAAAAAATTTACCCCATCTTATCATGAATATCATTTTCAAATAATATTTAAATACATAGAAATCACCTCACTGGATTAAAGACATATCTTTAAATTTCTTTAATCATTACTAACTTCACCTGGCAAAGATATTATTTAAACTGGAAACAAATCCAATGAACTAACTTGTGCCAGAATAAACAGAATCTAGAATATGGTTCTCCTCTGATTCTAATGTTAGAGCAAGAACAAGGACAAAGACTTCCTCTATTACAGACTAGCAGAGTCTGTGGGTTTAACAGCTTTCACTGAATCATGATAACCAAAATAGACTCACAATCCTATCCCAAACAGCAAGGCTACTTTTTTTCATTTAGATTATTTTCTTCAAATTAGAGATCCATTTGATCACGGGCATATTCGGCCACAAATAAGTCACCAAAATGTTTATGTTTTATAGTAATGATTTTAAAAATATTTTTGTCCTATTTTTTTACTTTCATTAAAGGCTTTACTCTTATTTAAGGACTTCACTGTCATACAGGGATTGTCCCCAGCCTTTGAATTTGCTTCTTATGAATTTCTTTTGCATGACTCTATGCTTTCAGACATAAGTCAGAAGAGTCAAAGCCCAGGCAAATATGTACCCAGACAATCAACTCTGAATGTACACACTGCTATATAAAAAACAGGTAACCGCCCTTTCTTGTGCCCTTTTAAGGTTGACGCAGTGCCTTAAGAGGCTAACACAGAAGGGTAAAGAAAGTCTCCATAAAACCCAGAGAAGAGATTGTAGAACTCCTCTTTGGATCCTGTCTGGAGTCACAGCTGAAAAAAAAAACAGGTAACCAACAAGGACCTACTGTATAGCACAGTGAACTCTGATCAATACTCTGTAATAACCTAAATGGGAAAAGAATTTGAAAAAGAATAGATGTATGTATATGTATAACTGAACCATTTTGCTGCACATCTGAAATGAACACAACATTGCTAATCAACTATAAAAAATATTTAAAAGAAAGAAAGAAAGGGAAAGAAACCTGTCCAGTCACACAACCTAGCTCAGCTCTTCACCACATCCAGTAACCAGCTCACAATCATACGTAACTAAAGTTGAGCCTTCTAGGCTTTATCCACCCAACAATTTCAAAGCTGGGAAACTAACAATTAATTCTCAAAGGATCACTCTTCCCTTGACTGTCTTGCATGCATGCTTTCTCTCCTTCCCTTCATGTCCAAGTGTCATGAGCAAGGTCTTCATCTGTTTTCCTCCATTTCCCCACCTCCTGATAAATCTTCACCCACTACAATCCAAAGTCTGACTCCAGTGTGCTACTGCTACACTGCTCCTGTCAAGGGCACCAGTGATTTCCTAATTGCCTAAGTAAATCAACTCTCTCTCGCCATCTTTCTTAACCTCTCTGTGTTAGGCTCATACAGGTGTTTTTTGTTTTCTTTTTTTTTTACCTTTCTCCCTAAGTCTTCCTGACATCATTCACCCTGGAAGTGACTTATTTCCAGACTGCTCTGAGAGTCCCTCCTACTATCCACTGTGTGTTTAGGTTCCTGGAGTTTAGCCAGAGTCTCTACATTTCTTATTCTGCAAACTCTCACTGGAGAAATGTATCCTCCCCTACAGCTTTAACATCCACTTTAATACCACTGGATCACAAATGTTTATCTCCAGAGCACACTTCACTCTTTCATTCAAGAGTCCATTTTTAAATAATTATATCCAAAAGTCTAGTGAACATCAACTTTTATACAGCGACATCCATCTCAGTTTCAAAGTTTCAACAAATCTTGAAGTGAGCTCAAAATCTATTCCTGAAAAATGGCTATTGTCTTTCTATTCTTTATTCAAGTAATGACTCTGCTATTTACCCAGCTATCCTAAATCAGAACCATGAGTATCTTCCCAAAGCTATTTTCTGTCCATCCTCTCTCACAACAAACAAAAAAAACCTCAAGACTCTGTACTCTACATCCACTGTCACCGTTGTAGGCTTGGAGGTTATCATTTCATACCCACCATACTACTGAAATAGATGCAGAAGAAACATTTGGGAATTTAAATACATTAATTATATTGAAATATACAATACCCATTCTTTATTTTAAAATAAAAAGACAAGTTTTTTTTAATATGACAAAGCCAAAAACCAATAGGAACCATAATAATTAATGGTAAAATGTTAGAAGAATTCTCTTTGAATAAAGTCAGAAGTAATACAAGGAGGCCTGCAATCATCTCTGTTTAGCATTTAAACATTCTATCTAAGAAAATAAGATAAAAATAAGGTGTAAGGTTTGAGAAAGAAATAAAATTATCAACATTATTAGGGGAAATTACCTAAATTTAAAAATCTCATTAAAATAATTTAAAATAACAACAGAGTTCAGCAAAGTTGTTGCATACAAAACTGAGCTTTTTAAAATCAAATACCATCCCTTATTCTAGCAGCAAGAAATTCAAAAATGTATTTTTGAAGACTTTATTCACAGTAGCAGTAAAAATAATGGCACATCTAGGTGAATAAGACAAAATTATAAATGAAGGACAAAATGTTCTAAATATATGGAAAAATAAGTGCATTGATATGGCAAGACTTAATATAAAGGTGACAGATTTTCCCTCAAATTAATCTGTAAATTCAATGCAATTCTCAAGATTGTAATAGGGAAGAACAAATCTGACTCCACATTAGATCAGTTCTCTTGCTTGTGCTTAGTCATGCTGGCTCTGCACCATTTATAAAAGAATGTTGCCAATAGCCTGAAATATACAGGATAGCCTATTCTCAGGGCTCTGACCTTTAAGGGTCCATTCATACAGAGATAAAAAGTTGCAGAACAGAGAATAATATTTGTCTCCTTGGAGTTTTGCAGGAACATTGTGACCTGACCTACATGGACAGCTGCAAGAACAAAGGATTCCTACACCAGGAAGTTTGCAACAAACAACCACACCCCTTCCTCACCTTGCCTTTAAAAATACTTTGTTGAAACTCTTTGAGGAGTTTGGGGTTTGGGGGGCATTATCCACCTGTCTCCTTGCATGGTCCTGCAGTAAACCTTTCTCTGCTCCAAACCCAGACGTTTTGGCCTCACTGTGCTCTGGGCACATGAACTTGCATTTGGTAACATGAGTTCCTAGAGGGCAAGGTTTAAAACCACTAATTCCCACACTATGCTTTACATGTTAGAGGCCATCAGTTAATATTTTGATGGCTCATCCACCACTGGTATTGAGTTTTATTTGTTTTCAAAATGGTGATAGATTTATGCTAATCCCCCTGCACCTTCTGAGATGATTTCTTTTGGGGTCACACATCTATGGAACAATTGACTAGGACAGAGTGTACAGAATGCAGTTGTGGAGGGCTACAAAGTCAACTGGCACATGGGACATTTTCCCACACCAGTGTCCATGTTCCAACCAACCAACCTAGCCAGCCCAGATACCATCCAACTACATAGAGAAGATCAACATTATTATATTTGGAGAAGAATTTATTTTTATAAAATGTATATTTTAGCTTTGAAATTTTAAACCAACTAGAGCCAAAAAGTAATACAACAAAATATAAAAACAGAAAAAAGATATCCATTCCCTATTCACATACACATAAACTTCATTTTTGGCCCAGGATGACTTAAAACCCAATCCACACTAGGATGACTAAAAGAAATGCTAAGAATCCCATTCTCTCTCCTTCTACTCTGTACTCTGTTATCCCAATAATTCCCATTGGAATACTCACAGAGCCTCTTGACCACAGTCAACCTCACACAGATGTGAGGGTGGACAGTTGGACGTAGCCAGTGCTGGGTCAGCGTTATTCACTGCCTCTGACTATAGGTCAAGTCCCATCCCTAACCACCTGCAGAGTCTTGAAGCTATATTTTCTTGACATTGTCAAAACTTTTTTTTTTTTTTTTTTGCGGTACTCGGGCCTCTCACTGTTGTGGCCTCTCCCGTTGTGGAGCACAGGCTCCGGACGTGCAGGCTCAGCAGCCATGGCTCATGGGCCCAGCCACTCTGCGGCATGTGGGATCTTCGCAGACCGGGGCACGAACCCGTGTCCCCTGCATCGGCAGGCGGACTCTCAACCACTGCACCACCAGGGAAGCCCTGTCAAAACTTCTTAACACATGAGAGCTAAGCTGCATTCTTCCACATGTTTGCATTTGTAAACAAAAAACCTGTTAAATTATGAAATCATTTGCCTCAACATTTTTCATATTTTTATTTTTTATATTTTAAAAATTGTATTGAAGTATAGTTGATTTACAATGTTGTGCTAATTTCTGCTGTACAGCAAAGTGATTCAATTATACATAAATATATTCTTCTTTTTTTTTTGCGGTATGTGGGCCTCTCACTCTTGTGGCCTCTCCCGTTGTGGAGCACAGGCTCCGGACGCGCAGGCTCAACGGCCATGGCTCACGGGCCCAGCCGCTCTGCGGCATGTGGGATCTTCCCAGACTGGGGCATGAACCCGTGTCCCCTGCATCGGCAGGCGGACTCTCAACCACTGCACCACCAGGGAAGCCCCCATAAATATAGTCTTTTTCATATTCTTTTCCATTATGGTTTATCACAGGATATTGAATATAGCTCCCTGTGCTATAAGGTAGGACCTTGTTGTTTATCCATCCTATATATAATAGTTTGCATCTGCTAATTCCAAACTCCCAATCCATCCCTCCCCTACTCCCCCTCCCCTTGGCAACCACAAGTCTGTTCTCTGTATCTGTGAGTCTGTTTCTGTTTCATATTATTTTTAAAATTGTAAGATAATTACAGTCATTTCCTTCTGAAAATTAAGAACATGAGAAAATAAATTTGTGTATTTAGAAGAAGAGCCCTAATTACATATTCCAAAGCAACTTACAAGTATTTCCTATATTAATCAAACATATCATATTCAGTGGTACACATATTCTTCAAATGTGTGAGTTCTTATAAAAATACGGCCAGTCCATTTTTTAAGGTGTAGAGTTTGAGTGTCAATTATAAAATATATTAAGTTCCAAAATAAGAAGAACTAGTGTTGGAGAATAGTCTCAAAAGTGATCGAAGTATGATGTTAGTTTTTTAATTAATATGAGATTTCTATGAATGGTCACTATATAAGTTTCACTGAATGGTGTCTTCTATCTGGACTCCATTTGGTGGGGTCCCACGGCTGGGTCATCTGAAGACAAATTACTAGTGAAATCCAGACTTTATCTCAGTTAACTTAATCACAAGGTTATAATAGAAATCCAGTCCAACTGTAGGCACCACAGCAGTGACAACCAAGGATTGACTTTTCTCAGACACTCAAAAGAGTATGCATTAAATACATTGAATGAACAAGAAATTCCATAGGAAGGGAAAAATAAAGGGAATGGCTCTTAAGAAAAATTAACCAAAGGACTGAAAGGTACTAGAAAGTCCCTCATACCCAATTTCATTGGTTTAAGAAGTTGGAACTCAATGAGGTTAAATATTCTAACCAATATTAAATGCAGTGACAGAGCCAACATCAGAAACTGTGTTCCCAAATAGGGTTCTCCCCAATCTACCATACTGCCCCCCTTAACTGGGAAAAGGTTCAATATTCTTGTTCTAGAAGCAACCTGTAGTAGTCAGACTATGGTTTATACACCTGTAGTATCTCAAGATACCTGAAGAAAACTCCACCCATTCCTTAAGACTGAGCAGAAACATTGCACTCTAGTCCAGGCTCTGCCAAGCATAAGATCCCTGATCCTCCTGGTCATAGGGCCCCTCTAAGAGCTGGAGGCCACAGGTGCATCCAGAGATAGGAGGCAATCCTAGACCATGAGGACCAAAGGTGATAATCTTAGTTTCTCATATGGTGACATGCTATACAAAGTATTAAATATTCTGCATCCCCAAATGAGAAGATACCCAGTCCTTGATCTGTAATATAAAACTATCTGAATACAATTTAGTACCTTTTTCTTTAAAGAAGAACGCATTAAAAATATTTATAGGATCTTCCCTGGTGGCGCAGTGGTTGAGAGTCTGCCTGCCGATGCAGGGGACACGGGTTCGTGCCCCGGTCCGGGAGGATCCCACATGCCGCGGAGAGGCTGGGCCCGTGAGCCATGGCCGCTGAGCCTGCGCGTCCGGAGCCTGTGCTCCGCAACGGGAGAGGCCAAAAAAGAGAGAGGCCCCCAACAAAAAAAAAAAAAAAAAAAAAAAAAAAAATTTATAGAACACTAGCTTGGTACAAAATACTAGAAAGGTACCCAAACTTTTCTAAGGTACCATGCTTTCAAAGTACAGAGAAAACATACTTGATGAATATTCAGTAGTTTTATACGTCTAACTGTTCTCTAATATTATTTCCAGGCATAAAAGTAAAAAAAAAAAAAAAAGCAGTTTCTTTGTAAAAAAAAGAAACTGTAAGTAAAACATCAGAATAACTTCATGAAAGTTGTTCATCGTATCATTATTTTGTTCTTAGTACCTTCCCAACGCCTCTTAAAATCAAAAGCTTTTCCTTAAATTAACTGTGCAATAAAATCACCATATGGGTTGTCATTGCTATATATCTACAAGGTAACATCTCCCTCTTAGACGGAAATAAAATGCATCCCTCATCTATTTCAATCACAGAGAAAACACCAGATATATAGTACTCTGTAGCTCCTATCACCATTTTAAAATAATTGTTTTGGGCTTCCCTGGTGGCACAGTGGTTAAGAATCTGCCTGCCAGGGCAGGGGACACGGGTTCGAGCCCTGGTCTGGGAAGCCTGCTGTGCACAACTACTGAGCCTGCGCTTTAGAGCCCGCGAGCCACAACTACTGAGCCCATGCACCTAGAGCTCATGCTCCACAACAAGAGAAGCCACGCAATGAAAAGCCCGCACACATCAATGAGGAGTAGCCCCCACTTGCCACAACTAAAGAAAGCCCGTGCACAGCAACAGAGACCCAGTGCAGCCACGGATATTAATTAATTAATTAATTTTTAAAGTAAAATAATTGTTTTTCCTTGTATGAAGTGAAGGTTGTTACATAACTTCTTGAAATGTCTTTTAATTCTTGGAGTATTATGTCTCCTTTCTTTATGTTGCATATAGTATAAAATATTGAGCACATCTGTTTGGGGCTTTTGAACTGGTATTTTCTATTTCATACTTGTTTTTAAATCTTCAAATTGTTATTATTTTCAGAAGTAACACTAAAGGGATTCTCCTTCTTGTGCTGTCTTTATCTCAGACATAAGTTTAGTATTTCTACTGTCCACATAAAGCGGGAAGAAAAAAATTAAATTGGTTTAGGTTTAAGTATGTATTTAAGTACTCCAAGTGACTGACTAAAATCAGTGATTAGGTTAATGGCAGGGTCATCAAACTGACACTTTACTCTTGGAGAAAAACCATTCTAGAGGAAGGAGGTTGTCCCCATTATAATTTTGCTTTGAAAAGTCAACTTACATGGGCAGAGTTTGTAAGCCAAAGTGGTGAAAGCTGTTACAAACTTAAATCATTTAAGATAATCTGATTTGGTTTACAAAAATGTAATTAGCAAAAATTTCAATACAACATCTATTGCTTTATTGAAGCATATCTATCCTTTGTTATATCATCAGGATAAATTCCATTTCATTACACAATTATGATACACAGTTAATATTTGTCAAGTAGCTGACCTTTATTGCAATGAATATTTTGCTGATCTATCCACTGAATGGCACTTTATTATTTTTTTCTTGAGAAAACATTTATCAAGTACCTGATTTATTTAATACCTGACATTTACTGAAAGCCTGATAAGCACTAAGGTATTATGAGGATGTAGTAATCACATTTTAATCAAAGTACTTAACTGTGTAGAGGAAGTTATTATGAATACATCCTGTTTCTACGATAAAATTAAGAGCTTTTAGGGTATGGGCTGATATGTACCATTTTTTTTGATTTTTAATAATACTACATAATACATAGTAAAGACTTAATTAAAATTGTGTTTATTCTTAAAATATTTGTTAATTTATTCACTCAACAAACATTTATTGCCTGTCTGACTAATGATATAACACATGTATAGTGCATTACATGGCACCTGGCACACAGGGGAATTCAATAAATGTCATGTTAGATGGTAAGATAAATAGCCAGCCATGACTTGTATCAATACTATGCAAGGGGCACACAATAGATGTACAAAGAAATGTGATGATGTAGAAACACAGAAAATAGCCTGGGGGAATCCAAGCAAATAACTAACACTAGTTAGCAGACGGAACTCAGGGAACATATATGCAAGGAATGAGAGTCATCATCTCAGTATCAAAATACAAAGCAAGTTTAATATCACTGAGTAATACTATAACAGGGAAGAACAAGTCTGACTCCATATTAGATCTGTTCTGCTGCTTGTGCTTAGTCATGCTGGCTCTGCACCTTTTGTAAAAGAATGTTGCCAATAGCCCGAAATATACAGGATAGCCTATTCTCAGGGCTCTGACCTTTAAGGGTCCATTCATATAGAGGTAAAAAGTTGCAGAACAGAGAATAACTTTTGTCTCGTTGGAGGTTTGCAGGAATATTGTGACCTGACCTATATGGACAGCTGCAAGAACAAAGGATTCCTATACCAGGAAGGTTGCAACAACCAAGCACGCCTCTCCCTCACCTGGCCTTTAAAAGTGCTTTGCTGAAACCCTTCAGGGAGTTTGGGGCTTTGGGGAGTACGATTTACCTGTCTCCTTGCATGGCCCTGCAGTAAACCTTTCTCTGCTCCAAACTCTGACATTTCAATATTGTTAGGCCTCCCTGTGTGTCGGGCACACAAACTTGCTTTCGTTAACGGTATCAGTGCTGTCTATGCTTACTCAACCTTACCTAAAATTTCTTAAAGACTCAAGGAAAACCAATCATTTTATGTTTTAGCTAGTAATAGTCTTGTAATACTAAGAAAAATGGAACATTTTATAGAGTCAGAAGGAACACAAGATGTTGTCCACACTCTGCTTGAACTTATTCAAGAACAGGAAAACTTGCTGCCTCCTAAACATCAATCTTTAGACAGTTCTAACTGCTACGAGGTTCTTCCTGATAGTTCCTGAATAATAGCTAACTTCACTGAGATCCTATAAAAACCAGGCAATGGACTAAGCAAGTAAATACATTACTTCACTTAATCCTATAAGCCTTTGAAGTAGCAACTATACTATTGATTCCATTTACAATAGCACAGCGTGCCTCAGAGAGATTTTTAAAAGCCTAGTCACACAAAGGGAGAACTAAAAGTTTGAGTGAATTCCCTCTGAGGCCATATGTCCCCTGCTTTCTACCACACCCATTAATGCTGGTTTTGAGGCAAAAGTCTGCCTCTTGTTAATTGATATGCTGTGGTTCCTCTTTATGCAGTAAATGCACTACTATTTATTTAGTCCAGGGTTTCTCAACCACTGGACATTTGGGACCAGATTAGTCTTTAACACGGGGTCTGTCCTATGCATTTAAGATGTTTGCAGCATCCCTGGACTATTACCCACTGGATGCCAGTAGTACCCCCTCCCAAATGTGACAACTACAGGTGTTCCCAGACATGGGTAGGGGACAAAATCAACCCCACTGAAAATCACTGATTTAGTCAATACAGGGCTTGCCTCAAGGACTGGCACTTAGAAGACCTTGATGATTGAAACTGCATTTGAACTTTGTAAGTCTCAGATTTCATACTAGGAGTCAACCACCATGTTCATAATCATTTGCCACAAAAATAAAGCAATCGGGTAAAAACAACACTTTAAGACATTAAAAAGAATCTGTTGGTTAGCCTTTCTGTTTCAGACTTGTCATGAGCTCTATTCTTTTACTATCAGGGTTTCTGGGGTTTTGCTTGTATTTCAGAATCAAATGTTCTTAAAACAGTAGATACGATATTTCAAAAAATAATAATAATTTAAAAGGAAATAAAGAAACCTACCATACACAGTTCCATCGCTTGTATTTGCTTTTCATTTTTTGACCATGAACAAGAGAGTCCTTTTAAAATTGAAAGTATTTTCCTTCTATTTTATTCTGGTTTCACAGTCAACTAATTGTAAAACATTATAATAATGTTGCCTATAAGAATTTTTTTTATACTTCACTCACATGATAATGGAGGTTATATTTTTCATGTTTCTCAATCCATACATCTGCAAAGCTTTAAGATATCATGCCTAGAATAAAATTGTTATATTATCTGAATCTTTAGTATATTTAAAGAATATAATACAAAATACTGCTCTCTACGGAGTAAAGTTTAAGGCATGTAATCCATCTCTGTGATGAAATGCAGATTTCTCCTTGGAAGATGTATTATTCATTTAAATCAGCTGGGTAGGATAGTACTAAACAAAAATTCATCTGATTACATTTAAGGTTCAGAAAAAAATCAGGTACAAAAAGATTCTCTGGCTTTGAGCCTAGAGGATTTTCACGTGATTGTCAATTGGATATATTTTCATTCAGTTTAAGCCCATATTTTTTTTCAAAAAAAGGGACTTTCAGAGGTTTTGGAGGAATTTCAAAGTGGATCACACAGATTAGAGTTACCAGATTTCAAAAAACTAAGCTTACTTGATGACTTTGGCAATGGTAGGTGAGTGAACTACAGTAATTCTATGTCCTTTCCTTTTTCCATCCTTTGCATTTTTGTTCTCATACCAAAGAGATCCCACGTGAGTGGCTCATATTTTTATTATTTATTTATTACTTTTTTATTTTTTACAATTTATTTTTGAGAGCTTTCTTTGTTTTGTTTTTTTGCCACACTGCATGGCATGTGGAACTTCCCCAACCAGGGATCGAACCCGTGCCCCCTGCAGTGGAAGCGCAGAGTCTTAACCACTGGACCACCAGGGAAGTCCTTTATATTTCATTAAATGCTGCAAAGGTACATATTGAGGAAAGATATATCCTTGGTCTATTCAGAATAAAAAAACTGTTGCAATCCCTAGCTAAGCTATGGTGTGGCCAGTCATCTCTGGCATAAACAGTAGTCCTACCAATATTACTTTCCATGATAATCAATCCATGTATTAGTTGTGTTCATTTGAAGAAAGGCTGACTGTGACAGTAACACAGTGGAAGGGAGGACAGTAACATGTTTTCTTCTATATTCTTGATTTTATCTTTCCCTTTCCACTGAAGCGTATGTGTCCTCCATGAAGGCAATATGAAGGAAAAGGCCTGTAATTTCTTATTTTATATTTTTATTCATGCTTTATTTGGATGTGATAGGCAGTAGTCTTTATTCTATAACATGCTTTGCAGAAATACTGGTTTATTTGCTTTTCCAAGAAACTAAATCATTAAATTTTAATATAAAATTATATGAAATTCTTCTAGGAATTTAGGTACTAGGTTTATGTCATTTTCTGTATATGTTGGCGAACAAAGTGCAGTAAAATTTTCTGGAGGCCACCAGTAAATGGTTTCTGGTACAGTTATTACATTGATTTTCACAGGTAAAGGAATAATTCTAATTTCAAAAACTCTATAACATTTTTAATCAGTGTAAAACTATAGTTGCATAATGTATTCATGGTAAACTACCTTTAAATCAAAGATACTCAGGAATATGATATCATTAGCCAATGCCAGAGTAACAAAATGCACCATGGTTCCTCTGGACAATCACCAAAAACATTTCCACCTGATCAGAACTAAATTAATTGATATATATTAAAATTTTGAATTTTAATTTTTAACTGTAAAGCACTGAAAGACAATTCTGCATGGTGTTTCTATGCCTCTTGAATCAGCTTTTGTCCAGACTATTTCCAAGGATGCTGGGAATATCTCAAATAGCCTTGGGTGATAGATAGTACCTCCCTCCTGAGATGAGGGGTTTGTTTCCTGACTGGTTTAGTAAAGATGATTTCTTCCTCCAGTACAAATGTTGGGCAAGTTTTCTAGCATCCTTTTTATTAAAAGTATTTCTTAAGCTCAGAGTTCCTCAGCTGTGGCATAAACCACTGTGTAAGCAGCATCTACCTGGGTCCCTCCACATTGCTCTCATGGGACTCAGGGGACCAAGAGGAACCAATGCAAATATGAAGCTCATACTGTCTGCTGTGTTGTAAATAATAAAGTCCTTTATCTCTGACCCAAGAGTCTCCAGTCTGCCAATCTGAAACTATGGCAGACTAACTTCTTAGATTGCATGTAGGGTAAAATCTCAGACTCTTCACAATTTTTGATGTAAGCAGAGTAGACACACAATAATTATTGGTTAAAGAGGCCAAATTACTGTGTCTAACTGAACTCCATTATTTATTATGTAGATTTACAATTTTCTTTAGCAAAGGTATACAATACAGTCTACACTTTTAGACACAATTAAAACAAAATATACTGACTATTTTAATATTTTTCATTCTGATATCTACACACTTTATTTCAATAAGTGACTGGTACTTAACAAGTCTCAATCTCTTTGGAACATGGTAGACATAAACAAAAAAATCATATTTAATACTCAAAATTAGGATTGTTTCTAAAAATCAGCAGATTTGACACAATCAAAACATAAAAACAGTTGACACTATGGGCTATTGTTTTCCTAACACTGCTCTATTTTACCGAGTCCTTTACTGGAGAAAACACATCAGGATGAGCCACTTGATGAAAATAATGACATATTATTGATAGATTTCATTTGGACAACTATGCTGAAATGTTATAGCTAGTATCCCATTCTATGTAACTCCATTATTTAAATAAATGTATTTAACAAAAAGTATTGCTTTAAACATCACGACTAGTGAACCAAATCACGCCAACCACTTTTCCTAACTCTCTCAGAACTGACAATGATGGAGGATAGCAGGCTCTTGAGTAAGACACCATGCAACGTAAATTATAGCATAACACAACTACTGAAGTCAATAAACAGAGAAAAAAAGACAAAATCCTAACCCTCCAGGATTTTTTTTCCTCAAAACTCCAAAAATGATCATTCTAACCACTAAATTTGTTTAAACACCACTGACTCCTTCGAAGCCACAATTTAAATTTTCCCCCCAGAAAACCCTTAAAAGATTCCATTTTCCTTTAACATTATGCAAGTTACAATAAAGCTGCTATTTCAAGCAAACAACTTCCTCTGTACTAAATGACCATTTCTTTAAATCATTTTGAAACCCTGAGCTGATGAGAAACTATCTCACCACTGGGTCAACTGATCACTATTGGTTCAGAACACCTGCCGTTGAGTGAGACAATGACTCAAAGTTTCAGAAACCCTTTACAGAGCTTCACTTTCAGTTGTTGCTACTGGTTCATCAAGTAAGGAAACTGGAAGGCTTTAAGTAGCTACGTTCTCTGCTCAAGTACAGAGAGAACCTACAGTAATTGGTAGAATGTGAGCAACCAAAACCTACTCTGACCACAGAGCCCTGGCACTTGGCTGCCTCAAGTTGCCAGTTGGAAGAATTTTCAGCTTTTTCCTGGCCAAAGGAGGTACTGTTTTCAGGTACTTAATGAAAAGAAAATCAACTACATTATACAAGAATCTGGTCAAGACTCAGCACAAAAAGACCTTTTTTAAAAAAAGGACTTCAGATGGCAAGAAGGGATCACCAATATGAATCACAGGCAAAATTTTGAAAATTTTAAATATATTCATGGCTTTTAATATTCAAATACATTAATCATTTAACAGAACATCTTATATTTTTCAAGGTGTATATACTTATACAAGTTAGCATCAGTATTATGCCTGCTATTTTGTGCTTTTTTCTGTCATATTTTAAATACTCTTCCCAAGAATAGACAGAGTACAAATACTAAACAGAATTGTTTATATAATACAAATACTAAACAGAATTGTTTAAAGAATCCATATGTCTTGACTTGTACTTTTCAAACCCAACATCCAAAAAGTTACCAATTGTTAATTCACTCACCAAATAGAAAAATACTGAAACAATCAAGCATAGCAGAATACCCAACTGGGTAGCTTCAGTCAAGTCTACACCAAGATCAGTCACTTTGATTCCCTCACCTGGAATAACTGTAATGTTATATTATTTCTTTCTAGAAACTAGAGAAAGGTAACTTCCTACCAAATTTCCCTCATCCTTGAATTTATATGGATGCATCTACTAAATGATTCCACTTTTCAAGAGAGAAGTATTTGTCCTTCTCCTTCATAATCCTGGAGGAGAAAAGATAACTACTATGAAATGTTTTAACTGCTTTCTGAATTAAAGCAATACAAAATAAACCAGTTCCTCAATTATTTTGATGTTATCTGGCTTTTCAGGACAGAATTCATTGGGGATGTTGAGAATATAAACAACACCAAAATGTTAGTGTTCCAGTCTAACCAGCAGACTTGCTAACTAGCAGGTCTGCTTTGAGTCACATTGTATTCAGAAAACCCCATTTTCCTAACTTAATTTAGCTTGAATTGTTTTTGTGATGGTGTTCTTTGGTTTGCTTTGCTTTTATGGAATAATTTACTGCTTGGTATCTCTACTATTGCAGTTTATATGAAAATCAGATGTTCTTCACATTCATGAAGTACAGAACAAGGTGTCAAAGCTAAATTAGGCAAAATTTAAGCTAGTATTGAGAATGAAACTTTTTAAAAAATTTTATTGGAGTATAGTTGATTTACAATGTTGTGTTACTTTCTGCTGTACAGCAAAGTGAATCAGTTATACATATACATATATCCACTCTTTCTTAGAGAATGAAAATTTGATGAGAGATCAGACATGAAAATGGGTCATTGAGAAAAATTGAGAAACATTTTCTGGAGAGATTTTTTTTTTAAGGAGACAAGATTCTCATCCCTGTGGGATGGCTTCAAACAGTTGAATGGGCTCTGAATCACCCAAAGGCTTTTCCAAGCCTATAATGGCGACATGGAGGGTCTTCAAAGAAACTAAGGGAGCAAATTTCTCAATAACTAAAAGCAGAATGCAGTTCCAGATCACCAAAACTCTGCGACGCTGGTTTCGTGACCTTGACTCAGAGCCACGGGGATGTATCAGGAAACCACAATGCTTGGCAGATACACATTTCATGTGCAAACGTTTACCAGATGTGCGGTTCATCCTATCCATGCTGAGCAATAGAAACAAAAGTGAATTTGCTGCGTAATCTGACATGCCAGCTCCTCCGTGAGCCAGCAGGTGATAGGTCTGGTCTCACATTTAAGGTCTGAATTTTGAGCAGAGACAACTTCTTAAGCCCCACCCCCAGCTCCAATTAAAACCAATCCCATATGCTTGTTAAGCTTGAAATTCCACCAAGAAAGATTTATTTTTGTAGATTAAGAGTTCTATTCTTGTTAAAATGGAAATTCCCTTGGGAGACATAAACTGTTAATCAGTTATTTATACTTCAGTATAAATGAATTTTAAATCCTGTCTTGACAGCTGGTTTTGATAAGGAGAACACATGAAGTCTGGTTGTTTGGATTGTAAGAGAGATGGAAAAAAATCTTCAGAAGATAAAAGTTAATACATGAATAACTCTTTTACCACTATTATTCATCTATTCATTCAACAATATTTATGGCCACCCCATTTCAGGCAATGGGGCATTCATCCTAAGCATTGGGGATACAAAGATGGAAAAGCATAATTAATGGCCTTTAAAAATGTAGGGTTCATCTACTACATTGTTGGTGGGAATGTATATTGGTGCAGTCACTATGGAAAACAGTATGGAGGTTCCTCAAAAAACTAAAAATAGAGTTGCCATATGATCCAGCAATCCCACTCCTGGGCACATAGCCAGATAAAACTATAATTCAAAAAGATACATGCACCCCTATGTTCATAGCAGCATTATTCACAACAGCCAAGATATGGAAACAACCTAAATGTCCAACAACAGATGAATGGATAAAGAAGATGTGGTACATATATAAAACAAAATACTACTCAGTCATAAAAAAGAATGAAATAATGCCATTTGCAGCAACATGGATGGACCTAGAGTTTATCACACTAAGCAAAAAGTAAATCAGAAAAAGAAAGACAAATACTATGTGATATCACTTATATGTGGAATCTAAAATACGACACAAATGAACATATCTACGAAACAAACAGACGACAGATGTAGAGAGCAGACTTGTGGATGCCAAGGGGGAGGAGGGGAGGGGAGGGAGAGATGCACTGGGAACTTGGGATTAGCAGATACAAACTCTCATACATAGAATGGATAAACAACAAGGTTCTACTGTATAGCATAGGGAACTATATTCAATATCCTGCGATAAACCATAATGGAAAAGAAATATGAAAAAGAATGTACATATATATGGTATAACTGAGTCACTTTGCTGTACAGCCGAAATTAACACATTGTAAATCAACTGTACTTCAATAAAATTTTTTAAAAACGTAGGGTTCAGTGGAAAGACGTCAACTATGCAGTTGCCATAGAAGAGGAGAGATGTTAATGGAGGTATAGGTAAGGTACCAGGGGAGCTCAGAGAAATGAAGACCTAACTCCACCTGGGAGGGGAGATGGGAAAGCCTTCCAGGAGGAGGTAAAGTCTGACCTCTGACTTGAAGGAGAACCAGGGATTTGTAGGTAACCTTAGGAGGAGAGGAAGATGGTACCTGATTATGCCTGGAAAACGATTAAAGAGCAGGATGCGCTCAGTGAAACAGCTTTCCTAGAGTTAAGATTTCTGGAGTGAAGTACTTGTAGGGAATGAGGGGCAGTGTTTTCATCAGCTCTGCTGCTATTACAAAATTCCAGAGACTGGGGGGCTTAAACAACAGACACATTCCCTCACAGTTCTGGAGGCTGGAGGTCCGAGATGAGGTGCCAGCATGGTGGGTTCCGTTGAGACCCCTCTGTAGGTGGGCTGCCATCTTGCTGGCTGTGTGTGTGTTGGGTGGTGGGGTACCAACCCTCTGGTGTCCTTCATTTAAGAACACAAATCCTATGATCTCACCCTTATGTCCTCATTTAACCTAAATTCTCTCCTTAGTGGCCCTACCTCCAAATACAGGTGAGGGCTTTAACATGTGAATTTGGAGAAGACACAATGCAGTCCACAGCAGGCAGTGAGGGCAATGAATAACAGTGATGGAGAGGGTCCTCAAGAAACAATCCATGAAAGCCCTTTTAAATCAAGGGAAGAGCAATGGATTTTGTCTTTAAAGCTCTTTCTGGGATTCTACAGAGAGATTTTCAGTAGACATAGTCTGGTTCACATTTTAGAAATTTCACTGTAGCAGCAAAAGAGAGAATGATGTACAAGAAAACAGAAAGGCCTCTGCGGTCAGGAGGACCTGAGGCAGGACATGGAGTGGGACTGGAGTTGAGAGAAATTCAGGAGTTGAGATAGGCCATGTGCAGGATCATGTCGGTGTGGAGGGGAGAAATGAGAATTACCCAGCCTCTGGTCCTTTCCTAAGCGAAAGAACTCAGAAGCAGAACCAAATTAATTGTTTGCTGGGAGATGGAGGAGAGGAAATAAAAAGCTTCTTAATTTTTAGAAAATTAAGTATAAACTTCATATGAGGTACATACATATGGAACTGTTTACTTGACAGCTAATATGTAGACCCACTATGTGCCAGGAGTGGGGTTATGAGAAGATGCAATTGACGCAAAGCAGCATTAGTGGGTGCGGGTCCTACCCTGGCTTACTATTTGCTGTTGGGTGCCCAGGGCTGAGATTTTAGTACATTGAAACTCTATTAAACCAAACTAAAATGTCTAACTGTGTAAGAATAACTTAATAAACCCTGGTTCATCTATAGGATGGATATACATATATACAGAGGCATGATATTTGTGTATTCCAAGAATATTTAATGACATAAAAAAAAGTAAGAAAAAAACAAAACTACATAGTAAGCTAATTTTGTAAATATGTACATATATATATATATATATAGAGCTTTCATAAAAATGTCAAAATTGTTTTCCAGGTAGTAGCATCATGAATATGTAATTTTTTATTATGTTTTCCCAATTTTTCTATAAAGAACACATATTGTTTTAAAATCAGAAATAATTAACTTATTTTTAAACTTCTATGTGTTTTTAGGCAAAGTTAATATTTCAAATGGAGGTTCTTTCCCACCGGCACAACACGTAATTGAATTATCATCTACTAAACAGGAAAGGTTAAGCTACACTGAATAGCAAATATATCCAAAAACTGTAGTGCCTTTTAACAACAAAGGTTTATTTTTTACTCATATTTTATGTCCACTGGGGGCTGGCTACAGGCTCTAATCCACATTACTCATTTTCAGACCCATTCTAAGGAGCATGGCCATTTTCCATGACAGAGGTAAAGAGCTCTGGGGGGGTCTCGAACCAGCAATTAAATGTTCCAGTCCAGAAACATATGTTGATTTCCACTGAACTCATTGACCAGAACTAACATGGGGTCAGGAGATGTCAACCGATCATGTACCCAAAATATATTTGGCAAACAAAGTTAATAATAATCACATATAACTACAAATTCATCATCCCCCCCAAAAAAAATTATGGAGGACTTTTACAGCAGTTATTCAAACTGCAAACCATGATCCATCAGTCAATTGTGAAAACAATTTAGTGGGTCATTACCAGTGTTTTCTTAATAGAATGAATGGAAGAGAAAATATCAGAACATCATACATGTAGAAAAGGTAGATATTTATCATGAAACATTTGGTATACATCTATCAAATAATACAGATGTGCCACAATATAAAATACCTTCCTATGGGTCCTGTAAAAAAAAGTTTTAAAGTCATTGTTCTACAGAGCCCCAACTAAGCCAGAGACATAGAAACAAAATAATATCCACACTGGGCTCTTTTAATCCAGTGTTCTATGACTACCATGGAAGACTGAGGGAAACATGGTATTACATCTATAGTATCAATCTCAAAGAACTGAGTCCAAGTTTTACTCTTTCTTTAATATAATGTTCTCTCAATAATAAATCAATTAAGAAATACCATAAAGGGTGGGGGAGGAAAGGATTGGGAGTTTGGGATTAGCAGATGCAAACTATTATATATAGGATGGATAAACAACAAGGTCCTACCTTATAGCACAGGGAACTATATTCAATATCCTGTGATAAACCATAATGGAAAAGAATATTAAAAAGAATGTATATATATGTATAACTGAATCACTTTTCTATACAGCAGAACTAACACAACATTGTACATCAACTATACTTCAATAAAATTTTTTTAAAAAGAAATGCCATCATGAAGTGACATATTTTTAGCACCTTCCAAGGTTTAAGAATTCCATGACTTTTTATTTCTCCTAAAATAAAAAATTTCAAGCTTCAAAAGATTTTCCTTAATTCTACAGAGCTTAATTATATTGGTGAGGAATATATACAATTCTTATATTAATTTAAATGGCACCCTTGACCAAGATGAATGGTAATAAAAATTATTTTACTTTGCATTGCTATTACCTTATTGTCATGTATGATTTTTATCAGGCTTACTTACGTTTTGATGTTTAAGGGCAGAGCACATATTTCAAAACTGCAAAATAACTACTGCATCTCACTCCTTGTCACAGACTTAATATTCCAAATTTCCAATATTCTACTTTTTATCTTCAACTAAGAAAATACAAATGTGAAATATGCACATTCTATGTGTTTGTTTATGAGGGAAATGAAGTATTTATCTATTTGGTTTCAAATTTCTCCTTTCCAAAATGAATTCATCTTAATTCTTACTTTCTATCTTCCATGTGAAATGTTTGTAAGTGCTTATTTAAATGCAAGAATTTCAACAAATTTCAGTGTGTCCTTACCCTTTTCCCCAAATACACTGTCATGCTCTTTTCCTATGTACCCTTCACAGCCCTGCCAGTCCAAAAGCCAGCCTTTTGTTTCTATGGGGGAAATGACTGCTAAACAGCCAAGAATAACAAATAAATATCTCATGCAGTACAATCTTCTTTTACCTCCCAGATGGCTCCACTACCTCACTAGGTATGCCAGAGATGTTTCCTGAGGAAAGAAAAGAGCCAACGTGAACAATCTACCATCCTGACATTCAAGAGAACCAAATAAAACATGATTAACTGCATTAAAAGAATGGAAAATGAAAAGCCCATCCTCAAAAATACACTAGTGTGCAATTTTTTACCATATAAAAGGAAGTTCTGGCATGGAAAATGAGGAACATCTGCATTTGCCAATTAAAGAAGCATTATATTGAGTTCAATAACAATAACTTGTTTAAAAGTGATGAGTCAACAATATTCAGTTCCTTCCTGGCCTTATTCAGCTAGGTGTGGGGAAAAAGGGATTGTACTGGCAGCTGGACCATCTGCATCCCAGACCCAGCAAGGCCACGAAGACACCATAGGAATCTGGGCAAGAAAACAAGGCTGGCTGGACTTCAGTATCTCCTCTATCAAAACAGAGGGGAAGAGAGGAGTGAGCTGGAGGATCTCTTCCATTTCAAATTACCCACGGTTCTGTTCTCTTAAATGATTTATCGAATTATTTATTCCATTAAATACAAGGTTAACAATTAGCTTCTTAAAACAAATCCCTCCAAAAAGTTATTTCTTTCCATTATTCCAAACTGAATCTACTAGATCAAATATACTCTGAATTTTCTCTAAGTTAGTATTTTGTAATCAAAATTAGCATACCTATTTCTATTACATTTAAAGAGCTCCGAAGATATGCACAATGTCACTGATCATTCTCTCTCCATGAAAGCTTTTTTTTTGTTATTGCTAAGTTATCAGACCAAAAAATAATCCCGTGAAAATGGTCGTCCTTTTAAACAAATGACAAGTACTACACAAATCCAACTGAATGCTTGCAGTAGGGTTTTGAATCCTAAAATGTGGCATTTCTTAAACTATTTTACATTGTTCTCCTCAACACACACACACACACACACACACACACACACACACACACACACACACACACAAATGTTAGCAAACAAATACCACAGTCGAATTTTGATTTTCTGCCAACTGGGATGGCAGAGAGAACTAGTCCGGATATTCTTAAATGGCAGAGAGTGGGGGGTGTGGGTGGAGGATGTGCAATTGGACATCGAAATGTGTTTTATTCTTACGGTTTAATAAAACTATGCCTGGTATTCTGGAAAGTGACAATACTGTACCTCAAACTGAGTAAATATGAAACTTTCCTAGGGAAAAACCAACCCAAGAGAACTAGAAAACTTTCTACTTTGTAAATATTTTGGTCCACACCTTGGCAAACGAGAACAGTGTGCAATGTTTAAAAAGATATCTTTAAATACCTGTTATGTGAGACGAGTGTGTGTGTGACGTTATGTGTGATGAATTATAGGAAGTGACATTGTCATTAAATACTTATAAAAAATTCTTGCAGAAAGGAGCTCTAAAAGGTATCATAATACCCGAACTCAAGATAGTATCATTACTATCAAATTTGCCATCTACAATGCAAGAAACTCATAAGGTGGGAAAATCTCATACCTCATTGTTCACTCCCAAACTGGTTGGTTAAAATCTCTTATACAGGCTTCCAAATTCCATGGTGAAAGCAGAAACAGCTGCACTGGACTTTGTTCTTGCTGGAAAACTGACATTTCTCTAGCAAGTGCCAAGTGCAGACTCAGAATTACAATATGTCAGACATTGTTCATAAGGAGATGTTCTTCTTTTTTTATAGCATCCAAATGCTGTTCACGAGAAATTGCAAATGATATCCCTAAAGCCATATCACCCAAGAGCCCAAGGAGCAATTATGGCTATCCAGATATTGCTTGGTCCAGAATGTTCACTTCAGAGAGGAAGTAATAAAGCAGGTGCCAAAATGACTTTTGTTCCTTTCCACAATTACAGGTACTTTAAAATATTGTCAGAGTAACACTGGATGTGACCCTTTCAGAACCCCATTGCCTATACTGCTGGGGAAGTCAGAGGAACAGTGTTGCTCAGAGCTGGAAGAAAAAGGATTCTCAGAGCAGGAGGAGGAAGAACACCCTGACAGAGATGGATACCTCTCAGACTGAGGAAGTGATTTGTGCAGATGAGGAAGAACATGGCCTCTTGGACATTATGCAGCTCTCTTCCTTTGGATCCCTGGGAAGCCATGAGTCTGGGCTCTTGGATTGGATGGGCAGAACCGGTCTCAGTTAGGTGTGCCACGAACAAACCCAGGAGGAACAGAAAATAGCCATGTCCAGATGACATGGCACCAGTATGTTGCCCAACCCACAGTCATTAGCAGTAAGCTACAGTAAACAGAAAAAAAAAAAACCTGTACGGTAGTAAACACAAAACTGCAAACACAAAGATGTGAACAATAAAAACCAGCACTGTGGAGGAAGCCCACAAACTCAGCAGGTGTAGTAACTAACACCCAGAGAAAGAGTTAATAACAGTCTGAAGAAGACAGACTAGCTTAAATGTCATTCATATATTTAGAGATATGTGTAAGAATATTTGAATATGAATATTAATATATTCAGAGATGTATGTGAAAATAATTGAAGAGGGAAGTAGCTAGATGGAAAACCAAGCTGAAGAATTCTACCAGACCGCAATGCAAAGGACACAGATCTTACAAAATATTAAAAAAGAGTTTTCAGAAGGAAAAAATAAATACAATGACACATAAGTAGAAATAATGGAAGAAAAGGTAAAATAAAAGCTTTTGGAGCTAAATAAAATTTGAATCTTCAGATTGAGAGGGTCTCACAAGCACCAAATTTCTTGAATGGGGAGGAAAAAGACCTTTTATACAAATATTGGTGAAAAATCATAATTCAAAGCATAAAGCAAAACATCCTAAGAGGTTCTGTAAGGCTGAGTGGTAGGGTGCAGGAATGGGGAAGATATCTAAAGGGAACAAAATTCAGATTTCTAGAGCTTTCTTATCACAAAAGTGAAGCTAAACAATAATGGATCAAAATCTTCAAAGTTCTGAAGGAAATAGTTTTTGTTGTTGTTGTTTGGTTTTTGTTTTGTTTATTGGAATACAGTTACTTTCAATGTTGTGTTGGTTTCTGCTGTACCTGAAGGAAATAGGTTTGGACTTAACCAAAGAAACTTTCATTTTTGGATATTTTGAACATTTGAACTCTTCAAAACTCTACTGCCTATTCACTCTCTTCAAAAAAATTACAAGAAGATAAAACTAAGAGCTAATGGTGGGATAGAAATATTTTTTAAATCAACAAAATTTGCTGGCCTCTGCTAACCATTCCTTCAAAATAAACTTCAGTCTAAAATCGTTACCAGAAAAATATTAATAACATTCTGGAAATAAAACACAAGCCCTCAAACTGGGAGCTGGTTGTGGAATGGGGGATGGAGTGCAGTGAAGGTGATAAAAATCATGTAAATAGAACAAGTAAGTTATCTTGGGGGAGGGGGATAGATACCAACAGCTATTAGTAGGAAAATACAAGTTTTAGTTGATATAAAGAAATGTAATAGTAATCACTATTATATAAATAAGAATATAACTTCCAGAAATAACTGGTAGAGGAAGAAAATGAAGTAAAATTAATTCCAAACAAAGACAGAAAAACTAAGAGTTACAATCATAATAAAGAATAAGAAAGCATGTTAAACATGGAAAATATAAAGAAAAAGAGTTCAAACATATTAGCAATCATAACAAAATTCAATGAGTTACTTTTGACTCTTTAGAATTCAGAAATATTTCAGATTGTGGGCTTTCTTTAAGTCCACATATATATGGGTTTCTTACAAGAAACCCACCTAAAATTCAGTGACAGAAAATGTTGACAATAAAGAGGCAGAAAAATAATTCACTAGGCAAATGCTAATAAAACTAAATAGGTACACAACGTAAAATAGAATTGAAGGCAAAAAAGTATTAAACAGGGCCAAGAAAGGAATATTTCATATTTATAAAAGATCCATTTCCTAAGAAATAAGTTCTAAAACTGTATCCATTTTTCTCTGAATATTTTGACATGAACATTTCTGTATATTAATTTGTTTACTATTTCCTACCTATTATATCTAAAGACATGTTTACTGTCAGACATCATTTTTAATGCTGTTGCATAATCGATGAAAATATCAATCTTCTCTCTAGTACTGAACATTTAGGATATTTTCTATATCTTCTACAAATAGTACAATAATAAACACTTCTAGAGATACTTTTTCTAAAAGAAAAAAAAAGAAAGAAAGAAAGATAAAGAGGCAGTGAAATTGATAACCCAACTGACAGATCCACCAACCAAATGAACCTCAGACTCTCAGACCCTCAGGCCATCAGACAGAAAGAGAAATGGATGCTGGTTACATGGGAACTGACTGATATTGTACAGCTCAACGCAGACACTTTTGAGGAGCCTGGAACCACAACATGCACACCAGCCAGTCCACAGTTAATGCCAGACTCTGCTCTCCCCTATTAAATGTATCATCTCTGTGAATGAGTTGACAATAACCTGAATAATGTGTTACAAACCTTCTTCCCTCTCATATTTCTTTTAATAAGAATACCAACTCCATAAAATAAACACAAGGCAAATGTTGCGGAAGAAGAGCTCTCTAACTTAGGTTTTTTTTTTTTAATTTTGTTATCAAAGTATAGTTGATTTACAGTATCATGTTAGTTTCAGGTATACAACACAGAGATTGAGATATATAGATAGATATAGATATAGATAACTTCAGATTCTCTTCCATTATAGGTTATTACAAAATATTGAGTATAGTTCTCCGTGCTATACAGTAGGTCTTTGTTGGTTATCTATTTTTATAGTAGTGTGTATCTGTTAATCCCAACCTCTGATTTATCCCTCTCCCCACCCCCCTTTCCCCTTTGTAGCTCAGGTATTAAAGTGAGGTACAATGATAGCCTAGAACCATCTGGAAGGTCATATTTGGAATTCACAATGGCCCACAGAAAATTTTCCACAGCTCCTCCAGTGCGTCCTCATACCTACCCTCCTTTTTTATATTCAAAATCCCTTCCCCTTCACAGATTCAGAGATGGCCAGGACTGAATATTTCTAAAATTGGAGGAACACAAATCTTTGTACTTTTACTTGGAGGATATTCCGCAAATTAATTAGCACTTGAATAATAGAGCCACAAAGGTTTTCCAAGTGCGGTATGGTACTTAAGGGGGAAACGTGCATTCACACTGACATATTAAGTATTCCCTTTAATGAAGGAATATTTTGTAACAATGAAACTGTAATGGTAACCAGAAAGGCAGAAAGGTTATGTTTCTCTGCTTAAATCTGCCTCTTCTAGCTTCTTCCCTACTGTTTTCCACTGACCATACATTGCAAGCAATTATTATACACGTCTTACAGCTTCAAAAGCTCATTATTCATTTTTTTCTAAAAGTCAGTAAAATTGTGCTTATATCCTCATCACCAATGGAAATTCTCACCTGAATATCAATGATCTCCTTATCTCCCAAATGAATGGCTTCCCTCACCCACACCCCATACCCTGCTCCTTTATCTCCCTCTGTTTAAGATCATACCCTCCACAAGAGTTATTCTACTTTGAGATAATCAATGCTTTTACAGTGCCCTTGGCAATTTTTCTTCAGTGATCTCTTGAAAGATATCCCTTGTCTTGATTGGTCTTCTTCTTCTGGACTTTTTCTTTTTGGCCTGTGATTAACAGATCTGTGCTCAGCCAATTGGCCACTGCCCCTTGCCCAGAAACAAAGACACCCTCACTGCTTCAGTGACCGCTTTCTATGGAAGGGCTCCAGGCCCCTCGTACCAAAATATCTCATTTCCTACTCTCCCCACTCTAAGCCCTCTCTTCCCATCAAGCTCCTTAAACAAGCCATACCCATTCTCAGTTCTAAGCCTCTTTCACAACACATCTTAATTTGTGAAATATAAACCAGTGCTCAGGGTCTGAGTAATAAACATCAGGAACTTAAAGAGAGGAGAAAAGAAATAGCTCTGAAGGTCAAGAGCACATATGCCTCTGGTAAACCCCCAAGGCTGAGGGTTTAAAACAGTGTCAGCTGGCAGGAAGCAGTGCTGCCCTGCCATCTTTTCTGACTGCCCTGTGCCCAAGCTGGGAGGCTGATGCCCTGGCTTTTCTGGTTGCTAGATATTCTAAGCCTCACTCCTGTTTGTGAGCACGCACTTACAAAAACTTACAAAAGGAATGAGTCCTAAACATTACACGATGTTTGTCAAGTGCCAAGAATAAATCACATCAAACAGACCTGTACTTTTTTTCATTTCATTTTTTTTTAATTTTTTAAAAATTTTATTGGAGTATATTTGATTTACAATGTTGTGTTAGTTTCAGGTGTATAGCATAGTGATTCAGTTATATATATACATATACTCATTCCTTTTCAGATTCTTTTCCCATATAGGTTATTACAGAATACTGAGTAGAGTTCTCTGTGCTGTACAGTATGACCTGTAGAATACTGTACTTAATGGTATTTCAAAAGTAAAAGCACATAAATGTAATTTGGATATAAAACTTATCAAATGGCTCCCCCATGGAGAGTAACAGCAGATGTAGGAGGTTTCTAGTGAGATGTTTTAGAATTCTGGCATGTGCCCTGTCCAGTTTATTGGTTATTCACAATTCAAGCGAGGAAAATGATGACCTGCAAATCAAATTTCTAGACAAAGCAAAGCTGAGAAAGATCTCTAACTGACTGAATGAAAGCCTGTGGATAAGATCTCACCTGGATAAATAATGGGACAACGGCAATAAGACAAAATTCAAAAGAAACACATAAAAATCCTGGGATCCAAAATCTGGATTGTGGAATGCTTAAAAGGAATCTGTTGTCCAAACAGCAGGAGAGCTGAGGAGACAAAAAGTCCTTAGCTAATGATAAACTGAAGTTGTTAGTGTGAGTTGGCTGCCAAAAATTAGCTTGGGCTACAGTGAGAAAAGAACAGGGCTACACCCTTTCTACTCAGCAACCAATGGCCAGAAAGAATCAAAACTCAGTGTGTCCAGGGAAGGCCGACCAGACTGGAGATCATGTGCTCATCAGTTTTGTTATAGGGGGGGTTAACACATCAAGCATCATTGGCATAAACAACATTTGTATTATAAACAACAATTACTTGTAAGATAATTTCCAACCCTATGATTTAGGTTGACTATGGTGTGTGTGTAAACTAAACCACACTTCAAAAGCAGGTTCAAGCCATACATCCTCCATGAAGCAAATCATGACAAAAACAGACCATGTCTTCCAAGGTGCCTGCCTCCATTATTAGACCATTTGGAGCTCAGTTACAGAGTCTTATTTGCTCCCCAAAATTATATTTGAAATAGTGCATTTCCCAACGGTATCATAAGAAACCTGGGACCATGGCCAACCTCAGTCTGCTCGGTACCCAGGGAGCCACTGAAATTTAACTTGCTGACTCATCACTTTTTTCCCATATAGCACAAAATCAACGTTTTTATAGTTATCAACAGCTCCTTGTGATGGGATGAAAGACACAGTAACAGCTTCCTTGGGAGTTCTTGTTTCCCCTCTGCCCTCTTGATATATCAAAATTCCTTATTTTGCATTTAAAACTTCCCAACTCCCTAATGAAGACAATGGTTATAGAAACTGAAACCCATTCTCGCTGCTTTTGCGGAAAATAAAATACACCGTCTTCCCTTTTGCCTTAGCATATATCAATAGACAGCTCTGAGAAAGTGGAAATCCCAGGAGAAAGATTTTGAAGGAAAAAAAAAAGTCAAAATTTGAAATTCTCTAGAGTCTAGAGTAATAGTAGCAAAGTCTTACACTCTGGAGAAGCAGGGCTATGTCTCCTCTTCACTGAATTTTGGGAAGATTGCCGTCCTGTAACAATCGGATTCCTTGAGGACACTGTCTTGAGTAAAGTAGATTGGCCTTGCCTAAGGATTGGCAATATGAAAATGATGAAAGAAAGGAAAACGAAAAAGTTTCTTCTTGCAGCTACCTTTATGATATGTGCTCATCTTTGGGGAAAAACTGGAAGAGGGGATAAAGGGGAAAGCGTGAACACATTTATTTTTAAATTAAAGTCATTAGTATTCATATCAAGCTTGAAAATATGAAATCATAATTGCTTCACTAGTCTTACTTAGACTGCTTTAGGCCCAAAGATCTAAAACATGGCAGGTTACTAGAAGGAAGATGTGGAATTCAACTTGGCAGCCTTATCTGAGACAACGTAGAAACATTTAAAATGCACAAAATCATTGCCCTACTCAAGCTTAGCATTTAATGAAGTAATAGGTCTGGCCAAAAAGTGTCCGATGTGACATTACACTATCCAGCTAAAAATTAAAATTATTTCGAGGCACAGTTAAGGAAACACAGATGCACAAATGGCTCTCAATATCCTATATTGGTAACTGGCCAGACATTCATTTAATTAACTAATTGAGAAGAATCAGAGCTCAAAAATATTTACACTTTTTTCCAGGGCTCTGACATGTGTAGTCTAAAAATAATCGAGTCTGATTTTCCCAGTATCTCCATAACTTCCTTCTGTCAAACCTCAGTCAATTCAATTCAGTTCATCATGGTTTTTTGCTTAGTTTAGTTTTTGGATTGGTAGACTATGTGCCTAGTCTAAACACTTTGTAGAAACTTACTGATGCACGTTATATATGTAAAATTCATCGCAGTTTTGAGGAAAACATAGATCCAACCAGGGACCCTAATAATAAACCTTCAGATTAGTGGGTGTGGAAGCAATTAACATATGAAGTCAACCCCTTCACCCCCCTTGAAGCACTCTACTGGGAGCAACATTGGACTAGGGTTAGGAGCTCTGGGGTATAACAACCAACCCTGACATACCAAGCAGTCATGGGGAAATTTACAAACAGAATGTGAGTCCTTGAGGACAGGGATCATGTCTCATTTTTGCTGCATCCCTAGGATCTAGATTAATCTACATAAAGAGCTGGAGAAACTGTTTGCCAGACAGATGAATTAATGTATATCCTATACAGATGCACCAGAGTCTGGGCTGCAGCTGCACAAAGGCCCCTGGCTGAGGAGGGAAATGGGTACTGAAACTCTGCCCAGCGACAAAGCGATCTTCTGATTTTCCCAGAGCCTAAGACGGACAATCCAGGGTCCTGACCAAAGAGACCTCTTCAACTGCTAAAATCCAGGAGCTCATGAAAAACCACCTGCAGCTGCAAGACAGACCTGAGGACACCCTCAACCTCCCACAACAATCGCAGTGACCAGGGACCATGCCATATGGCAAAGGGTGCCAGACTCCCAGACTCCAGCACTTAGAGTCATAGGAGTTGCTCTCCAAAGCCTCTGTCATCACCCCTAGCACACTGCTAGCTTCAGAAGACACCCTCCCCTGCATCTCCCAGCACAAGTGGAGAAGGGTAAAAATCTGGATTTGCCTCTCCTCCATGACCCAGGCTGCCCAGAGGATAGCATCATCTGAAGAAGCAACCCACTTTCCACAAGGTAGATATCCAAACCACACGTGTGAACAAGCTTAGAAGTAGGGAGAATACTTATGATAATAAATAATTTGAGCAAATTTGAGGACCTTTACCTGCCAGGCACTATACTAAAGGGTTCATGTGCATTATTCCATTTACTCCTCCTGACCACAGTATGAAGAAGGTCCTATGATCCTCTCTTGACAGATGGGCAAATTAAGCTTTAAAAGGTTAAAAACCATGCACAAGGTCACACACGTACCAAGTGTCAGGGCCATAACTACATAAAGCCCACCCCAATCTCAGCTATAATCTTCAATGGCTTTAAGGTATTAGAGTACATAATATTCTTTTGGCATTCACAAGGAGTAATAAAGTGATGTTCTGATTTTAAGAAAAATTACTTGTGTCATTTTAGCCAGATTTTACTGTTATTAGTGTGTCTGGTATTTCAAAGTTCATCTGGCACAACATGTACTTTGTGAATTATAAGAACATAAATGAATCACACTGCAACATCATTCTCTCTCATTTGTATGGGAATTCAAAATTACCATTTCATATGTTTCCTTCTACAAAGCGTGTAGTTATGCATTTATCTTTGCATTATAAGTGTAATACATATGTATTAAAAAATAGAGAAAACAAAGAAAAGCAGGAAAGAAAATATCTATCATGCTACCTCCCAAATGCAACTGTTAACATTTTGGGAAACATGCAATTTTGAGCTCAAAAATATAATTTGATTACTCATATAAACATGATTCCCCTTACAAAACCCATAATTAAGAAAGAATCAGAATTTTTTTTTCAAGTGTTGAAAAGACCAATGAATATTTTTAACATAATTCCCATATGGAGGCCAAAAAAAATTTGTTTAGGCCTCATGAAAAGGAAAATACAATTTTCTTGAAATAAAAAGATCTGTTATTTCATTATTTCTCATTCACAGTAACGTCCATCTTCAGTGAACATTCAAGAACATTGTTATAGGAATTTTAGGAATGAATGCTATATTTCTCAGGAGACTAATTCCCTAAAGGATGCTACTCCACATTGATTTAAACTCTGGGCACAGATGCTCTAATCTGCTATTCTTTACATGTTCCATGATGGTCTCAAATGGTGCTTTTCACCAAGAAAAAGAAAAACATGTGAACAGCAAAATGAAATAAGACTAAGCTTTTACAATCACAACTTCTCAGCTCTCTCTTACTGCAGGTTTTTCTGATAAGCTACCAACTTAGTAAGTTGGTGGTGGGCTGGAATGAGAAACCAGGTTTCCCATTTCCTGGTCCATAGCCTTCTTGGAAATAATGAGGGTGTCTATTTATTTAGTACTTCATATATAAATACTATTCTACCATACCGTTACTCATACAGTAGAACAGAAATGACACATAACTTAGGTTGTGGGTACTTCCTTGCTCACACTCCACACTGACATGCTTGCTGCCACTAAATATATAGGAGTTTGAATAACGTTCCATGTGCCTCCACATTCCATCAAGAGCTCTGAATCCCACCTTTACTTTTCACCTCCGCTCCCTCCTCATTCCAAAGGGACCTAAGTAGGAAATGCCTAGACCATTCTAGCTAAGACAGTTACTGTGGCATCACTGCCCCCCACAGTGCATCTTTTATTCTCTCTCATTTCAAACCTTAGTCCAGAGGTGCTGTTTAACAAGTGATTTGAACAGGGAATGAAAAGCGAAGGAACTGTGAAAGGATGGAAAGGCAAACTGCCCGAGGGAAAGGGGGAGTTTCTACAGGGAGGTAACGGAGTTGCCTGCATTCTCAGGATCGTGGGTGTTTCTCTTCTCTGCAGTGCCTCTCTCTGGGATAACCTCTCCACTTCTTGCCAAGATACAAATTCAAATCATACTCATCTGCCGATGGAGACTTAGGTTGCTTCCATGTCTTGGCTATTGTAAATAGTGCTACTCTGAACATTAGGGTGCGTGTATCAATGGATAAAGAAGATGTGGTGTATACACAATGGAGTATTATTCAGCCATAAAAAAGAATGTGATAATGCCATTTGCAGCAACATGGATGGCCCTAGAGATTATCATACTAAGTGAAGTAAGACAGCAAAAGACAAATATCATATGATATCACTTATATGTGAAATCTAAAAAAAAATGATACAAGTGAACTTATTTTGCAAAACAGAAATAGGCCCACAGACATAGAAAACAAACTTATGACTACCAAAGGGGAAAAGGGGGGAGGGATAAATTAGGAGTTTGGGATTAACAGATACACACTATTATATATAAAATAAACAAGGATTTACTGTATAGCACAGGGAACTATACTCAATATCTTGTAATAACCTATAATGGAAAAGAATCTAAAAAAGAACATATACATAACTGAATCACTGTGCTGTACAACTGAAAGTAACACAACATTATAAATCAACTGTATTTCAAGAGATTTTTTTTAATTCATATTCAACCCTTTCTAAAGATTGCTTCAGGACATTATGTTAAATGGGAATCAAAAATGATTTGAGAAGAAACAAAGTGATACATCATGCCATGCTTGCTGATTTTTCTAAATTTAAATCAAAACCATTTTTGCCTTATACATTTTTTCACTTAAAGATATGTACAAAATGTTATTTTTATATAATATATTAAAGGGATTTTTCCATTTAAAAAAGAAAACTGCCAATTGGCTATTAATAGACTTACTAAACCGAACATAGCAACTTCTCTGAATCCCCCTGGGATAGCCAAGCACTGGGTAGGCACTTCAGCGCTATGTGATAATTGGCTGCACACTTACAAAGAATGTTCCTCCCTGCCTTATCTTTAACATTCTATCTAATTCTGGGTACTGGTATGTGCCTAGACATGACCTCGAGGTAGAATCAAACTCTCTCTTCCTAATAAAGTAGAAAAATACATAAACAGCAAGGTTTACCATTTCTAAAAGTATGTAATTCAATAAGTTGTTTCAATCATTGAATCACATGTGGATTTGAAAGTTAACATAAAAATATAAGACATATATTCCGAGTGTTTGTTTTTATTTACCTAATAAAAAGTTACCTAATAAAAAGTTAAAAGACTAAATTTCTGAAAAATATATTTAGAAGAACTTCCTATAAAGCTCAAACTTCACTAGAACTTCTTTTCACTTTGAATTTAAAAAGAAAATATTGTTGGTCCTTAATCTTTTCTTCTTGACACCAATAACTGTAAAATCAAACAGTTAACGGGTAACATAACACTGCAATCATGGCTATATTGACCTAGATCAAAACAAGACAAGTCAAAACAAAAATTATACAGTGAATCAAACACAAGCAACTGGCAGGATTCCCAGAAGGTCACCAAACTTGGACTTGAGAAAATTCTCAATGTTTCCTGAAATTTTCAAAGATATCTCTGAGTTTTTAATTAGTAAAAGCCAAAACGCTAAAGAAACAGCAAAGAGGTAAAACTCAGTTGAATCCTTAGAAATGGTAAACTTGGAAAAAAAATCATCCTTTTCACAATTGATAGCTATAGGTTTATTTTCTTACAAGTTGGCCATATTGGTGTCAGTGGTTTTTCATTTAGAAAAGCTTTTCAATTAATAACCCTGAAATCAAACTCGGTCAAGGGAGACAGGTAGGTGAGTAGCATTCCCAGGACACCCTATCTTGGATTATGTGCTTCTGTCACATTATCTGTTTTCAGAAGACAAGGTAGTTGAATGAAAAATGTACAGAGTAGAACACAGGAAACCTGTTGTCATCTGGTGCCACCACTGACTATTCCTGAGCCCTTAGCCAAGAATGAGGTCTCCAAGACCCTGTTTCCTCATTTAGATTAAACAAATTCTAATATCCCTAAAAATTCTATCAGTATACGGGAATTCCATGTATACAGTTAATGTGTACTGTTACACAGCCTCTCTTTTTCAAACCACATGATTACTACTTTCACAATAAATTAACCCAACTGATTAACTTTTTAATCAGTTTGAGGATCAACATGCTAGAACACTGATCTCAGGTAATTCCAGTGTGCAGTCCAGTTTGGGAACTTGTGGAGTGAAGCAGTGATTCTCAAAGTGTGGTCTCAAGCCAGCAGCAGCAGCATTTGGGAAGCTTTAGAATGTTGTTCAAAAGCTTGTATTATTTTCTGAGAAACTTGAAGGACTTCACTTATTCAGAAGCAAATTCTCCCACTAGCTAAAACAGAAAAAGCATCAAATGAACATAACGTAAATTAGGACTGCCTTTTCAGGATCCAATTTTCAGAGGTGAAAAGAGAAAAGAGAGCTTCAGCTTAAACTATTTATTAACGTCCAAGGTGAAAGAATAGCAAATTCCTATTAAGCTTTGACTGTGAGCCAGGCACTGTTGGTAGAACGTTAGAGACATTAACTCATTGACTCCTCATGATAATCCCACTGATGTAGGTACCATTACCCCAATTTTACTAATGAGGAAACGGAAGTAAGGAAAGGTTACGCAACTTGTCCGGGTTCAAACAACTAGTAAGTGACAGAGTCAGGATTCAAGGCTTAGCATTTTGGATTGAGAGTGAGTGTCCTTTACCATGAGATGGAGAAAGTTCGAGAACTCAGCCTCCGTGGCTAATTCTCTTTGTGTGAGACTGGATCACTTGCCAGAAATAAATATTTCAACTTGTTTCCCACAAGAATGCTAATGAATCAAACTAAAGAATTACTACTGCATGCTGAGAAATATAATCCAAAGATAATAAATACAAAATAAAAACATATAGCCCTTTCCTGTGATTTGTTTTTACTCACAAGACTTTCCAGATTGGCCTTAGTGGTAAAACCATCAACTTTGGAACAAATGGGGCCCTCAAAATAAATGCACTGAAATGAAAGCCATCAAGATCTTTCCAAGTGAGCCAAATTATGAAAAATAAATGCAATTAGCTAACTTGTTTTTGATTATCTCTGCCCCAGGATTTGTGGCTTCAAGTGGAGAATCACAAAATCATTGTGGGGCATTGCAGTAGTGATCATTCCTAATTGACCACTCACTGGGCCGCCACATCTTGTCGCTGAATTGCGACATCACAGATGCTCAGCTCTTCAGTTAAATTATCCAGGATACTGGCTTCCACACGCCTTCATTTTTTCCATCAAGAGAGGTGCCTCTGATCTTCCCTTTTCATGCCCAGAGGCACTCCTCATTTCAATACATAGTGAGCCTAAGAGAAAACCCTACTTACATTAAATTGTAATTACATTTAATTTAATAACCTTACATTCTTATTATATTGAATTTAATAATATTACATTGTAATTTTAAAAGTGTCCTAATGAAGACCTGATTTCCTGAATGGAGGAGTTACTAAGATGTTTATATGCTGAAACTTGCATTATGTTTTGTCTTCTAGAAGTCACAGAAGATTGGAAACTGCAAGGGTACAACCTCTTACATTTAAAGATGGGAGATGAGTCCTAAAAAGGCACCCTAAGTTAGAAATCTAATATTCAATTTATAACTGAAATTAAAGGTGAATCAAGACTCATTTCAAAGTACAGAATCATTTGGCATCTTTTTTGGAAATAATACCCATAATTTTTTTTTTACTAGACCTATTTGGTCCTAAGAGGATCATCCAGATCAGTTCCAATCAAACTGCTTTTTCTGTATGTGGTTTTGAAGCATTTTGAAATTATTGCATTTAAGGAGGAAAAGGACACTTGAACTACCTCACCTATCCTTTTTGCCAGTTTAGCCCTTGATGTGTCCTCAATTTGCTTTCTTTTACATTATCTTGAACAAACCTCGATGTAATTGAATAAGGTTTCATTTCTTTCTCCCTCTTAATTACCTAGGAAACACCAGATAGTACTTCTAAACTGGTTCTCTTGGGGGATACAGCATGCCATGCCTACCATTTGAATTTTCTTTTATAAGGAATGATACTCTGGAGAGCCAGATTTTAAGACTATTTATATCTGAATGTGACTAGATTATAAATTCCACCAGATGGTAAAATTCTTTACCACAGACAATGAGTACATAACTGGGCTGTTGACTTGAAGATAATCTACTAAAAATATTTTTCTAAAATTTTCTATATAAAACATGTAATAAAATTAGGAAGATAATTGGAGGACATCCATATGTTCACATTCTAGTAAGAAGGAAAAACTGTAAATTCTAAGGGTGAGGTTGGTATGTAAATATGTGTAGATAAAATATGCGACCATGTTATCAACACAGTTTTCATTCCAAAGTGTTTGGGGATTAGGTTTTTGTTTTGTTTTAAGTGTGTGTGTGTGTGTGTGTGTGCATATTTTGAGCTAATAAATATTTCATTGACTATGCTGGAAGCATTATTTCCTTTAACTCTGACAACATGAGAATTATGAAGTATGCATTGTACTACTGCAGTCCCCGTTTTACAGATGAGGAAAGTGAGGCTCGCAGAGTTATGCCACTGCCCCAGAGTACAGAGAGGCAGAAGAGTAGGTCTTGAACCTGCAGCTTGGGCCTCAGATCCAGGCTCCTAGTCCTCACCACTACCTATATTTCCCCCCAGCATCTAAACACAAGCTTAGGACCTGTCCCTTAAAGGTCTCTCTACCTCATTACAAATTGGCACAGAAAATAAATGTTCTCTGCACAGGAAGTCTCTGTACACTGAGCAGTGTTCACCCAGCACACATGTTCTAGGACCACAGTCATGCCTATTCTAGCTTTTTTATCCAACGTCAGATTTTTGAATCCATTTAAGCCTATTTGCAAAGTCATTCTATTTCTGTAATAATGACTTAGGAAGAGCTGGAATTTTTTTTCGCCAAAATTTTGAAATCTCAGATCTCTGTTAAAAGAAAAAAAAGGAGGGCTTCCCTGGTGGCACAGTGGTTGAGAATCTGCCTGCTAATGCAGGGGACACAGGTTCGAGCCCTGGTCTGGGAAGACCCCACATGCCGCGGAACAACTAGGCCCGTGAGCCACAACTACTGAGCCTGCACGTCTGGAGCCTTTTTCCCCCCAACAAGAGAGGCCGCGATAGTGAGAGGCCCGCGCACCGCGATGAAGAGTGGCCCCCGCTTGCCACAACTAGAGAAAGCCCTCGCACAGAAACGAAGACCCAACACAGCAAAAATAAATAAATTATTAATTAATAAACTCCTACCCCCAACATCTAAAAAAAAAAAAAAAGATCCTTTAAAAAAAAAAAAGAAAAAAAAGGAGCCACTCAGAGAGTACATAGACCTGCAATGCTGAATTCCCTTTCACTCTGGAGAATTGGCATGAATCCCTGAAACCTCCAATTGCTTTTTTAAAAAATACTTTATATGAGCCTTGTAGCATGCACTGATGACAGGGGTGATGGGGAGCATCGAATCAGGGGCCAAACATTCATGTTATTACAGCCAGGAGATTCTTAGGTACATTTTCTTCTTTGGCTTCAACTCTAAAAAAAAAAAAGAAAAAGTTCTCTATGACAAAAAATTGCTCGAGATGATGGCTAAGTCTCTGCCCTTTATAGGATCCTCCAAAGTCCACAGTATTTTTTTTTTTTAATATGGGCAAAATCCTACTGATGAATACCCAAGATTTTCTGAAAACGGATCTGTTCCCTCCTCCCTCTGAAGGGGAATTCGAAGGTGTCTGCCCTTCCCTCCACTGAGATCCAGCCCTGAGTTCTCAAAAGTGAGCAAGTGCTAGCATCACCTGCACGGTCCAAGAAAAAACAAAGGGCTGGGTCCCTACCTCCATAGTTTCAGATTCAGGAGGTCTAGGCCTCCTTGGCGGGCCCCAGATTTTGCATTTCTGAAAGTTCCCAGGTGACGCTGCCGCTGCTGTCCAGAAACCCTCCCACTCCTTCCTTGGAAAACCACGGCCCTCACTCACTGGTTCCCAAACTACTCCACCTAGCAATCACCTGGGAAGTTTTGAGCCCCACTCCTGGAGATTCTGATTTAATTGATCCGGGTGCTGCCGCAGCACCAGATTTTTTTAAGCTCACCTGAGTGAGCTTCCTGGGCAGCAGCCTCAAAGAGCCTCGGGGGCACCGCGCAGCCCACCGCCCCGTGCGCTCGCGCCCCACGTGTGGACAACAGAGCCCCTTCCAGAAAGACCGACCGAGGACCAGGGGGTTGAGCTTAGGGGTGTAAATCACCGCGCATTATTCATTCCCAGAGGCCAAACACTCCAAACAGAAATCAGAACCCAGACAGGCTCCCAAGATTATATGACCACCCAGTAACCTTGCCAGACAAATCCTGCGTCCCAGCCTCCAGCCTGGGCGCGGATTCTACCTCGCAGCTCACCCACCGCCTCCGCGCGCACGGGAAGAAACTGCACCCTCGGGAGTGCAAACTGGAAACTTCAGCCGCGAGAGGGCCAGCCTGAAGTCCCCTGTTTGTCATTCGGGCGAGGACACTGGAGGAGGAGGTACCACCTTACCTGGCGCGCGTCCCTTGTCAGGGGTGCCGTCGCAGCCGCTACGCGCTCCGCGTGGGCCCGGGGTGTCCCGGGAGTGAACGGTCGCGGCCTGAACACGACCTGGGCTAGAGCGGATCAGCAGCCCTCCCGGAGCCCGGAGTCTGTCTGCCCGCGGCGGCCGGTGCAGCGCGCGAGGGACACTCCCGGCCCCTGGAGGCGGAGCCCGCGATAAGGTTCGCGCCCCCACCCGCCCCCTTTCCGAGGGCAGCGGCCAGAGGGTGGGTTTTGGATCTGGATCCTCAGTGCAAGCTCCTAGGGAACCCTGGTAGAAGTCAGCTTAGCTCTCCTCCCGCTAGGACTGGGGAGAAGCGGGCTGAGGCACTCCGGGGAAGGAGGAGAGGTCAAGGCCACCCAGAGATGGAAAGAACGAGGGCGACGACGGGAGGCAGGACCTTGAGAGCATCACCTGCGTGGATCCAAGGAGGTCCCCTGCCCGGCCTCTGGACTCTAGGGTCAGTCACTTGGTCCGCCCAGCAGCTGACTGGTGGACCTGCCTTTGACCTAAGCTGCCGGAAAACCTGAGGGGAAGTTCATGTTCAAATAGGCAGTTACCTTCGAGGATGTAGGAGTGACAGGGAAGGTCTGGAATAAGGTGACCGATAAGGGGATGCTCTGCGCTCTGCCCCTTTTAGTCCATCGGTCACAGAGCAGCCAGAAAGTTCTTTAACAATCATGCGCTTAGACCCGCCGCCCTCCCCTCCCCGCCAACGTGCTCTGGCCCCAGCTGGCTCTCACCCATCACTCGCCCCACTTCTCACGCTGCTCCGCCCCGCCCCCCATGGGACTTTTTGCCCTTCCTTATCCACAGCAGTGAGTTCTAGTCTCACTTGCTATTTCTTCTGCCTCCAAAACTCTGTCCCAGACCTTATTACAGGTGCCTGCTTCTCTTCATTCATGTCACAAATGTCCCTTCCAGAAAGTTCTTCCTGCCCCCCTCCAGACGGAGCCACTCAACAACCATTCCCATCCCCTCACCGCACTTTATTTTCAACAGATCTCTATCTGAAATTTTACTAACAAGTCATTCTTGTGTCTTGCATCTGTCTCAAGGTGAGCTCTAAGAGGACAGGGAATTGGTCTTGCTCCCAGCTTTATCCTCTGCAGCTAGACCCATACCTGGAATATAGTAGGTGCTCAATAAATCTGGGCTGAATGAATGTGAATTAATGTCTCCCCAGGGGGGAACCTTCACAAAGAAATGCCTTCATTTTTAGCCATCAGTATGTCTTCTTTGGAGAAATGTCTATTTAGATCTTCCACCCATTTTTTGATTGGGTTGTTTGTTTTTTTGATATTGAGCTGTTTGTATATTTTGGATATTAATCCCTCATTGGTTGCTTCTTCTGCAAATATTTCCTCCCATTCTGAGGGTTGTCTTTTCATTTTGTTTATGGTTTCTTTTGCTGGACAAAAACTTTTAAGCTTAATTGGGGCCCATTTGTTTATTTTTGTTTTTATTTTCATTACACTAGGAGGTGGATTGAAAAGGATCTTGCTCTAATTTATATCAAAGTGTGTCCTGCCTATGTAAGCACATGAAAATATGCTCAACATCACAAATTATTAGAGAAATGCAAATCAAATACCTCATTGTAGGTACCACCTCACACATGTCAGAAAGGCCATCATCAAAAAATCTACAAACAAATCTACAAAAATAAATGTTAGAGAGGGTGTGGAGAAAAGGGAACCCTCCTATGCTGTTAAACTGGTACAGCCACTATGGAGCACAGTATGGAGGTTCCTTAGAAAACTAAAAATAGAGCTACCATATGATCTAGCAATCCCACTCCTGGGCATATATCCAGAGAAAACCATAATTTGAAAAGATACATGCACCCCAATGTTCACTGCAGCACTATTTACAATAGCCAGGACATGGAAGCAACTTAAATGTCCATGGACAGTTGAATGGATAAAGAAGATGTGGTACATATATACAATGATATATTACTCAGCCATAAAAAAGAATGAAATACTGCCATTTGCAGCAACATGGTTGGAACAGAGATTGTCATACTGAGTGAAGTAAGTCAGACAAAGACAAATATTGTACAATATCGCTATGAGGAATCTAAAATAGGGTAAAAGTGAACTTATCTATAAAACAGAAATAGAGTTACAGATGTAGAAAACAAACTTATGGTTACCAGCGGGTAAGAGGGGTAGGGGTAAATTGGGAGATTGGGATTGATATATATACACTATATATAAAATAAATAACTAATAAGGACCTACTGTATAGCACAGGGAACTCTACTCAGTACTGTGTAATGGCCTACATGGGAAAAGAATCTAAAAAAGAGTGGATATATTTCTGTGTATAACTGATTCACTTTGCTGTACAGCAGGAAATAACACAACATTGTGAATCAACTATACTCCAATTTAATTTTTTTTTAATAAAGTAAAATACAAATCAGAAGAAAATAAATGCCTTCATTCAATAACTGAATCCTACTGAATTCAGGGAAGACATAAACATCTCGGAATGTTCACCGTTTCCCACATTCCCTCATCCATTAATTCAGACATTCCTGTTAGAGTCCGTTGTCATGTAAATATGTTTCTTCATGGGTCATATCAATGAATATTTAATAATTTTCCAATATGAAGACCTGGATAGCAAAATGCATTCCCATGAGAAGTACAAACAAATATTTACCGCACAAAGGAATGAAACTAATGCAAAAAGCCCAAGGGTCCTGAAACTAGCCTTACTTCTGGGTAAACCCTTTTTGTGTTCATTATGCTCATTTGGCTTGGGTTTCTGTTGCTGTCAACTGCAAGAGCCCTAAATTGAACACCCAAAGCAATTCTGGAGATGAAAGACCCTTAAGAAAACAGAATGTCTAAGTCCTGCTTACAGTTATAACTTTAAATACTATCAAAGCTTAATATCACAGCTTAGCACCAATATGGATATTTTTATAAGTCCCCTTAAAAACCCAAGCACCAATAATGGATATTTTTGTAAGCCACTTTAAAAACCCAAGGAAATTTGACTTATATTCTAGTTGGGTTGGATTATCTGCATGTTTTATTTCTGAGGGCATGTTCTTAGATCCAACTATAAGACCCTCACATTGCCAGGTAAAGATGCAAGAATGAAAATTACAAGTATACACAAAAGTGCAGTCCAAGAGAGTTTGGAGATAATCTTTCTATTTTATAGCTTCTTTCTTCCTCAATTTCAGAGTCCCAAGTGTTCCTGGCCAAGAGAACACTGAATGAATTCATGTTCCCCAGGGTTTGGGTCACAATTTCTTATATTTTTATTTTGAGGCTGACAGGCAAATTCAACTTTCCTCAGATTTAAACCTTAACATAGAAGTGAGAAACTAGCCTATTTCTAACCAATGATTTATTGTGAGGCCTTTTCCCACAGAAACTCTTCAAAAGATGATTCATTCTAGTTCTCCCAGTGAAGAAGGAAGTGGAGACATGGTTGGCCTCTGTGTTGGAGTCATTTATACACGGCCATCTTCAAAAGTAGAAGGAAAATAAATGTTTTGTTGGTTCATTCATCTATGACTGAAATTTTGTATCTGAAGTGAAAGTACATATTCAGGACTGGTTTTCCTTTGAGTTACGATTAAAACGTGGAAATAGAGTCCGATCAATAGGATTCTACAAGTCCCTGAATTCTTAATAGAAATTGTTAGTAACAGGCTGGGATAGGTAATAAAGAGTTCAATTTCCATTAACTTTGACGTTAATATATCAATATATAACAAAATAATTGTTTCAAGTTCCAATGGGTGTGTGTGTCACTATGTCTCTGTGTATGTGTCTCTGTGTGTGTGCATCTGTGTGTGTCTGTGGGGGGGTGGGGAGAGAGAGACAGAGATAAAGAAAGAATGAGAAATGTTTGAAAATATTGAAGTTATTTAATATATTTTACTAAAAACTCTAATAATCCCAGTTCCTTAACTTTTCTTTTTTACATCTTTATGGGAGTATAATTGCTTTACAATGGTGTGTTAGTTTCTGCTTTATAACAAAGTGAATCAGTAAGACATATACATATGTTCCCATATCTCCTCCCTCTTGCGTCTCCCCCCCTCCCACCCTCCCTATCCCACCCATCCAGGTGGTCACAGAGCACCCAGCTGCTCTCCCTTTGCTATGCGGCTGCTTCCCACTAGCTATCTATTTTACATTTGGTAGTGTATATATGTCCATGGCACTCTCTCACTTTGTCACAGCTTACCCTTCCCCCTCCCCATATCCTACAGTCCATTCTCTAGTAGGTCTGTGTCTTTATTCCCGTCTTACCCCTAGGTTCTTCATGACATTTTTTTCCTTAGATTCCATATATATGTGTTAGCATACGGTATTTGTCTTTCTCTTTCTGACTTACTTCACTCTGTATGACAGACTCTAGGTCCATCCACCTCACTACAAATAACTCAATTTTGTTTCTTTTTATGGCTGAGTAATATTCCATTGTATATATGTGCCACATCTTCTTTATCCATTCATCCGATGATGGACACTTAGGTTGTTTCCATCTCCGGGCTATTGTAAATAGAGCTGCAATGAACATTTTGATACATGACTCTTTTTGAATTATGGTTTTCTCAGGGTATATGCCCAGTAGTGGAATTGCTGGGTCATATGGTAGTTCTATTTGTAGCTTTTTAAGGAACCTCCATACTGTTCTCCATAGTGGCTGTACCAATTCACATTCCCACCAGAAGTGCAAGAGGGTTCCCTTTTCTCTACACCCTCTCCAGCATTTACTGTTTCTAGATTTTTTGATGATGGCCATTCTGACTGGTGTGAGATGATATCTCATTGTAGTTTTGATTTGCATTTCTCTAATGATTAATGATGTTGAGCATCCTTTCATGTGTTTCTTGGCAATCTGTATATCTTCTTTGGAGAAATGTCTGTTTAGGTCATCTGCCCATCTTTAGATTGGGTTGTTTGTTTTTTTGTTATTGAGCTGCATGTGCTGCCTGTAAATTTTGGAGATTAATCCTTTGTCAGTTGCTTCATTTGCAAATATTTTCTCCCATTCTGAGGGTTGTCTTTTCGTCTTGTTTATGGTTTCCTTTGCTGTGCAAAAGCTTTTAAGTTTCATTAGGTCCCATTTGTTTATTTTTATTTGCATTTCTCTAGGGGGTGGGTCAAAAAGGATCTTGCTGTGATTTATGTCACACAGTGTTCTGCCTATGTTTTACGCTAAGAGTTTGAAAGTTTCTCGTCTTACATTTAGGTCTTTAATCCATTTTGAGCTTATTTTTGTGTATGGTGTTAGGGACTGTTCTAATCTCATACTTTTACATGTACCAGTCCAGTTTTCCCAGCACCACTTATTGAAGAGGCTGTCCTTTCTCCACTGTACATTCCTGCCTCCTTTATCAAAGATAAGCTGACCATATGTGCATGGGTTTATCTCTGGGCTTTCTCTCCTGTTCCATTGATCTATATTTCTGTTTTTGTGCCAGTACCATACTGTCTTGATTACTGTAGCTTTGTAGTATAGTCTGAAGTCAGGGAGCTGGATTCCTCCAGCTCCGTTTGTCATTCTCAAGATTGCTTCGGCTATTCGCGGTCTTTTGTGTTTCCATACAAATTGTGAAATTTGTTGTTCTAGTTCTGTGAAAAATACCAGTGGTAGTTTGATAGGGATTGCATTGAATCTGTAGATTGCTTTGGGTAGTAGAGTAATTTTCACAATGTTGATTCTTCCAATCCAAGAACATGGTATATCTCTCCACCTGTTTGTATCATCTTTAATTTCTTTCATCAGTGTCTTATAATTTTCTGCATACAGGTCTTTTGTCTCCTTAGGTAGGTTTATTCATAGATATTTTATTCTTTTTATTGCCATGGTAAATGGGAGTGTTTTCTTGATTTCACTTTCAGATTTTTCAACATTAGTATATAGGAATGCCAGAGATTTCTGTGCATTAATTTTGTATCCTGCTACTTTACCAAATTCATTGATTAGCATTGGTAGCATCTTTAGGATTCTCTATGTATAGTATCATATCATCTGCAAACAGTGACAGCTTTACTTCTTCTTTTCTGCTTTGGATTCCTTTTATTTCCTTTGCTTCTCTGACTGCTGTGGCTAAAACCTCCAAAACTATGTTGAATAAGAGTGGTGAGAGTGGGCAACCTTGCCTTCTTCCTGATCTTAGTGGAAATGCTTTCAGTTTTTCACCATTGAGGATGATGTTGGCTGTGGGCTTGTCACATATGGCCTTTATTATGTTGAGGAAAGTTCCCTCTATGCCTACTTTCTGGAGAGCTTTTATCATAACTGGGCGTTGAATTTTGTTGAAAGCTTTCTCTGCGTCTATTGAGATGATCATATGGTTTTTCTCCTTCAATTTGTTAATATGGTGTATCACGTTGATTGATATGCGTATATTGAAGAATCCTTGCATTCCTGGAATAAACCCCACTTGGTCATGGTGTATGATCCCTTTAATATGCTGTTGGATTCTGTTTGCTAGTATTTTGTTGAGGATTTTTGCATCTATGTTCATCAGTGATATTGGCCTGTAGTTTTCTTTCTTTGTGACATCTTTGTCTGGTTTTGGTATCAGGGTGATGTTGGCCTCGTAGAATGAGTTTGGGAGTGTTCCTCCCTCTGCTATATTTTGGAAGAGTTTCAGAAGGATAGGTGTTAGCTCTTCTCTAAATGTTTGATAGAATTCGCCTGTGAAACCATCTGGTCCTGGGCTTTTGTTTGTTGGAAGATTTTTAATCACAGTTTCAATTTCAGCGCTTGTGATTGATCTGTTCATATTTTCTATTTCTTCCTGATTCAGTCTTGGCAGGTTGTGCATTTCTAAGAATTTGTCCATTTCTTTCAGGTTGTCCATTTTATTGGCATAGAGTTGCTTGTAGTAATTTCTCATGATCTTTTGTATTTCTGCAGGGTCAGTTTTTACTTCTCCTTTTTCATTTCTAATTCTATTGATTTGAGTCTTCTCCCTTTTTTTTTGATGAGTCTGGCTAATGGTTTATCAACTTTATCTTCTCAAAAAAACGGCTTTTAGTTTTATTGATCTTTGCTATCGTTTCCTTCACTTCTTTTTCATTTATTTCTGATGTGATCTTTATGATTTCTTTCCTTCTGCTAACTTTGGTTTCTTTTTTGTTCTTCTTTCTCTAATTGCTTTAGGTGTAAGGTTGTTTATTTGAGATGTTTTCTGTTTCTTAAGGTAGGATTGTATTGCTATAAACTTCCCTCATAACTGCTTTTGCTGCATCCCATAGGTTTTGGGTCGGCGTGTCTCCATTGTCATTTGTTTCTAGGGATTTTTTGATTTCCTCTTTGATTTCTTCAGTGATCACTTCGTTATTAAGTAGTGTATTGTTTAGCCTCCATGTGTTTGTATTTTTTACAGATCTTTTCCTGTAATTCATATCTAGTCTCATAGTATTGTGGTCAGAAAAGATACCTGATACAATTTCAATTTTCTTAAATTTACCAAGGCTTGATTTTTGACCCAAGATATGATCTATCCTGGAGAATTTTCCATGAGCACTTGAGTAAAATGTGTATTCTGTTGTTTTTGGATGGAATGTCCTATAAATATCAATTAAGTCCATCTTATTTAACGTATCATTTAAAGCTTGTGTTTCCTTATTTATTTTCATTTTGGATGATCTGTCCATTGGTAAAAGTGGGGTGTTAAAGTCCCCTACTATGAATGTGTTACTGTTGATTTCCCCTTTTATGGCTGTTAGTATTTGCCTTACGTATTGAGGTGCTCCTATGTTGGGTGTATAAATATTTACAATTGTTATATCTTCTTCTTTAATCGATCACTTCATCATTATGTAGTGTCCTTCTTTGTCTATTCTAATAGTCTTTATTTTAAAGTCTATTTTGTCTGATACGAGTATTGCTATTCCTGCTTTCTTTTGGTTTCCATTTGCATGGAATATCTTTTTCCATCCCCTTACTTTCAATCTGTATGTGTCTCTAGGTCTGAAGTGGGTCTCTTGTAGACAGTATATATATGGGTCTTGTTTTTGTATCCATTCAGCCAGTCTGTGTCTTTTGGTAGGAGCATTTAATCCATTTACATTTAAGGTAATTATTGATATGTATATTCCTATTCCCATTTTCTTAATTGTTTTGGATTTGTTATTGTAGGTCTTTTCCTTCTCTTGTGTTTCTTGCCTAGAGAAGTTCCTTTAGCATATGTTGTAAAGCTGGTTTGGTGGTGCTGAACTCTCTCAGTTTTTGCTTGTCTGTAGAGGTTTTAATTTCTCCATCAAATCTGAATGAGATCCTTGCTGGGTAGAGTAACCTTGGTTGTAGGTTTTTCTCCTTCATCACTTTAAATATGTCCTGCCAGTCCCTTCTAGCTTGCAGAGTTTCTGCTGAAAGATCAGCTGTTAACCTTATGGGGATTCCCTTGTGTGCTATTTGTTGTTTTTCCCTTGCTGCTTTTAATATGCTTTCTTTGTATTTAATTTTTGACAGTTTGATTAATAGGTGTCTTGGAGTGTTTATCCTTGGATTTATTCTGTATGGGACTCTCTGTGCTTCCTCTACTTGATTTCCTTTCCCATATTAGGGAAGTTTCAACTATAATCTCTTCAAATATTTTCAGTCCCTTTCTTTATCTCTTCTTCTTCTGGAACCCCTCTAATTCGAATGTTGGTGCATTTAATGTTGTCCCAGAGGTCTCTGAGACTGTCCTCAGTTCTTTTCCTTCTTTTTTCTTTATTCTGCTCTGCAGTAGTTATTTCCACTATTTTATCTTCCACGTCACTTATCCATTCTTCTGCCTCAGTTATTCTGCTATTGGTCCCATCTAGAGTAGTTTTAATTTCATTTATTGTGTTGTTCATCGTTGCTTGTTCCATCTTTAGTTCTTCTAGGTCCTTGTTAAATGTTTCTTGCATTTCCTCTGTTCTATTTCCAAGATTTTGGATCATCTTTACTATCATTATTCTGAATTCTTTTTCAGGTAGACTGCCTATTTCCTCTTCATTTGTTAGGTCTGGTGGGTTTTTATCTTGCTCCTTCATCTGCTGTGTGTTTCTCTGTCTTTTCATTTTGCTTATCTTACTGTGTTTGGGGTCTCCTTTTTGCAGGCTGCAAGTTCGTAGTTCCTGTTGTTTTTGGTGTCTGTCCCCAGTGGCTAAAGTTGGTTCCGTGGGTTGTGTAGGCTTCCTGGTGGAGGGAACTAGTACCTGTGTTCTGGTGGATGAGGCTGGATCTTGTCTTTCTGGTGGGCAGGTCCACCTCTGGTGGTGTGTTTTGGGGTGTCTGTGGACTTATTATGATTTTAGGCAGCCTCTCTGCTAATGGGTGGTGTTGTGTGCCTGTCTTGCTAGTTGTTTGGCATAGGGTGTCCAGCACTGTAGCTTGCTGGTCGTTGAGTGAAGCTAGGTGCTGCTGTTGAGATGGAGATCTCTGGGAGATTTTCACCATTTGATATTATGTGGAGCTGGGAGGTCTCTTGTGGACCAGTGTCCTTTCCCACCTCAGAGGCACAGCACAGACTCCTGGTTGCAGGACCAAGAGCCTTTCATCCACACGGCTCAGAATAAAAGGGAGAAAAATTAGAAAGAAAGAAAGAGGATAAAATAAAATAAGATAGAATAAAATAAAGTTATTAAATTAAAAAATAATTATTAAGAAAAAAAAATTTTTAAGTAAAACAAAAAATGGACGGATAAAACCCCAGGACAAATGGTGAAAGCAAAGCTACACAGACAAAATCTCACACAGAAGCATACAGATACACACTCACAAAAAGAAGAAAAGGGGAAAAATGAATAAATCTTGCTCTCAAAGTCCACCTCCTCAATTTGGGATGATTCGTTGTCTATTCAGGTATTCCACAGATGCAGCGTACATCAAGTTGATTGTGGAGCTTTAATCCGCTGCTTCTGAGGCTGCTGGGAGAGATTTCCCTTTCTTTTCTTTGTTCGCATAGCTCCCTGGGCTCAGCTTTGGATTGGGCCCGGCCTCTGCATGTAGGTCGGCGGAGGGCGTCTGTTCTTCGCTCAGGCAGGACGGGGTTAAAGGAGCAGCTGATTCGGGGGCTCTGGCTCACTCAGGCCGGGGGGAAGGAGGGGTGTTGATGCGGTGCGAGCCTGCAGCGGCAGAGGCCGGTGTTACGTTGCACCAGCCTGAGGTGCGCCGTGCGTTCTCCCGGGAAAGGTGTCCCTGGATCCTGGGACCCTGGCAGTGGCGGGCTGCACAGGCTCCCCGGAAGAGGGGTGTGGATAGTGACCTGTGCTCCCACACAGGCTTCTTTGTGGCGGCAGCAGCAGCCTTAGCGTCTCATGCCCGTCTCTGGGATCTGCGCAGTTAGCCGCAGCACGCGTCCGTCTCTGGAGTCCCTTTAAGCAGTGCTCTTAATCCCCTCTCCTCGTGCACCAGGAAACAAAGAGGTAAGAAAAAGTCTCTTGCCTCTTCGGCAGGTCCAGACTTTTTCCTGGACTCCCTCCCAGCTAGCTGTGGTGCACTAACCCCTTCAGGCTGTGTTCACGCTGCCAACCCCAGTCCTCTCCCGGCATCCGACCGAAACCCGAGCCTCAGCTCCCAGCCCCACCTGCCCCGGCGGGTGAGCAGACAAGCCTCTCAGCCTGGTGAGTGCCGGTCAGCGCCGATTCTCTGTGTGGGAATCTCTCTGCTTTGCCCTCCGCACTCCTGTTGCTGTGCTCTCCTCCGTGGCTCCGAAGCTTCCCCCCTCCGCCACCCGCAGTCTCCGCCCGCGAAGGGGCTTCCTAGTGTGTGGAAACCTTTCCCCCTTCACAGCTCCCTCCCACTGGTGCAGGTGCCGTCCCTATTCTTTTGTCTCTGTTTATTCTTTTTTCTTTTGCCCTACCTAGGTACGTGGGGAGTTTCTTGCCTTTTGGGAGGTCTGAGGTCTTCTGCCAGCGTTCAGTAGGTGTTCAGTAGGAGTTGTTCCACGTGTATATGTATTTCTGGTGTATCTGTGGGGAGGAAGGTGATCTCCGCGTCTTACTCTTCCGCCATCTTCTCTTTCTTTTTTCCTCCTTAACTTTTCTTAAAGGTCATATTTTTATTCCTCCAGTCATTCTTTTAGCACGCCTCTGAGATTTCTTCAAGTGCTCCCTAAGTCCCCAAGTAATAATTCACACAGAAAATTATCAGTGATGACTTGGAGAAGACATCCCACAGTATGCTGCTTGCTTTCAAAAAGAAAAACAATCCTATACTGTTAGCTTCCCAATTCATACTAATAATCCCTAGACATTTTTTCTGTCATCATCAGTCATTTATTATCCAACTTGCATTTTTTCCCCAGGTAAATGACTCAGCACTCAGTCTCTTAAATTTTAATTCTGTTTCATTCCAAATGCTTTTTTTTTTAAGATTTTTTTTTTAAGATTTTTTGATGTGGACCATTTTTTTTAAGTCTTTATTGAATTTGTTACAATATTGCTTCTGTTTTATGTTTTGGTTTTTTTGGCCCCAAGGCATGTGGTAAGATCCCCAACCAGGGATCAAACCTTCACCCCTACATTAGAAGGTGAAGTCTTAACAACTGGACCACCAGGTAAGTCCCCCATATGCTTTTTATAAAGGTCACTTTGACCATATTTAATAGATATTTCATCATATGTCATTGAAAAAATTAGGATGATGGATGAAATGATGTCTCTGTCTTTCCAGATCTAAAGAACTTGAGCCTCTGTGTCCTCTGTGGGGACAATCACATCATAGTTACAACCATACATTATAACCTGCATTTTTTCCTACTTCCCGTATTCTGTAAATCATAGCTAATTTAATAGACTGTCTTCTAGATTCATCACTTCCTTTTTCAGTTCTCGGTATAAAATCTTTCTTTCCCAACCTTCTAGATTCATCATTGTCCTTCGAAGGGAGAGTGTGTGTGTGTACTTAGTGTTCGTGCGGATCTTGCCCCAGAGCCCTGGCTTTTTTTTGAGGATGTATGTGCCTTCTTTATTAGATGCTCTCTCTAGAACTTGCCATCATAAATTAGGCAATCTGCCTGCATGACGTCCTCTTGTAAGGAACAGGGAGAGAAATCTCTTCCTCACGCTCTGCCGCCGAGGTTTCTCCCTGGCTGAAAGCATACTTGGGAAGCCGCCTGGGGTGCTAAGGGCGGGATGAAGACTTGGCTGGCTGCACGTAGCTTCAGAGATACCGTTACTCAAAATTACTTTGCTGAGGCAGAGTCAGTCGTCTGCTAGAATCTGTGTACAGGAGAGATGTGGCTTCCCCCTCAGCCCTTCCGAAAGTTCAAGTTTGAGAATGCCTTGGAGGCTGAATTGGAGAAAGCCACAATGCACCTGCTAAAAATAAGGTTTACAAAAGGTCCAGGCCCACCCTCACCTCAGCTGGTCCCTGAGACAGGAGGCCGGCATAGGACCATCTCTACAGGCTCCCTGCGAAGTTGAACTGTGATGATCCTGGGAGATCTGCTTGGCTCAGCTGAGGGAAAGATCCTCGCCCAAGGCCCCCATCTAGTCACTGATGGAGTCTATGTAAGGATGGATGAAAGGTGATACTTCTAGTCTCCCTAGGATTTTTTTCTGATTTTTTTGAAAAGGAAAAGTTAAGGGGCTCAAGAATAGTTTCAGTAGAGACTAACCCATTAAATAGTTGCTGAGTAAAGGAATGAGATTCTCTAGATGACAACTAGCTTAAAGCCAGGCTAAAATGATTACTGATATCACTTATACGCAGAGTCTAAAAAAAGAAAAAAATGATACAGATGAACTTATTTACAAAACAGAAACAGACTCACAGACTTAGAAAACAAACTTATGGTTACCAAAGGGGAAAGGTGATGGGGGGAAGGGATAACTTAGGAGTTTGGGATTGACATATACACACTACTGTATATAAAATGGATAATCAACAAGGACCTACTGTATAGCACAGGGAACTCTGCTCAGTATACTGTAATAACCTATATGGGAAAAGAATCTGAAAAAGAATAGATATATATGTAATGTATATATATGTGTATATGTATGTATAACTGAATCACTTTGCTGTACACCTGAAACTAACACAACATTGTAAATGAACTATACTGTAATAAAAAAATTTTTTTAATGTAATATATGTATTATAGTATGTAGTACATATTATGTATGATATAATGCGATATAATATGATGTGCTGTAAAAAAATAATAATAAAATAAAATGGTAAGAGACAATTAATTCAATGGTCTTATAACACTTTTTAGCCCCAGTCCCTCTAAGACAGGCTGGGACCTGGGACCTAAACTTATAGTTACCAAAGGGGAAAGGAGGGGAGGGATAAATTAGGAATTTGGGAATAACAGATATACAATACTATACACAAAATAGATAAGCAACAAAGTCCTACTGTATAGCACAGGAAACTATATTCAATATCTTGTAATAACCTATAATGGAAAAGAATCTGAAAAAGAATATATATATAGTCTTTTATTTATGTAACTTACATATATAATGTAACATATATATGTACCATATATATAATGTAACATATATATGTACATATATATATATATATATATATATATATATATCTGAATCACTTTGCTGTACTCCTGAAACATTGTACATCAACTATACTTCAATAAAAAATAAATTTAAAAAAACTGTACTCCCTAGAACAGAGGTCCCCAACCCCCAGGCCATAGACCAGTACCAGCCTGCGGCCTGTTAGGAATCAGCAGGAGGTGAGCAGTGGGTGAGCAAGCGAGCGAAGCTCCATCTGCCGCTCTCCATCGCTCTCATTACCACCTGAACCATCCCCCACCCCCATCCATGGAAAAATTGTCTTCCACGAAACCAGTCCCTGATGCCAAAAATGTTGGGGACCAATGCTCTAGAACATAAATTAGTTTCACATTAAGGATGGGTAAAAGTTAAACTTAAGACTTTGAAGCCTGAAGATCCATTCTCCAACCAAATAACATGAAAATGAGGGTCACTAGGCCCTTGGCATGGGCACAGCTACACACTTTTTAGCTCCCCATGGGAGTGAAACTAACAATGTTTCCCTGTGCAGGAGGCAAGCATATTTATCAGTTGAAGGAGAAATGGGTGTGAGCATATTTAGGTGGAATTTGGAAGGCTGATTCTAAAATCAATCATACAAAATACGAGTACATTCATGTAGACAGGCAAAAGAGACCTAACCTAGATTTACACAGAATCAGACATAAATTCTGGTGAATCTTCTATTTCCCTTTCTCCATTAAACACTCCTGTTTACAGTGACTGAGAAGCAGGCAGGTTGTATGAGGTCTCACGACAGGAAGTGTTAAGAGCAGTCAGGGCTGCATTGAAAGGAGAAAGAAAAATTATAAAGCATGTGAAACTTACTCCCCAGCAAATCCATGACCAGCAAGGCTGGACTTGACTAATACTGTTTCATTATTAAATTGAAAATAGTTTAAGGCAGGGTAGTACAGAGATTATATTGCCAAAAGGAAAATCTGTGCAGCTTTTGTATGTTTCCTGTGGGAGTAACACTTAGTTTGAGCTTTCTGGAAAGAAATTCGACATGTATACATCAGGAGCCTTAAAATATTCATACCTCTTGACACAGTAATCAGGTTTTTAGGATAAAAAAGAATAATCAGAAAAGTAGGCAAAAACTTATGTGCAAAGATATCAGTTAAAATATTATTTATAATGGGCAAAAGAATAACAAAGAAACAAACAGAAGCCCCCAAATTGTGGATTGGTTAAACCAGAGGTCAGCAAAGATTTTTCTCAAAAGGCCCAAAGAGTAAATATTTTAGGCTTTGCAGACCCTGCTGTCTCTGTCCTAACTACTTCTCTGTCTTTGTGGCAGGAAAACAGCACAGAAACAGCAAAGAAGTGGGTGTGGCTGGGTCCCCGTAAAACTTAGTAATGAAATGTAAATTCATAGAATTTTCAAATATCAGGAAATATTATTGATTCTTTTCAACAATTTTAAAATGTAAAAACCATTCTTAGCTCAGGGCTTTTACAAAAACAGGTGGCAGGCCAGATTTGCCAACCCTTCAATTAAGTTATAAAAATTTTATGTTCAATATTCAATATCAGTCAAAACTACACAATTTGAGAAATGGGGAGAGTAAAAAGGTAAAGAGATGGGAGGGAGGGGAGACTGGAATATAATATGCTAAAAGATTTATAGTAGTTTTTTCTAGATTGAGAGATTATGGATGATAAGGATGATTTTTCTTTTCATCTTACTTTTTATATTTTTGGATTTTTCTACAATAAGTACATGTTATTTTATGATTAAAAATGATATTTTAAGGAGAACTTTTTTGTTCTCCTTAAAAAAAAAAAGAAGATTCTTTTTTTTTCTCATTCTTTAGACATTACTCAGAAACTCTGGACATGCTGAAATTCTTGACAACCTCACACTGTTTTTTAGGAATAACTTTTAAACAACACCAATTTTTTTTTCGACAGAAGCTGACAATTCATTTATTTTCAGGGGCATATACCTTTTAAATACTTAGATCGTATCCCCAAAGTAAGACTGTCTCCCTTGCTTTTTCATTTCTCTCCCAGCCAGGGACACCCTTCCGCCTCTCCCCAGCAAGTGCCCGCAGCCCTCACTCCCCAGGCTGGCATGATAACACCTCCAACTTCTTCACCTCACCTACATCCAGCCCAGCATCTCAGACGCACCCCTCCGACCTCAGAGGCTTGCCAGTCAAAGCCCACATGCGTGCCCCATTCCCTCATCTCCAGCTCACCTGTTACTGACTCAGTTAACAAGCAACCACTCCCTTGCTGTCAGTACTGTGTTGTGTATACCAGATAACGGCTCACTCTGCAGGACCTCCGGAAATAGCTTTATATTTATTTTAAAAGGAGGTTTGGAATCTTAATATCTTAACTCAATTGAGTAATTAGCTGACAGGCAAATTTCAGGCATCCAAGCCAACATTCCCCAAGCATATTTCACGAACATTTGTCCTATGAGATATTGCATGGGAAAAAAATAATCTGTGTTTAGATCATTTTGAGAGATGCTGCATACAATATTCCATTTCAGAGACTCACAATTTATATATATATGGCTTTGCAAAGTCCAAAAGTAAAGATCCCCATATAACTTTGTTCAACTCATTGTATCCCAAACTTATTTTCAGCCTCCCTTCCCCCCACTCTACCCATTACCCTTTGTTTTGATGGGAACACATAAACATCCAATACATCTAGCAGAAGTTGCACTCCCAAGGAACACTCTTGGGGATATCCTGCCCTGGCCAATAGAAGAGCTGATTTAGAAAGAAGGGATGGGATAATACTCTCTAGCATCCCTCAAGTCATTCTGCATTGGACTGTGATGGTCTCAGACTATGAATCAGACACAGTCCTGGCCTGGGATCAACTGCATCCACCCAGCTGCCTGAGCACTGCTGCCATTTGCATTTCTACCAGGACTCTGAGTGCCTTTAGCTCCCTCTTTCTCCACCTGCTGCTTTTCCTTCCACAATCTCCCACTCAGCACCACCTGTGCCATCTCTCTTGTACATTCCCATCATTGCTGAGGGCTCACTCACCAAGTGTGTATTTAAATTTAAATTTAAGGCCCCGTGGCTTTCCTTGGCTGCTGTCAAAAATTAGCATATGTTTTTAGTATTTATGAGACGTACACAGCTGACATTTTTGGAAAATTACATTCCATCTGCAAAAACATATGTATCCAACTGTGGTGAGATTAGATGTTCCTGCATTTATTTTTCTAAGAATTGAGCACATCCAATATAGAGTCTTCTCTGAATGCCCCTTATTGTTTCTTTTTTGGCAGTATTTTTCAACTATCCAATCACCAAGGACAGATATATATGGACCCTTAAGTCAATTAATAACTTCTTAGAAAAATATGTACTTTCCCCAAAAGCAAGTTTCTACAAAAGACACAGAAGAGACTATTGCTGCTGCTTAGGATAGCTTTCACAAAACAAATTATTTCAGATGGCAAATATGTGCCCATAATAACTAAACTTTAAAGAAATGCTTGGCCAGTTTGGAATTTGTTAGTTTCCAAGCCACAATACGATATCCTGGATTCGTTCTGGGCATTTTGCACGACATACTTTCTCACATGAACATTTGGATTCTAACCCAGAGTGTAGGCGTGACCCACTACTACCCCACCACACACACAGTAAAATTTGTTGTTTCAAATTCAACAACAGTGAAAAAGAGAGTTAGAACAAATAAGAAAAGGGTTTAACAGGAGCATATTATTCAGGAATCTAGGCTTAAGCTAAATTATTTTTCATCCTCCCTCAAGAAATGACTCTATACCTGGTAGAGTGGTTCTTCTGTAACTATGGACTTAACTCATAAGAAAGTCTTAGGTGAAAATAACTCAATGGAAGTTTGAAGTGCTGTTATATTATGACAGACAAAGTGGAATCTCCAGTGAGGATTGTTTAGAAAGTGGAAGCAGAGGATAATTTTCTTCTCAAAGAAGCCACTTTTGGGAGTACAACCATGCTTTAAATAATGAAAGCAAGTTTTCAATATCTATATGAAGTCTTCTGGTTTTTTAAATTTCTTTGCCTTACTTTATAGAAAATAAGGAGTAAACTATAATTTCACCACAAATCCAAAGATGATCCAATGGTCTTCGAAGCCACACTTCTCAGACCTCACCTCCCACCTGCTCACTCTGCCTGGGTCATGATGTCACTTACTCGCATAAACCTGAGAGTAAGTGCCTCCTCTCATCTTGCACCATGGACATCTCTCTTGTCTCACCCCAGGTATGGCCCCGATCCAGGAGCTATCATTTTGACCAGGAAGATTCATGGCTGTATTAGTCAGGATATGCTTGGTGATGCTGCAATAACAAATCGGCCCCCAAATTCTGAAGGTCTTAACTCAAGAAAGGATTCTTTCTTGCTCATATGCCATCCCTCTGGGGCACGTGGTCTCTAATCCCTGAGGCAGAGGAAGCGTTTGAACTTGACCCTGCCTCAGCTAGAAGTGACACAGGTCAACCCTCACATGTCATTATCCAGAACTACAAGAGGACTGGGAAAGATCAACTTTACTGTCCTGTAAAATGCAAATATACAAGGAACCATAACTGAATAAAGCAGACATGAATTTTAATTATTAATGTATCCATTTCAAACATAGCCTCTTTCTTATCCTCAGGCTTTCTTTTTTTAAAAAAATTTTATTGGAGTAGAGTTTATTTAAAATGTTAGTTTCTGCTGTACAGCAAAGTGAATCAGTTATACATATACATATATCTGCTCTTTTTTAGACTCTTTTCCCATATAGGTCATTACAGGGTATTGAGAAGAGTTCCCTGTGCTATACAGTAGATTCTTATTAGTTATCTATTTTATATATAGTAGTGTGTATATGTCAATCCCAATCTCCATATCCAATCTCCTATCCACCTGGTGTATGTGTCCCATCCACTCAATCTTTAGGTCTTGGCTTAGACAGCCTTTCTTCTGAAGATCCTCAGAGAACCCTCCTTCCCTAAACCTAGACCTTCCTTTCTCATTTACTTTTCCCACAAGAATACTAGCTAGCGTTTATCATCTACTCTATGCCAGGTACTGTTCTGGGCACTTCCCTTCAAATCCTCACAATAAGCCATTGAAGTGGTATCCTCATCCAAGCTTCCCTTAGAAAACAGCCTGAGCCCAAAATATATACGCTAGCCCTGTATTAGGTGGGCAATGCCAGGGAAGCAGGAGGGTAAGAAGAGGGCAAGGGTGGCAGGGAGGAAGAGAGACATATAAGAGGGACGTTGATACAGAGCTGGCCACGTCTTTGTAACAAGCTGGGTGCTTTCAGGAAATCAAGAGATACTCAAGAGAGGCAGAAGAGAACTAATTGCTATATCTCTGAAAAGTCCATCCCAGCTCCAATTAGACCAGAAGCAGCCACTCTGCAGGACCCAGGTCTATCGTTGTGGCCACAGCCTGGCTCCATGCCCAGGGGAAGAAGACAAGATGTCACCAGGACAGGTCCAGTTAGAAAGGAAGGTGAAGACATGTGTCTGGTTAATTCAGGTAGTTGTGATTTATTTCCAGTTTTCCGATGAAGACACTGATGCCTAGAAATATAAAACTTTCAACAAGATGACACAGCTCGAGAGTAACAGGATGCAAACCAGGAAAACTGGTCTCCAAGCATGGAGTCATCAACCACTGGCCTGCCACAGGAATGCAAACTCCAGAAAAGAAAGGACTGCTTTATCCCAGCACCCATCACAAATATAGAGCCTGACACCATCGATACTCAATAAACATTTATTGAAAGAATGAATAAGCTTCAAATAAATGGTATTTCAAGAAAGCCTGAAGAAATCAATAAGAAGGAGAGGTAACATTTTATTTGGGTGTTCTGGAAGGTTCCATGGTAGAAATGACATCGAGTCAGATATTCCAAAGATTTAGAGAAAAGTCTGAAAGTGGCACAAAGGCCATATTTGGAGACTGAAGTTTTCCTGAAATAGGGAACCGAGGGGAGAAATGGGAAATAAGGCTTAAAAAGTACATTGGTATCAGACTGTAGAAGCTTTGCCAACTTCAGGGTGGATGGATGCTTAAAGCAGAGAAGTTAAGAACTGTGTGTATTTCAAAAGAAAGTCCCACTTGTAGCAATGTCCACAGCCATGGAAGCCAAGAACATGCCCCAGAAAGTCCCCAAATCATGGTCCTGTTAAGCCATGTGTTATTCTACACTCCAGGAACCCGCCATTGTTCATTCTGTTCTAGGCAAAAGTCCATTTTTCTTCTGTTACCCAAGTTTCTATGGCTTGAGATGAAGCTGTGTTCTTGTTTTCTATCAGGAGAAATGGAAAACAGCTGCTTACCATTCTCTTTATAATAAGCTTTATATAATTCAACCAGTTATTTAAACATTTTCTTGATATTTGATCATTAACCCAGCACATAGCATAAGAGACACTATTAGAAATCAAATGATAACATTAGCTTTATAAAGAGAATCACACACACACACACACACTCACACACCCAAAGATTTTTAAAAATCTATAAAGGATAAAAGTATATTCCTTAATGGGACTATCCCACGGTTTATAATGTTTCCCTTGTGATACATAAATCATTGTCTTTATGATAAATGAAATCTCTCTGGAATTGATTATAACACACATGGGAAGCAAACAGCTGAAATGAATTTTTATTTAGAAGCATGAACATTCCAGAAAAATCCACAGGTTCCATACTGCTTCCATTTGCATTTGCATTTCCACTTAGTTAATGTCCTCCTGCATCTGTGGAAGTGGCATAACTAGGCTAAACACAAGTCACCCATCTACCACTCACTCCCGATCCCAGCACTTCCCTCTGACTTAAGCATCTTGACCACACTGGAAACCATCTCCTGGTTTTCCTTCTACCCCTCTGACTGCTTCTTCTCCATCTCCTTGGAATGCTATCCCTTTCCACCAAATATTAATTGTCAGAGCTCCTCCAAGGTCAATTATAGACCATCTCTTTTCACCCTAGACTGTCTCCCTAGAAGACCTTATTCACAAGACTCATGGATGCATATCTGCTTCAAGACCTGGCCTCTGAAGCACAAGTAACTAGTTGCCAGTGTAATATTTCCATCTCAGTGCCTGCGGTAGCATGTAGAACGCAACATACCAAAACCTGAATTTGTGATAATGAACCCCCAACCTGCCCTACTCTTGGGTTCTCCTTGTCTCATCCCCATCTCCTTTACTCCCTATACCTAATCTACTCTGCTAATTTACTCACCAAGTCCTGTCAATATCATGTCCCAAATATTTCTAATCTATCCACTTCGATCCTTCACCACCACGATGAACCTCATCCAACACTGAAACAGGATGTCGAGTAGGACTTTCGTGCTGCCCAGGAGTCATCAGTGGTTCTTGATGGATCTTTCTTTTACCTACACATGGGGAAGGGAAGGTACTTCTCACCAACCAGGGAGGGAGAGACTATGCAAGAGTTTGGAGATGCCTCATGAAGAGGAGGCTGGCACCTCGTTTCACAGTGGGTGTCTGCTTCCCACAGAGGTCTCGTCAATTTCCCACTGTGCTTATTTGAGCAGGAGGAGAAGACAGCTGGAGCAAGATAGGGCTAAGATAGGGTTGGCAATGAAACAGTCTTCAGGCTGCTTGGAAAAATAAGGAATGTGTAGTTCCCTATGGGTCAAGTGGACATCCCACAACTCCTGATGGGAACCCCAGGCACCAGAGGCTCTGGGGTGGCCTGCCCTGGGCAGATGCTACATGGGGAGTTGGAAGAGGTCGTAGAATCATGCAAGTTCTTGCTGAGGAGCCAGAGTGTGCTTGCTTTTCACACATGAGTCACCAGAGGCTGGTTAGTGTTAGTCCAAGAAAAAGCAGGGACCAGCATCTCAAGGGCTACAACAAAGACACCATTCTTTCCCTTCCTTTCTCCCCACCCCCACCTAGAGAAGGGCCTGACCCAAGGAGAGACAAGGAGGCCCCCACACCACTGCAAGGTAAGACTAAGGTCTAGTTCCAAAACATGTGATACATACATGAATTCTAGAGGTATCATAATTCCAAATCTCTTTATTTAAAGACTCTGTATCTGATGGTTCCCATATGTGACAGATAACACCACCTTAATTCACTAGGCAGTAGGCCTACTTTCACCTGTATCATTTAATTTAATTAGGTCTCTTTCTAGGTTTCTGCTGGGTGCACAGGGTTGTTTTGTATTTTTTCACTCGACTTGCAGATGACAATATTTTAAGAAACAATCCCCTCATAGATAGTTTGAAAATATGAAATAAAATGATTGATGCTACCTGGAGTCTTACAGTGAAAGACTTTTGAAGTAAGAAAATTAAATTCCATCTACCAGTGAGAAGAAAATTAAGCAAATATTACAACTAAAGTTTCATTAAAGGGGGAGGGATAAATTAGGAGTTTGGGATTAACATATACACACTACTATATATAAAATGGATAATCAACAAGGACCTACTGTATGGCACAGGGAACTCTACTCAATACTCTGTAATAGACTAAATGAGAAAAGAATCTGAAAAAGAATGGATATATGTATAACTGAATCACTTTTCTGTATACCTGAAACTAATACAACATAGTAAATCAACTATAATATTAAATAAAATTAAATTTAATAATTTAAAAAATAAAGTTTCATTAAAGACTAAATTTAATAAGAAAAGCTTAAAGGGATCTTCTCTAGCAGTCACTGAAGACTTTCTCCCAGTGCTTTTAATGGGGCAGTTTGACTCTGGGTAACCAGTAGCCTTTCCAGGCCTGTGGTTTAACAGAGCATCCAACACAATGATGACATACAGCTTCATTAATGCTGATGACAAAAGACATAGTGAATTAGTCAATGTTATCTTAGATCATGGTGATGCTTCCCACGAAAAATCAAAGGGAAGTAAAATTCTAAACTCTGTAGAGAGATATCAACTTCAAAAATGTCATAAACATCTAACATAAAATTAGCAAATGTAACCTTTTTAGAAAGTACTGACCTTCTGGAGCAAGAAGTCTGTAAACTTGGCTCACAGACCAAATCCAGGCTGCTGCCTGTGTTTGTAAATAAAGCTTTATTGAACATGGTCCCAAGGATTTATTTACACATTATCTACAGATACTATCACACTAAAATAGTGCAATTGAGTAGTTACAACTGACAGAGACTGGATGACCTTCTATGCCTGAAAGAGTTACTACCTGGCATTTTACAGAAAATGTTTGCTGACTCCTGCTCCAGCTGCAGTGCAAAATCTCCAGTTATGCCAAAATGGCTGCTCTCCTTTGAAAGAAAAAGTACCTGAGTACATGAATCTTTTCGGGTAAGGCTCATTTAGACAGAAAGATACATAAATACATGTATATATACATAGACACATACATACATACATACCTAGAAGATAGATACACAGTACACACATACATAGATAATAGATACATATATACACACATGCATATATATACAAACACACATACATACATATACACATTCATGCATGCATAGATGATACATGCATGCCTCCATCCATACATAGAGGATAGATACATAGATACATACATAGATCATAAATACATACCCAGATAGAAAGATAGATAAATAGATATGAGGAATTTCTACCCACATGCAACATTTTCTTTTATAGTATCTAAAGGAAATGAATAATAAAGGACAGTGCTTTATTTAACTCATTTTAAGAATCATTTTTATTCCTTAAAGAATGTATTTGATGAAGATTATCTCCATCAAACTATGTCCAAGAAAAGGAAACAATTTCACCATTCTTTTCCTTTGTGAAGTTGACTTTAATAGTTCCTATCGACACAGTCATGTCTATATACTTTCCATAACATACAGCCAAGGCCTGAATGTTCATAGTTACTTTAAAAATCCAGTTAACTTAAGCTTGACTTCAGTCTAAAGAACAGATCATGAGTGTCCTCTTCAACTTCTCCTACAAATAGGGATCTAGATTACCAATCTTGGTTCTCAATTTGGCACACGTTCATACACACAAGATGTTTTATCCTTCATATCTCCTGAAATATAAAGATGTTATGAAAGCCTACATTGACATTCAAAATAATAATACTAATAGTAGTCAAAACTGATTGAGTGCTAGCAATGGGCTAAGGTGGCAAAAACTGTCTCGCTCTTCATCAAACCTGCATCCTCATCGTCCTAAGGACACAGCCTGAGTTCTAGCCAATGGATTGTTCCTGATCCAGAGAAAACTCTTGTGCGTGATCCTTCCTATTTCCCTTTGCACTGATTTGATGGTGATGAGCCCAGCAACCTGGGAAACCACTGTTGAAGAGGGGAGAACCCCCAAACGGAAGAAACCTGGGTTCCCAATCAAAATTTGGAAGAGAGCTCCCTGCCAATCAAGATTCCCTGTTTCAGACTTTACATGAGTGAGAATTTAACCTCTGTGATCTCTGGCCCATTATACATCTGGAGACTTGTTTGTTACCACAACTGGCAAAACTTTAACAGGTATTTTGTTTAATCAAGAGGGTTTTTATTATCACCACTATGTACGTGTCATGTGTATCATATGCACTAGTCATTTCTATTAATATTGGAACAATAATTTATAAAAATATGCCAATTCATGTAAATACTTTACAACCGTGTAGCAGATTTTTTAAATGTCCTGAAACTCCTTGATCTTAGAAATCCACCTACTACTTTTTAATCACCTTTTGGGTAAGTCATTTCAGACATTAAATATCCTTGTTAAAACTAGGGAATTCTGGGCTTCCCTGGTGGCGCAGTGGTTGAGAGTCTGCCTGCCGATGCATGGGACACGGGTTCATGACCCGGTCTGGGAAGATCCCACATGCCGCGGAGTGGCTGGGCCCGTGAGCCATGGCCTCTGAGCCTGCGTGTCCGGAGCCTGTGCTCCGCAACGGCAGAGGCCACAACAGTGAGAGGCCCGCGTATCGCAAAAAAAAAAAAAAAAAACAACTAGAGAATACTAAATAAGTTCCAGATAAACACATGGACTACAGCAACGCCAATAATTGTGTGTGAATTCAGATAAGATGTGAAGGTGATGAACAAGGCACGGACTAATATTTATACACCTGACAAGGGAATGATATTGTATTAATTAAACAAAGGCAACAGGGATCCTACTTAAGTGATTTTAAGTGAATTCTCATGTCTTTAAATAATTCTGGTCGAAATGAAAGACCTCTGGAGCATCTTTTATGTGTTGGAGCATGAAAGAATAATATTGTTCAAAGTGGCAATTTCTGTCCTCAATCTGGACTTTATTTTACAATTATGGATATTTGGTGTGGCTTAGATTGCAGTTTTCTTTTGTATGTTTTCCATTTGGCAAACACAAAATTAAACGAGCCCCAGCAGTTTTCATCTTCCTTTCCCATTAGCATTCTGACCCCCGCCATCCTCCCCCGGGGTATTAAGTCCGTATCTCCGCTGATGTGAATAGGCTAGAATCAATGGAGTGGTGTTTGAAAAACCCTGAAATAACTGCCTCGGGGTTACACTTCATGATCTCAACGAGCATCTGAGTTGACACGGGCCTGTGTAGAAGCCAAAAGGGAACAGGAGATGTGACGGGAGTGGGTGTTGGAGAGAGAAAGAAAGAAGTCCATTCTTGTAGGTTTATCCCTCCTTGTCCCTTCCTTTCAGGATGTGCTGCCTGCAGAGGAGCCTATAAACTCTGCACCCCATTGTCCCCACAACAGGCCAAACTCCTGATCACAGCCCAGGAGGCTCCCCTCTTCCCATGCCCTTGCCCCCTGCCTCCAAATCTGCACAGTATGAAATATACACACTGAGCATGCACACCACTTTGTACATTTCACAAGAACAATGAAAAGCGCTGTACATTTTACAAGAATCCTGATGAAGACATTGAGGCTGGGGAATGGAAGGGACTCCCCACATCATGCCAATGCCTGGGGACCAAGTGAACCTCCACAGCCCCCCTAAACACCTGAAGACCTCCGATTCTCTAACCACCTCCTCCCTGGACATAGTAATAGAATCCTCTCATCTCCCAGTTCTTAGACAGGAGAATCAAGTTCTTAGCCCTGAGCCAAGGATTCGTGGCAGTAGAAGAAGGGTGAGGGGCATCTCTGGGCTTATTGGCAGCAGTGTTGGCTGCTGGCAATTCTGCCCGGACCCCGGTAGTTGTTGGAATCGCCTAGAGCAGCAGCAGGGCGAAGAGTGTCTTTCTCTTAGCCAGGAGGCAGCAGCCACTCCTCTCTGCTGCAGTCCTCAAGAGAACCATTCAGAGCCTGTTGCAAGATTTGATAACTGCAGGTTTGTGCAGGAAAAACACTGGAAATACTTACAGATGACTCACAAACCTCAGGTGCAAAATAAAAGCTCTGTTCATTTGATTGCTTTAAAAATCAAATAAGCTTTTCTCCTTTCTCTTAATTTACACTGGTGAACAATACTGTCTGCAAGCAGCTGGGCTCACAAGAGATGCTAGCAAGAACAAGGGGCAGTCTCTTCCTCTGTCCACCAAGATAGCTTTGTATCTCACTGTCTGAGTCAGGTGAGAATTCTCCCTTTGTCTCTGAGACTACCAACCTCCTTCAATAACCTGAATTCATGTTTAACAGCAATGAAAGGAAACTCAGCCTGATAAATCACTCAATCCCCTCAATGGTTCATCTGGACATCCCTTCCCTCCTCTTTCCTTCCTTCCCCACCCCCAACCTCTCTCTCCCTGTTATACGCACACACACACACACACACACACACACAATGCAGGTGACATACAAATGGTTACCACCTTACCCTACACTCATTACCTTCCAAATAATGTTTTACTTAACTACCATCCATGAGTTAGTTGTATGTCTTCTATTTACTTAATCACTTTTTCATGGATTCAGTGACTGTTTATTCAGTGTCCAACACATGCCAAGCCCTCAGCTAGGTCCCCTAATCTCCATTCCACTTACCTTTCTTATGGTGCTCACTTACAAATGTTCTTTTTAATATCACTCATTCAACAGGTATTGACTAAGCCCCAAACTATCCAGATAAGTTTTAATCAGTGGCATAGGACCAGGCTTTTATTGTTCTGTTCTTCTTTCCAAGTTTCCCAAAGCTTCTCCAAATGCCTGATATTATTGTGGATTCTTTTACACAATTGAGTGTAATTCAGTGTAACTGCCACTTACAGAGCTTCCAAATTTCTGCTGGGAACTAAAGTGGTCACTGGAGATGGAAAGCAGATCAGAGACAATCCCTACCCTTGAAGGACTCAGCATTTTAGGAGGTGACTGCAATATGCTGAATGAAACCCAGTCAAAGGCCACAGGCATCTAAGGAAGAAGGATGGTAAACCTTGTGTCTTGCACATTGTATGACCAGGTCAGGACTTAACACCCATGATCTTGCATATGAGAGACATTTTGTTATCACCGTTCAACAAGGGAGGAAACTGAGGCTCAAAGGGGTGAAATAACTTACCCCAGTCTCTCTGACTATAAGGCATATTTCCACCACACCATAATCTCTCTCCTACAATGCTTGTACCTCAGCATCCCTGCCCTCTGTATTCTCTGCAGCTTTCACAGCCCAGGTGTCCCCAGCTGGGAAGACTTCAGACGCAGGACCACATCATGTCATGGTGGCTCTGACAGAAAGAAAGAAAATGGGAGCCTTTATATGTCTTTGAATATAGTTACCTTTAAATGGATAACAATATCAAATAACACTTATAAAGTTACTTTTATACAAAGCCATTTCACATTTAACGCACACATGGTAAAAACTATGGGAGGGCACTAAGAAAGATTTTTTTAAATAGTGTAGTAATGAGAAAAATTAAGGAAGAAACTTCATCCCCAACCACCACCAACGGGTTCTTCAACCCAAAAAGCACTCATGCTATGTGAGATCTAGACTTCAAGAATACTTTCAGAGTTTTGTAAAAATAAAATGTCCAATTCTGCTGATTTCTTCCTCATCATAAGCAGTGAATGTTTTGCCATTATTGTACTAAATTATCCATGTCCTCTTTATCCTTAGTCAATACCTCCTGCTGTTAACCTGGGACAGCACCTTCAGGACCTCTGAGTTGCGTGGCTATCTCTTGGTTTAAGGTTGAAAAGATAAGAAATGATAAATCAGTATTATTAAGGAAGTCCCCAATCCTTGCACTAATTGAGCACAGACTACATGGAAATGTAATAGGGAAGAACAAATCTGACTCCATATTAGATCTGTTCCTTTTGCTTTAACCTTTGTGCTCTGTTGCCTGTGCTTAGTCATGCTGGCTCTGCACCTTTTGTAAAAGAATGTTGCCTATAGCCTGAAATATACAGGCCAGCCCATTCTCAAGGCTATGACCTTTAAAGGTTTAACACTTTTCCATTCATATATAGATAAAAAATTGCAGAACAGAGAATAACACTGGTCTTCACTGACCTGACCTACATGGACAGATGCAAGAACAAAGGATTCCTGCACCAAGAACTTTGCAACAACTAACCACACCCCTCCCTCACCTTACATTTAAAAGTGCTTTGCTGAAACCCATCAGGGAGTATGGGGTTTTGGGGGTACAACCACCCATCTCCTTGCATGGCCCTGAAATAAAACTTTCTCTGATCCAGACTCCAACGCTTCAGTTTGTTCAGCCTCACTGTGCCTTGGGCATAGGAACTTGTGTTCAGTTACAGAAGGCTAAGCAGAGGTGTGAATCAGATGGTGCCCGGCCTTGGGAGATAAAGCCTATAGTGAAATAATTCCCATACCCCAAGAAAAGTTTAAGTGTCATAAAAAGATGTGATAAAAATAATCTGGGGAAGGGCTTCCCTGGTGGCGCAGTGGTTGAGAGTCCGCCTACCATTGCAGGGGACACGGGTTCATGCCCCGGTCCAGGAAGATCCCACATGCTACAGAGCAGCTAGTCCCATGAGCCATGGCCGCTGAGCCTGCGCGTCCGGAGCCTGTGCTCCACAATGGGAGAGGCCACAACAGTGAGAGGCCCGCATACCGCAAAATAATAATAATAATAATAATAATCTGGAGATTCAAAAAGGAGAAATATTGAATTCTAGAAACTCTTAGAAAAATCTTCTTCAATATATAGAATAACATTGCTGTTGTTTTGGGAGGTGACATGTCCAGAGTGGGTTTTTAGGATTGCTATTTTCTAAGTGGTAATTTTCCATTCTAAATAGTTTGGAGATATTCTAAAAGTTCTAGTGCCTTCAAATTATAGTTCCAGGCATATTGAATAAGGAACTACTGATTGAGGCCATACACAAAACTCTGTGTTCCCAGATTAGAGAAACACCTCAGAAATTTTGCTTACCATCAGAATTTTGGTATTATAGGTATCAGTGAGGATTTTGTTGGAACCCTGAAAGAAAGATTAAAAAAATTGGGAAATTTTTAAGCTGGAAAGGGTGAACAAGATATAAGTGACTGTTGGGGAATGGTGGTAAATTTTATTTTAAAATAAGATTTCATTTTCTCCTACATGCATGGTTTTTCCATAATAAGAGAAAATGACTTTAGAGCAAATATTCCCAGGGAGAAAAGAAGGTTGCAAACAAAGGTACAAAGACTAGAGCCATATTTCTATTGTCCTATCATTACAAAACATGTATGGCCAGAGAGATGAATTATGGATGCCAGATACATGATATAAATGGTTCGAAGTGTGTCCAGCACAACTCATGATGGGAAAGTTCCTCTGTGGTCAGAACAGCAGGCACAGCATGAGGACATCTGCCAGATGCATTGTTTGTGTCTTAGATTAAATAAACCAGATCCAGACACTTGTTAGCTTCACAAATTTTCAAGGCTTCCCAAGAAATGTATAGGTTGATTTGAATTATCTTTCAAAGAAGGATATTACCTGGGCCCAAGTTATCTGGATGATCAATTATGTTCCGCCAACAAAAATGATCATTCCTTACTCAGTAAGTAAGATTCCTTGCCACCCAAAATCATGGGGCAAACCTACTGAAGGGCCACTGAGTTAATAAACTCTACTTCTTAAAAAATATTTGTCAGTGATTCCCTTCATTAATATAAAAATATAAGAATCTGCTGTATCCATTTACCAGGCTATATAATAGCCTATTCATGTTTTCTTCCCATGGTTGCTTTTTCCCATGGCTTTCTCAGCATAGATGTACTTTTTTGGATTAATCTTTCTTGCTTAAAACAATTTCAGTGTAGGTCAGAAGAAACTTTGATTACCATTATAAAACATTATGGATCTGCCCCACCAAACCAGCTCTACAACAAATGCTAAAAGAACTTCTCTAAGTGGGAAACACAAGAAAAAAAAAAAACGACCTATAAAAACAAACCCAAAACAATTAAGAAAATGGAAATAAGAATATACATTTTGATAATTACCTTAAATGTGAATGGATTAAATGCTCCAAACAAAAGACACAGACTGGCTGAATGAATGCAAAAACAAGATCTGTACATATGCAGTCTACAAGAGACCCACTTCAGACCTAGGGACACATACAGACTGAAAGTGAGGGGACAGAAAAATATATTCCATGCAATGGAAATTAAAAGAAAGCTGGAGTAACAATACCCATATCAGACAAAATAGACTTTAAAATAAAGACTATTACAAGAGACAAGGAAGGACACTACATAATGATTAGGGATCAGTCCAAGAAGAAGCTATAACAATTTTAAATATTTATGCACCCAACATAGGAACATCTCAATACATAAGGCAAATGCTAACAGCCATAAAAGGGGAAATCGACAGTAACATAATAATAGTAGGGGAATTTAACATCCCACTTACACCAATGGGAAGAGGTCATGCAAAATGAAAATAAATAAAGAAACACAAGCATGAAATGACACATTCGTCCACACGGACTTAACTGACATTTAAAAGACATTCCATCCAAAACCAGCATAATACACTTTCTTCTCAAGTGCACACGGAATATTCTCTGGGATAGATCACATCCTGGCTCACAAATCAAGCCTCGTTAAATTTAAGAAAATTGAAATCATATCAAGCACCTTTTCCAACAACAACATTATGAGACTAGATACCAATTACAGGAAAAAAACTGTAAAAAATTACAAACACATGAAAGCTAAACAATATGTTTCTAAACAACCATGGGATCACTGAAGAAATCAAATAGGAAATCAAAAAATACCTGGAAACAAATGGCAATGAAAACATGACAACCCAAAACCTATGGGATGCAGCAAAAGCAGTTCGAAGAGGGAATTTTATAGCAATAAAATCCTACCTAAAGAAACAAAAAACATCTCAAATAAACAACCTAAACTTACACCTAAAGCAATTACAGAAAGAAGAACAAAAAAACCTCCAAAGTTAGCAGAAGGAAAGAAATCATAAAAATCAGATCAGGAATAAATGAAAAAGAAATAAAGGAAACAATAGCAAAGATCAATAAAACTAAAAGTTGGTTCTTTGAGAAGATAAACAAAATTGATAAAACATTGACCAGACTCATCAGGAAAAAAAGGGAGAAGACTCAAATCAACAGAATTAGAAATGAAAAAGGAGAAGTAACAACTGGCACCGCAGAAATACAAAGGATCATGAGAGATTACTACAAGCAACTATATGCCAATAAAATGGACAACCTGGAAGAAATGGACAAATTCTTAGAAAAGCACAACCTTCCAAGACTGAACCAGGAAGAAATAGAAAATATGAACAGACAAATCACAAACACTGAAATTGAAATTGTGAGTAAAAATCTTCCAACAAACAAAAGCCCAGGACCAGATGGCTTCATGAGAGAATTCTATCAAACATTTAGAGAAGAGCTAACACCTATCCTTCTCAAACTCTTCCAAAATATAGCAGAGGGAGGAACACTCGCAAACTCATTCTACAAGGCCACCATCACCCTGATACCAAAACCAGACAAAGATGTCACAAAGAAAGAAAACTACAGGCCAATATCACTGATGAACATAGATGCAAAAATCCTCAACAAAATACTAGCAAACAGAATCCAACAGCACATTAAAAGGATCATACACCATGATCAAGTGGGGTTTATCCCAGGAATGCAAGGATTCTTCTATAAATGTAAATCAATCAATGTGATACACCATATTAACAAATTGAAGGTGAAAAACCATATGGTCATCTCAGTAGATGCAGAAAAACCTTTTAACAAAATTTTACACCCATTTATGATAAAAATTCTCCAGAAAGTAGGCTTAGAGGGAACCTACGTCAACATAATAAAGGCTATATATGACAAACCCACAGCCAACATCATTCTCAATGGTAAAAAACTGAAACCATTTCCTCTAAGATCAGGAACAACACAAGGGTGCCCACTCTCACCACTATTATTCAACATACTTTTGGGAGTTTTAGCCACAGCAATCAGAGAAGGAAAAGAAACAAAAGGAATCCAAACTGTAAAAGAAGAAGTAAAACTGTCACTGTTTACAGATGACATGATACTATACATAGATAATCCTAAAGATGCCACCAGAAAACTACTAGAGCTAATCAATGAATTTGGTAAAGTAGCAGGATACAAAGTTAATGCACAGAAATCTCTTGCATTCCTATATACTAAAAACAAAAAATCAAAAAGAGAAATTAAGGAAACACTCCCACTTACCATTACAACGAAGAGAAAAAAATACCTAGGAATAAACCTACCTAAGGAGAGAAAGATCTATATGCAGAACACTATAAACACTGATGAAAGAAATTAAAGACAATACAAACGTATGGAGAGATATACCATGCTCTTGGATTGGAAGAATCAACATTGTGAAAATGACTCTACTACCCAAAGCAATCTACAGATTCAATGCAATCCCTATCAAACTACCAATGGCATTTTTCACATAACTAGAACAAAAAATTTCACAATTTGTATGGAAACACAAAAGACCCCGAATAGCCAAAGCAATCTTGAGAAAGAAAAATGGAGCTGGAGGAATCAGACTCCCTGACTTCAGACTATACTACAAAGCTACAGTAATCAAGACAGTATGGTACTGGCACAAAAACAGAAATATAGATCAACGGAACAGGAGAGAAAGCCCAGAGATAAACCCACACACATATGGTCACCTTATCTTTGATAAAGGAGGCAAGAATATACAATGGAGAAAAGACAGCCCTCTTCAAATAGTGGTACTGGGAAAACTGGACAGCTCCATGTAAAAGAATGAAATTAGAACACTCCCTAACACCATACATAAAAATAAACTCAAAATGGATTAAAGACCTAAATGTAAGGCCAGACACTATAAAACTCTTAGAGGAAAATATAGGCAGAACATTCTATGACATAAATCACAGCAAGATCATTTTTGACCCACCTCCTAGAGTAAGGGAAATAAAAACAAAAATAAACAAATGGGACCTAATGAAACTTAAAAGCTTTTGCACAGCGAAGGAAATCATAAACAAGATGAAAAGACAACCCTCAGAATAGGAGAAAATATTTGCAAACAAAGCAACTGACAAAGGATTAATCTCCAAAATATGCAAGCAGCTCATCAGCTCAATATCAAAAAAACAAACAACCCAATCCAAAAATGGGCAGAATATCTAAATAGACATTTCTCTAAGGAAGATATACAGACTGCCAACAAACACATGAAAGAATGCTCAATATCATTAATCATTCGAGAAATGCAAATCAAAACTACAATGAGGTATCACCTCACACCTAATACCAGTCAGAATGGCCATGATCAAAAAATCTACAAACAATAAATGCTGGAGAGGGTGTGGAGAAAAGGGAACTCTCTTGCACTGTTGGTGGGAATATAAATTGATACAGCCACTATGGAGAACAGTATGGAGATTCCTTAAAAAACTAAAAATAGAACTACCATATGACCCAACAATCCCACTACTGGGCATATACCCTGAGAAAACCATAATTCAAAAAGAGACATGTACCAGGCCAGGTACAGACAGACATGTACAACAGCCAGGACATGGAAGCAACCTAATTGTCCATCGACAGATGAATGGACAAAGAAGATGTGGCACATATATACAATGGAATATTACTCAGCCATAAAAAGAAACAAATGTGAATTATTTGTACTGAGGTGGATGGACCTAGAGTCTGTCATACAGAGTGAAGTAAGTCAGAAAGAGAAAAACAAATACCATATGCTAACACATATATATGGAATCTAAAAAACAAAACTGTTTCTGATGAACCTAAGGACAGGACAGGAAAAAAGATGCAGACGTAGAGAATGTACTTGAGGACACAGGGAGGGGGAAGGGTAAGCTGAGATGAAGTGAGAGAGTAGCATTGACATATATACACTACCAAATGTAAAATAGATAGCTAGTGGGAAGCAGCTGCATAGCACAGGGAGATCAGCTCAGTGCTTGTGACCACCTAGAGGGGTGGGATAGGGAGGGTAGGAGGGAGATGCAAGAGGGAGGGGATATGGGGATATATGTATACATATAGCTGATTCACTTTGTTATACAGCAGAAACTAACGCAACATTGTAAATCAATTATATTTCAATAAAGATGTTAAAAAAAAAAACCCACAATGAGGTATCATGTCACACCAGTCAAAATGGCCATCATATAAAAATCTAAAATGATAAATGCTGGAGAGGGAGTGGAGAAAAGGGAACCTTCCTGCACTGTTGGTCGGAATGTAAATTGATACAGCCACTATGGAGAACAGTATGGAGATACCTTAAAAAACTAAAAATAGAACTACCATATTACCCAGCATTCCCACTACTGAGCATATACCCTGAGAAAACCATAATTCAAAAAGAAACATGTACCACAACGTTCATTGCAGCACTATTTACAATCGCCAGGACATGGAAGCAGCCTAAGTGTCCATCAACAGATGAATGGATAAAGAAGATGTGGCACATATATACAATGGAATATTACTCAGCCATAAAAAGGAACAAAATTGAGTTATTTGTAGTGAGGTGATGGACCTAGAGGCAACATTGTAAAGCAATTATACTCCAATAAAGATGTATTTTTAAAAATATATTATGAAGATAAGAAAAATATATTCTAACACTCAGTAAATGTGCTCAAAATCTTTGAAAAGGAATTTAGCAATCTATATAAAAGATCTTCAAAAAGAAACATACCTTAACCCAGTAATCCCCCTTTTAAGTAGCTGTCTTAAGGGAATCAGACTTTGCAAGATTTACATGCAATGTTCTCAGTGTAGCATTATTTGTAAAAGTGAAAAAAAATAAAGTCCAACAAAGGTGCATTAGTCAAAAAATTATTAATCGATTTATTGGAATAATATCTCATTAACAAATATAATCATGTGGAGAAATTATCATAATCCAAGGTTAAGAGAAAAAATAGAGAGGGAGAATAAAAATCCTTTTGGAAGCCATCTCTAAACTTTACTAATAAATATAGGCATGTACCAAAGGCATACTTGAAACTAAGATCCTAACAGTATGAGAGAGGTCTGATATGAATAATTCTTCTTCAACTCTTCTACCTTTTATAAGTGTTTACAATGAACACGTACTATTTTTTTAAAGAAAGACATAGACCAAAAACAAATCCTTTCTGTCACTTGGTGCCCAGTGACAGAAAAATAGGAATAATGGTTGATGATAAGTGAGAGGACCACAAATAAGGAGTAAGTGCTCTCTAAGAGACAAACGTATGAAAACCACACACAAATGTGAGTAGCCTTCTGTAGGAGGAACCATGTTGTTAAGGAACCTTGCTGAAGAGAGTGCCATAACTCAGAAATGCCAATAAAAAAGATCCAGTCTCAAGAAGGCAGAGCAGGACACACACACACACACACACACACACACACACACACACACACACCCTTCCCCAGCTGGAGCAAGCTTGCCAATTATTCTGATTTTCTCAATCAACAGATACTAAAACTGTAATTACTAGGATGTGGATGCCTGAAGTTTCTTAGTTGATGTTAAAAAGGAATCTTTATATTTGAAAGCATAGTCTGGAAAATTTAGTGCTTTCTTGGGATCCTCTTTTTTTCCTTGTCAACAGCAGCCAGTTGGTTAGCAGGACAGTGTGAGTCTGTCCCAGAAGGGTTTACGGAATGTGGCTTTCCATCTCCATTCCCAGTGCCAAAGCTTTTATTCACCTGGACCAATGCAATAGCCTCCTGGCAATGGTGTCTGTCCCTCCCCAACCATGAACCCCACCCATTCCAGCACTACCATTCCAAAGTACATATCTCCTGATGTCCCTTCCTTACAATTCTTCCTTGGCTCTCCAATGGCTGCAGAAGAAAATCCATCTCATTACAATGGCAACCCAGGTCATTCAGAAGCTGAACTCTATCTGCCTATCTTTTTTAAAAAATTTTTATTTATTTATTTATTTCTGGCTGAGTTGGGTCTTCATTGCTGCATGTGGGCTTTCTCTAGTTGTGGCGAGCCGGAGCTACCCTTCGTTGTGGTGCACAGGCCTCTCACTGCGGTGGCCTCTCTCTTTGAGGAGCACGGGCTCTAGAGTGCAGGCTCAGTAGCTGTGGCACACAGGCTCAGTTGCTCCCCGACATGTGGGATCCTCCCGGACCAGGGCTCGAACCCGTGTGCCCTGCACTGGCAGGCGGATTCTTAACCACTGCACCACCAGGGAAGCCCCTCGCCTGTCTATCTTCTTTCCAGAAGTTCCATCTTCTGGCTAAGATCATCTCACCCTGCACTTTACCTACTCCAAATCACTCATCCTTCTCCAACTTCTCCAACTGCCTTGTTCTTCCAAGTTCCTGGGACCTCGGGCATGGTTTTCCCTCCTCTTTTCTTTGCCTTCAAACCAGTAAATCAGACTCACTCAGGGTGGCATCTGATCATTAGTATTGTTTTTAAGTTCCCAGGTGATTCCAATGTGCAGGCAAATGTTGAGAACCACTGATCTAGTCTCTATCTATCTCCACTTATTTCTGTGTATGTCTCCCTAGTGCCTCCCCTTCCTCTCCCCCACAAAATGAGTCAATCCACTGCAGGGTCTTGTCCAGTGGATATTTATTATGTGCCTTTTACATGCCAAGCATTTGCATCTTTACATCTAACCTCTTCCTCCTCCTCCTTCCTGCCCACCCAGCTCTTAACACAAAGCCTGGCACAGAATAAGAGCTCAATTAAAAATGTGTTCTACTTATCTACAAAACAGAAACAGACACAGACATAGAGAACAGACTTGTGGTTGCCAAGGGCGGGGTGGAGGAGGGATGAACTGACTGGGAGTTTGGGGTTAGCAGATGCAAACTATTATATACAGGATAGATAAACAACAAATCCTCCTGTATAGCACAGGGAACTCTATGCAATATCGTGTGGTTAAACCATAATGGAAAAGAATATGAAAAATAATGTATATATACGTGTATGACTGAATCACTTTGCTGTACAGCAGAAATTAACACAACATTGTAAATCACCTATACTTGACTAAAATAAATTTTCTTTAATGTGTTCTAATTCGTTGAAATCACCAGGAGGATTTTCCTTCAGCTTTTAGGCATGATCTTAAATAGCCTCTTGTTAAAGAGTATCACTCAGTAAAGATGTCAGGCTCTTGCCTCTTTTTAACATTATCCGAGCTTGGTATATTTTAGATCTGGAAAAGATCTTAAAATATCATGTCCTCAGGATAGAACTCTGAGCTTGTTCTGCAGGCAACACAAGGAATTCATATTTTTAAAAACTTTAGTTTCCAAATGGTTTTATTCTTGGTTAAATGTAAGTACATATATTATATACATATATTCATTTGTGAAGGAATTGTACTTATATATACATTAAACAGGAAGTAGAATCTTCTCATTCCTTTTTGGTTAGGACACCAAGAAGAAAACATATGCTAAAAAAGTGATTCTATTAAATTAGTGAAAAGTCTTCTCCAATATCCATGTGATGTAATATTTTATTTTTTTGATGGAGCTAAGTGGCTTTATTAGAGAAAGCCAGGATTACAAAGGACTTAAGAGTTGGCATTGGGGACTTCCTTCTTGCCAAAGGTGGGCACCACATTGACAAAGCACTGGCTCTGCATTCGCCTTTTGGCCTGGACGCTCTTCTTTTCTCCTGTTTGGCCACCCTGGGAGTCTGACCTCTTCCTTTCCCAGCCCGGGCCAGGGAACCATGGACCTAACCAATGCAGTCGGCTACTTCCAGGGTGTCAGAGTCTCCACCCCACTCCAGCTTGGGGCAGCCTCATCCTCTAGGGGCCCGTCTGCCACGAGCACGACTTGATCTTTTGGAGCAATGCCCTCGAGCCAGGCTACCTGAGCCTTGATCCAGACGACCGACCATCTGGAGGGTGTGTAGCTCCAGGGCATGGACCACGGCAGCCGCTCCCGTGAAGACGGAGGAGAAAGAGCTCATATGATGTAATATTTAGATGAAAATGCTCTCAGCCAGCAACCTCCTGCGGTTCCCGTTTCTCTATCCCGCAAATCCAAGTGATCTTCCCAGCCCTTCACCCCCTCCTCCGGGGCCGCATTACCCCCCACCCTCCTCTCTAGCATCCCACCTTCTCACCATCGTGCAGGCACTCTTTGCAATAAAGTTGGCATCCCAAGCAGAGTTTGCTTACTCTTTTCTTCCTGCAGTCCACATTTTTCCCTTTTTGACTCTTCCAAGAGGAAACAGAAAAGTCAAAAAGAGCAAAGGACTTAAAGTCTCCCTTGATAAGTTTTAATTAACTGGCCAATCAGAAATCCTGTTAGTGTTTCAGCTTCTAACTAGGCTGTGGTATGATTTTCTGCAAAGTTTAAACAGGCCGTGTTCAAAGCAAGTTAGAGAAGAGGACATCCTTGAAAGAGAAACTGAGGAGAAGTCAGTTTGATTCAAAGCTGCATGTCCATGCCTGAGTATGCTTCTACCACTGACGCTCAGTTACATGCATGCACGCACACTGACACGGGCACACATTAACATGTGCACACGCACAAATACATACACGTGTGCTTACACATACTTGCAAACGCACACATGCACGCACTCATCCACACACGTACACACACACACCTTCACATGTCCATGTACCCATACACACACACGTGCACACAGGCACGAGTACACACACGCACATCTTACCTGCCAAACAAGATTATAAATTCCATGAGACTGGTACCATGGCATCTACTTGCATATTCCCATAGCACTTGGCACCCAGCTGAGACCAAAATAAGTACTCAATGAATACAAGTTAACTCAAAATGTTTACACACTTTTCTACATTGGTATGTCTACCTTATTCAAATAACTTAATATCTTGTTTTTTCCCAACTGAAATCCATGGCTGATAACCCCTGCTTGTCTCATAGAGTGACAGGGATTCTCAAAGCTGATGACCCTTGAGTGCATGATGTAAAGGGGTGTGCAAGTGTGAGAAGGGTCCATAACCTCATGGATGGAGATGAAAAGAACATTCACAGAGAGATGGAAGGGTCTCAGGAGCAAGAGTTTGGATTTACTTTTATGAAAAGAGTAGCCTTGTTTCATTTCCTCCTTGACTTTTTGTTTAAAGACAATGCTGATTTGACCTCCATGTTCCATGTGACAGTATCATCCTAAGTGTTCTTAGGAAAAGAATAGATAGAAAGTGGAGAGTTACGGCCAATAGTCAGGCTTCTGAGTGGATTGGCCACGGCCAGGTTAGTAGAAACCAAAAATAGTCCTCAGATTGAGGATCAAAGAGGTGGGAGGCATGAACTTGAACCTGATCTACCACTACAGGTAAGCACTTCAAGGCCACCTGCTATGTTTGAGGCAGAATAATTGATCATCAGGCTGTATTTTTCAAACACTTTTACATTGTAGCCCTGTAGAAGGTAGCATAATGGCCCCCCCAAAAAAGTCTACATCTGAATATTCAGGACTTTGAATATGTTAGTTAAAGGTCAAAGGGGAAATAAGCTTCTAATCAATTGACTTTGAGACAAGGCGCCCACTCTGGGTTACCCATGTGCTACGTGCGCCCATTGTGATCACAGAGGCCTTAAAAGTAGAAGGAGGCAGACCAGACAAGAAAGTCAGAGTGATGTGCTGTGAAAGGGACTCAATCCACCTTTGCTGCTCTGAATGGGGGGGTGGGCATAAACCAAGGAAAGTTAGCGCCCTCCGGAGCTGGGAAAGGCCTGGATCTGGACTCTCTCTGCAGCCCCAGTAGGAAGAAGCCAGCAGACACCTTGATTTTAGCACAATGAGAGTTCTAACTACAGAACCAAAAGGTAATAAATCTGTGTTATTTTAAGCCTTAAAGAGTTTGGCAATTTGTTGCAGGAGCAACAGGAAATGAGTGCAGGCCCCACATAGAAACATATTCATGGAGCAAAAGTTCCATGAAATAACACTGCGCAGAATGCTCTCTGATATTCTCAAATTCTATTCCAGTGCATTTCATTTTTTTTTCAAAAAAGGAAATGCTGGTCATGTGACTTCATGGCCCACTAGGGTTTTCACAGCACTTCTGGTGTGGAAAACACTGCCCTAGGGTGTAAGTAAGGGCAGATCTGGTAGAGTTTAAATAACAGGAAAGAAGAAACTCTGTTACGATTTTGGTGGAATCATCACAATGGTTGCTGCAACCATGCTCTAGAGATAGATGAACTTTCAAATGACTTGGTGTTTGCTGCCTTTGAAGATACACTGCCTGTCTGCACACCACGCTCACTTGCCAGGGGCCAGCAGAGGACAAGAGGCAATGGAAGAGCCAAGAGAACAGCTGAGGAAGCAAATGCTCGCCACGGCCACTCCATCTCTGCATGGGGATTCAGTGTACCATGCAAGCCAAGAGCAGCGGGAGCCTGGGGAAGCTCCCACACTGTGGGGGGAGCACAACGCTAGGGACAATGATACAGTACAGGGATGCAAGACATTATGGTTGCTTGTCAGCAATCCTGTTACAGCTCCAACGTTGACATCACAGCGCCTGTGCCCCTGCAACTGACACAAGATCATTGCTGGGATGGAAATCCTTAATATTCTTAACGATATCCAAGGATATCATTTTCTGAAGTGACACAAACTCTGACCCTTATAAACTATGGAACATTGGCATGTTATTTATGATCTCCAAGTCTTGGTCCCACTAACTTTACAACAGAGTTAACAAATTTTCCCTCAAAGGGTTAAAAATGATATATCTAGAGTCCTCAGCAAAGCACCCAGCACATAGTAGAGGTCCAGCCAATGGAAATTGTTCTTCATTAGCATGCCCTCATTCATTCTCCCTGAAGTTAACCAGTTCCTTCAGGGAACTGGTTGAGATGCACTGAGTAGCATGCTAGCAGCTAAAAGGAGGCTCAGAGAAAAAGATCAGCTTTCTCTCCGCTTTGAACTGTCATTCTTTTTTTTAATTGAAGTATAGTTGATGTACAATATTGTATAAGTTACTAGTGTACAATATAGTGATTCACAATTTTTGAATATTATACTTAATTTATAATTATCATAAAATACTGGCTGTATTTCCCCACGTTGGACAATATATATCCTTGCAGCTTATTTTATACCTAATAGTTTGTACCTCTCCATCCCTGCCCCTACATTGCCCCTCCTCCCTTCCCTCTCCCCATGGGTGACCACTAGTTTGTTCTCTAGATCTGTGAGTCTGCTGCTTTTTTTGAACTGTCACTCTTGAGAGCGACACCTGAGTGCTTGCCAACAATACACAATGGGACAATGTAGGGTTCTGAAAGAATCCTTGCAGGTTGTACATACACTAGCAAGCCTTACACTCTGCAGTTAACTTCCAGGACCTAAAAGGAAAACAAAGCCTGCTTCTTCACCCAGCAAGCACACGATGGGACTATTTTCTCTCTCCTGAGGTTGTCTGAATACCTGGCTCTGAAATATAGCTTAATCATGGGCACATCTACTCATTCAGAATCTGCATTTCAGCAAGATCCCCAGGGGATCCCCATGCACATCATAGTAAGAGTCCTGCTTTAGGGATGGTCACTTCTTTTATCTATGCTGACTTCTAGACAAGTTATCCCAAGTTAGTCTGTAGCTTGGCAGCAACTCCGACTTTAAACTAATCACCATTCTCTCCCTAATGCCAAGGATACAAACCACTATTTCAGTGTGATTTCTTGTCTTACATGTAAAGAGTATTTTCAATGAGAGAAAGAGATGAATACAGTCTTTGTGTTCTCTTAAAAGGAACGTATGTCCTTGTCTGTTTTTCCCCTGCTATTTCAAAGTATTACAAACAAAAGCAACTTGTCATCCCTTTGTTTCTTTGCCTTCCTTAAATGACTGAGTAAAATTCAAACACTTCAGTTGTGCAGCTAATATCAACAAAAGAGGGACCCTCAAGGAGACTCAGGGTCTTTTAACTCGCCAGGGCACTAGTGGTACAAGAGCTCAAATACTGAGGCATCTCAGCTTCTCTCCGAGAAAGCCCTGTTGGCTGGAAGCTGAGGGCCTCGCTCTCCCAGGCACCCTGTAGATGAGCCCTGTTGCCACAAAGGAGAGCAGGTGGGTGAGCCCACAGAGGGCATAGCTGGAGACAGTCACAGGCCAGCAATGTCCTCCCTGGGAGCATCAGCATCTTCTCCTGGGGGCATCACCCTGTGTTCCAGGGCTGGTCTGCTTGTGAGCGTTGCTGGTGCGCTTCTGCCCCCTAGTGGATGTGCTGACTTTTAGGCTTACACTTGAATTGTGAAGTCTAGCATTTTGAATTCATTCAAAGCTTAAGCATTTCAGCTTTTCACTGTTGAGTATTATGTTGGCTGTGGGTTTGTCATAAACAGCTTTTATCATGTTGAGATATGTCCCCTCTGTACCAACTTTGGTAAGACTTTTTATCATGAATGGATCTTGAATTTTATCAAATGCTTTTTCCACATCTATTGAGATGATCATGTGGTTTTTGTCTTTTCTTTTGTTGATGTGGTGTATCACCCTGATTGATTTGCGTTATGTTGTAATTGTTCCTGAAAATTGCCAATCCTTCTAAGAAGTGTATTAAAAGTTCCTTTAAAATGGAATATTAACCCTCATCTGGGTTAATATAACTATATATGCATACATATTTAATTTTATATGAGTGGAAACATAGGATGTTTCTATAATGAGAACACATTAATGAAAGTGTGAATGAAAACAAAATGACCTTTTTCAAATGTGGGGAGATTCTTCATAGCTTAAAGAAACACTAACAGTTCCACATATGTGTACATGTTCAGTTTTTAGTTCCAAACATTAAAAATTCTCTTTCCACTTGAAGTAAAAAAAAATTGAGTCATGTAAAAAGTGTCAATGATTTTGATTCAAAGGTTCACATTTGTGCTAACGGCTTGCGAAAACAACTTGATTTTATCAGATCGTTTCTGTTTGTGTATGAGGTAATTTTTCCACACAAGTTTTATCAGGCATGGATTGTGAGATCTTCAAGTTCTTTAAACTACATGACATACATGACGTATGACATTTTGGAATTCTTTTATTTGAGTAAATTGATGGGTAAATATGCTGATAAAAATATTATATGATATTCTTCAGAGAACAACAACCAAAAACGTGTAACTCACAATAACCATACATTCATTATGAAGAAACCAGGTGTCCTATATTAAAAGGAAAAAAACCCCCAGTGTTATACCATCTTATAAATTTATCATTAATTTTTGATAATTAATGAAATAAAACACGAGGTTATACATACAAACTCTCCTGATATTCTCATTTCCTTAAGCAGCTCCAATTCAGTTACTAACAAACATAGAAATCCTGCTCTGGATTTAAAAAGGAAAATTATCAGAGAAACCTAAGAAGCATTAAGAAAAATTTAAGAAGACTGAGAAGACACACAAAAGCAGATTATTTGGATTTTTAAATTTCATTAAAATAAGTGAAAGTTAGATGACAATTTCCAAACAGTTGGCTAATTACACAAAGTACATTCAGGCATGAAAAACTTTCATGAAAAGGAAAAAGGCTTCTACTGTGTTAAGTTTCAACTGAACTTGAACTATATCAGCTGAAATGTGCTGGCTTCTTTTGGAATTTACCCGGTGCACTGCAAAGTGCATATGGTGAAAACTGCATGTGGTGAATCAAACTCAATTAAAATGAAACCAGGAAATTGATTTGAAATGGCAATTTAGTTGAACCAAAACTGGACCCCAAATTATTTTGTTACTCTACCAATCATAATCATTCCAAACTTCTATCTTCACTTTCCTAAGCTAACTAAAATTATCAGTTCAATTTATATTTTGATATTGAATCATACAAGAGGGCAAGATTGAAATAAGTAGCAAGTCTCTGCTATCTTTGTGAGTTTACAGAAATGTGTGATGGCCTAACTTTTTTGCCCTTTCAGTCAAATTTTTTACTCAATCAATTAATCAACTCTACACAACAAGAACTTTTAAAGGGTCTAGAAAAAAATGCCTGTCAGATATATGGTTTGCAAATATTTTCTCCCATTCTATGAGGAGATATTAAACATCTTATATATTTTGGATATTAAATGAGGAGTTGTTCAATAGATATAAAGTTTCAGTCATGCTAGATGAATTAGTTCTAGAGATCTGCTGTACAACAGTGTGCCTATAATTGTTAATTATACAGTTCTGTGCACTTCAATATTTATGAAGGCGCTAGACAGATCTCATGTTAAGTGTTCTAACCACAAAGAAAAAAAATGGGACACAAGGAAATTGGGAAGTGTTGGATGTCTATTATCTTGACCGTGTGATGGTATTGCAGGTGTTTGCATGGGTCCAAACTCACAAAATTGTATATACTAAATATGTGCCATTCTTTGTATACCAATTATACCTCAGCAAAGTTGTTTTACAAAGGAAACAATATATAATATTCAAAATTTCATAATGTATCTTCTGAAGAAATGTAATTTCACACACTTCCTTTTTAGGTTTACAGAAAATTGAATAGAAAATACAGAGTTTCCATCTACCCCCCTCCTCCTCCTCCTCCTACACATACACACACACACACACACACACACACACACACACACACACACATTCATACAGTTCCCCCTATTATTAACATGTTGCATTAATGTGATACATTTCTTACAATTGATGCATTACTGACACATCATTACTAACTGAAGTCCAAAGTTTACATAGGGTTCATTGTTTGTGTTGTACAGTCTATGGGTTTGATAATGTATAATGAATACCATGTATCTACCATTACAGTATCATACAGATGAGTTTCACTGCCCTAAAATCCTCTGTACTCTGCCTATTCATCCCTCCCTCCCTCCCCTTGAATCCCTAGCAACCACTGATCCTTCTTCTGTTTCCATAGTTTGTCCTTTTCCAGAATGTCATACAGTTGTAGTCATGTAGTATTTTTAGATTGGCTTCTTTAACAGCAATATGCATTTAAGGCCCCTCTGTCTTTGTGGCTTGATAGTTCATTTTATCACTGAATGATATTCTATTGTCCAGATAGATGACAGTTTATTTATACAATTACCTATTGAAGAACATCTTGGTTGCTTCCAAGTTTTGGCAATTATGAATAAAGCTGCTATAAATATCTACATACAGGTTTTTGTGTGGACATAAGTTTTCAACTCCTTTGAGTAAATACGAAGGAACTTGATTTCTGAATCATGTGGTAAGAGTATGTTTAGCTTTGTTAGAAACTGTCAAAATGTCTTCCAAAGAGGCTGTACCATTTTGCATTACTGCCATCAATGAATTAGAGTTCCTGTTGCTCCACATCCTCACCAGCATTTGGTGTTGTCAGTTTTTTGGATTTTGGCCATTTCTAATAGTTATGTAGTGGCAACTCGTTGTTTTAATTTACAGTTCCCTAAATGACATATGGTGTTGATCATCTCCTCATATGTTTATCTTCTTTGGTGAAGTGTCTGTTCAGACCTTCTGCTCATTTTTTTAAATCAAATTGTTTTTCTTACTGTTGAGATTTTAGGGATGTCTATACATTTTGGATACCAGCTCTTTATCATATATGTGCTTTGCAAAGATTTTCTCCCAGTCAGTGACTTACCTTTTCATTCTTTTAAAAGTGTTCTTTACAAAGCAGAAGTTTTAAATTTTAATGAAGCCCAATTTCTCACTGCATTTGCTAACCTCGCACAGAGATCCAATACGGACGCAGATATTTTCTAAATTTTAAAGGGAGGGGGACGTTAAAAATAGGCCAAAATGACAACATACTTTGATTTTTAAAAATACTGAACATAGATCAAGTTACAATGAACTTGAGTTACACAGAATGAATAAAACCCTGGATAAGTAAAAACTAGTTTCTGTAATCTCTGCCCTTTGAAGTTGGCTCAATAAGTCCCCTCCAAAACCTGCATATCTCAAAATGCCCCACTACTCATTCCATTGTTTTGTTTACTCTCTCCAGTTTAAATCAAGTGAAACATGAGATTACTTTTCACTGACCTTAGAATGTGAGCAGTAGCCAATGCCCTTGCAAAAATGGGCAGGTCCCTGTATGTGGGGCAACATACATATTTTCACTTTGGTTAATGTTCTGTCATATGTGAAATAATTCTGACCTGGGAAAAGTGTAGCCAAGAATAATGAAGATATTTACTATGTTCTTTCACTGATTGTAATTTCTTTTTATTTGACTTCATGGGCAACTGATCATTATAACTGACAAAAGAATAACTCAGTAACAATTTGAAAATTAAAGTCCTTAAACAACAAGCATGATTTGTAATGATAATAAAATAAAAATTGGAAAGTAGAAACAAGCTATACACAATGAAGTTATGGTTCTCAAAACGTCACAGCACTGTAGACTAATGGCATCTAAATATTGTTATTATGATTCAGAATTTGTCCTTTGAGCAGCTGAATATTAGTGTTTAAAAGTTGAGAGCCTCCTATAATTTTATCCTGTGGTAAGGCCTCGGTTTTGCACTGTTTATCCTTAGGAGATGCACACATCTCAAGACCTGCAGAAGGGCCATCCAGAAGTTAATGGAACCCTAGTAAGGAGTCAGAATCTCTAGTTCTAACACCCAAGAGTTGTGTTACTGTGAGCAGATCTTTTGGTTGTCCTGATGTTCAATTTCTATTATGAAAGCAGTATGGATGCTAAAAGAAAAAACTCCCTTGCATGAGATTGTCACCAAGCAGATACATAGACTAGGAGGGTCCGAGTCTAAAGGTGAGGGATGCTATGGCCCCAGGTCATGAAAGAAATGACAGTGACTGGACACAATATGAGCCATCGGTTTGGAGAGCAGCAAACAGACTGGAGGTATATTTATCTGGTAGAATCAGCAGAATTTGAATTTGCCTGAATGTGGTGAGTTGGGAGGGGCCGAGTATGGTTCCCAGGTTTTGTCTTGGGCAATTGCAACTTGGGGCATTGTCCTCTGAGACAGTGAACATAGGACACAGGTAGATTCCACAGTGGGATGAGACAGATGGGCATTGGGAACAGCTGATTTTGCTATACCTGTAAAAAACCTACATGTGCGATTGGAAGCTGGATGTATGGTCTGGGATGGAGGAGAAATTATCTAAACATAGTCATGGGGAGTAAGGGGAACCCCCTCCACACTCAGCTCTGAGTCTAGGTGGTGGATGGGCAGGTAGTAGAGTCAAGGTAGAACCAAGTTTTAATTAAACCCAGGAGGTTAGGAAGTCTTCAGAGCAAAAGCTGAGGATGTGGGAAGATTGATGTTCTTAGCACAAGTATAAACATATCATCACCTTCGCTAATATCAAAAAAAAAATAGAGACCAGAGCAGACTCCTGACCCCCTCTTCTTTCCTCTATTTGTATTTTATCTTTTGTAAATATTTGGCAAAGTTTTATTATGTTAGTTTATGCAAAAATATAGTGTTCAATTTTTTTAAATGCAAACTAGGAGATGAATGGATAAAGAAGATGTGATACACACACACACACACAGTGGAATGTTACTCAGCCATTAAAAAAGAATGAAATAATGCCATTTGCAGCAACATGGATGCACCTACAGATTATCATACTAAGTGAAGTAAGTCAGACAGAGAAAGACAAATACCATATGATATCATTTATATGTGGAATCTAAAAAACAGTACAAATGAACTTATTTACAAAACAGAAACAGATTCACAGACATAGAAAACAAACTTATGGTTACCAAAGGGGAAGGGGAGAAAGGGATAAATTAAGAGTTTGGGATTAACAGATACAAACTACTATATACAAATGAGATCAATAACAAGGACTTACTGTATGGCACAGAGAACTATATTCAATATCTCATAATAACTTTTCTTGGAAAAGATTCTGAAAAAGAATATATATATAACTGAATCACTTTGCTATATACCAGAAACTAACATTGTAAACAAACTATACTTCAATAAAAAGTTGTTTGTTTTGAAAAAAATGCAAACTAGGACCTCTTCTTATAAATACATCATGTTAGAGCTTGAAGGGAACCTTAAAACTCACATAACTTCTTGAAACAACTTTTATTCAAAGTCACTTTATTAAAGCACAGATTCGTATACCACCATAGTTAACAGAATCAAATAATTTTCTTCATTTGTCACTTCATCTTTTATAATATTTGGGATGGGCATACCAACTGGAAGGAAGGAAAGTTGGTTTCTTGTCCCTGAACTGACATTTTTTAACTGTGTGACCTTTAGCAATTCATTTAATCCAGAGACTTCTGGGTCCAAACATGGAGCTGAATCAGATCACCTCATATATTCTATTCAGCTAAAAATCATTATGAGTCTATGAATGGAACAGGTGCATAGACGCTTTCTGCTTTGGAACAGTGACATAACAGGGAATTTCAGCTTGATAAATTTTAGAATGCTAGATTTGGGTTTGAAAAAGGAGAAATTGATTTTACTTCATTCTCCAAGTATTTAATTGGTATCCTTACGAATAAAGTACTGTGACTCATGTCCATTGAGTGAATAAATTAGCTCTGGTTGATAGTTAAAGATAATAAGACAGAAAGAAATGGCAGAAAGACAGAGGCAACTGTCAATGGTGTTATCATCATCTCCAATCCAGCCAACCCTGATCATGTGCACTTTTACTGACATATTTAATGTATTGAGGAAGGCCATTTACAATCACTGTATACAGATATATATGAAAAGAGAAGACTGTAGTGCCCAAAAGAAACATTTCGTATTTTCACGTTTTATGAAACTGTATTCTATACAGCTTTATATTTTCTGACCAAACTTTCATCTTCAACAAAATCTTGTTTCTCACTTCTAGTTTTGCCTTCACTTAATTCTTCCTATGAGAAGTTTTCCCTCAGAATATCCCCTAATCCTGGGAGCTCTCTATGTGTCTTCTCAAACTGGATTATACATGTTTTACCTTAACATTTAATATGTTCCTGAAATGAAAGTGAGCAGAGCTTGGTTTTTCACTCATATTTTCCCTGTGGTTAAGACCTTTCCTTTCTCCTAAATAAAAATGCAAATATTGTTTTAACTCATGTGCAATCTCATATATTTCCACTTTGTAAGCTACTTCCTAAAACACGAATTAAAATAATAGGAAAATTCAACAAGCCTGGCCAACTTAGCCTTTTCTGTGTTTAGTTGCTATGTTTTGTCTTTTAGTACAAAATTCCATATAAGGTAAAGAAAAGACAGTAAATTTCAGCAAGATGATGGAGTGGCCAAAACGTGCAGGAAGCCAGCATGAATAAGAGGAAATTCATTAACAAATCTGCCCAAATGTGTTTATAAATGAATAAATTTATAGATAAAATGATACGATTCTGGGGGCTTCCCTGGTGGTGCAGTGGTTGAGAGTCCACCTGCCGATGCAGGGGGCACGGGTTCATGCCCCGGTCTGGGAAGATCCCACATGCCGCGGAGCGACTGGGCCCGTGAGCCATGGCCGCTGAGCCTGCGCGTCCGGAGCCTGTACTCCGCAATGGGAGAGGCCACAACAGTGAGAGTCCCACGTACCGCAAAAAAAAAAAAAAGATACAATTCTGGGATTTGCTTGAAAATAGGGTTGGGGTGGAGGAGGTGACACGAGCACAGATGAGGACAACATGGGCCATGGGTAGACAGTTGTCTAAGCGAGGTGATGTTGTCTAAGCATGGGGTCTCTTATATGATCCTTCTACCTTTGTATATGTTTAAATTTTGTGTATATAATAATCAAACTGGACATTTTCTATCCTGGACTGCCTTTTTAAAAAACCTAAGTTGTTCCCGTAGACATAAAGCCTTAATAAAGTAATCATATAGATTTTCATATACTATTTCCTTTGTCAAATAAGGTATTGATCTTTAAATGTTCTGGTGATATTATGAAATGCATCAGGAGACATCCCTTCACCCTCTTTGTTCTTGACTTTATTCCTAGAGAACCAGGCAAACAGGCTGTGGCTTTCATGCCTGCATTAGCCTAAGATACATATTTAGCCGAAATGAACAGACCAGGGCAGAATTCTTAAGTCTGTATTTGATTGGCAAGTGATGAATACTGCTCCAAAATCTGTTCTGTGGGTCCATTGATCGATTGGTGAATATTTCAAGGCATGAAATTCTCAAAATTAATTTGCTGCATCAGATCCACCTTGCTGCCTCATTCACTCAGTCAGCATCTATCAAATACTCTGTTCTTTTATTTTATTTTTTTATTTGTCCTATTCCATCCTCTTTTTAAAAAACTTTTATTGGAGTATAGTTGATTCACAATGTTGCATTAGTTTCTACTGCACAGCAAAGTGTATCAGTTATACATATACATATATCCACTCCTTTTTAGACTCTTTTCCCATATAGGTCATTGCAGAGTACTGAGAAGAGTTTCCTGTGCTATACAGTAGGTTCTTATTAGTTATCTATCTTATATACTGTAGTATGTATATGTCTATTTCTTTAATCAATTCTTTCCAGCAAACATATTTTGAGCACCTGTGGTATGAAAGCCACAGCTTTAACCCAGCGATTGAAATCATTGAGACTCACCTGCTGCTTTCAAGGAAGTGGATAGGAAAGCACACAAGAAACTATATATCAGGCAAGGTGGGACAAGAAACACTGGTGGAATAGGTTAAACAATGGCTCCCCCAAAATATCTACAGTCTAATCCCTGGAACCTGCGAATATGTTATCTTACACGGCAAAAGGCACTGTGAAGCTGTGATTAAATGAAGGATTTTGAGATGAGGGGATTTTCTGGATTGCCCAAGTGGGTCCAGTGTAATCAGAAGTGTCATGCTAAGTGAAAGAGGGAGGTGGGAATGTCAGAGTCAGAGAGAGATCTGAAGACCCTACACTGCTGCCTCCGAAGAGGGATGAAGGGGCCACAAGCTGAGGAATGCAGATAACCTCAAGGAGATGGAAGAGGCAAGGAAACAGATTCACTCCTAGGGCCTCCAGAAAGCACACAGCCCTGACAACACTTTGCTTATAGCCTAGTAAGACCCATTTTGGACTTCTGACCTCCAGAATCTCCAGACCTAAGAACTTAGAATCCTAAATTTGCATTCTTTTAAGCCACTATGCTGGTGGAAATTTGTTACAGCAGCAATAGGAAAAGTACAGATAGGAACAAGATTGCTTCTAACCAGAGACATCAGGAACTATTTTTTGGAAATATGACAGAGTTTACCACTTCTGCATCCGTTAGAAACTGTACTGTCCAGTACAGAGCTGCTAACCACAAGAGGCTATTTAAATTTAAACTTTAAAAATAAAATTTTAAATTCACTTTCTCAGTTGCACTAGCCACATGTCAAGAACTCAACAACCACAAGTGGCTAATGGGTGCTCTGTTGGATAGGATAGTGTTGACTGAAAAAAAAAAAGCACAACCTAAAAGTTGAGAGTTATGTTTTATTCGGTGAACAAATCTGAGGACGTAAGCCCAGGACACAGCCTCTCAGATAGCTCTAAGGGACAGCTCCAAAGAGGTAGGGGAGGAGCCAGGATATACAGGAGTTTTTGCAACAAAGACCAGGTAGTCAGAACATCAAAAGATGACTGTTAATTAAAGAAACCAGACATCTCAAGTTAAGGAATTTAGCGCGTTTCTAAAATGCAAGAGTCTGGGCTCACTGAAGTCATTCCTGAGATATGCCTCTCAGCTATCTGGGGTCAGTATCCTGTGTTTTCCTATTCTGAGTCTCCTCAGGGTGCAACGTCGGGTGTTGGCTGCAGCAGTTGACTGCTAGATGGCACGTATTCTTTGCTTCCGTCCTGAGTTCCCGGGGGGGGGGGCACTGTGGGGAGGGGGTTGACTGTAATGTGATGGCTTGATGGCCACAACATCTCTGGTTACTGATATGGCAGGTGGCATTCTTAGTTCACAGTAGGTATAGAACATTCCCATCATTACAGAAAATTCTCTTGGGCCACCTGGCTCTAGATCCCTAAGAGTGGCATTAATTTCTACCATGCTCCTGGGATGTGACATGCTTTTGATTTACCATCTCAGCCAGGGTGGAGAACAGGGGGGTGGGGCAGATGCAGAAGCTTCCATTTAACCTTCAATTACTTGTTAATCACAATCAGCCTTTCATTATCAATTCTGTCCGCACATCAAAATGCACTGGGGGGGGGCGGGGTTTAAAAATACTAATGCCCATCCAAATCAACTGGGTTAGACTCTCTAGAAGAAGAGTTTGAATATCAATATCTTAAACGTTCCCCAGATAATGCCAATATCCATCCAAGATCCAAGATGTCAGAAAGGCATGTGAAGGTCTGACAAGCAGGGAGGCTCACAGAGTAGAAATCAACTCACCACAGTGCAAACTGTGCCCCATAATTATTTAATAGAACCATTACTGACCAGTAATTTTATTTAAATGTATGTATTCTGGTATTGGAATGGTCTTTCTTTTTAATCCTATAAAAATTACTTGGAGGCCATTTACAAATACATAATTGCAGCCAGAAAAATGTGTTTGACTAGTTAAGTAAGTCTTACGGCACAAATCCTACCATCCAATGCTAAGGGGTATGTCCAGAACAAATGAAGAAATATGTATTCATTAATATATTTGTGGATTGACTATTACTAATATTTACATTGTTTTAGAATATTTAAAATATACCATACACCATATAAACATCTGTTCATATTAGTATAGACATCAATTTTTTTTCTTTCACCAGAAAGCTGTTTGTTTGGCCCATGAGCACACTTTAGGAGTAGACATTTAAAACATGGGTTTTGAACCTTGGCACAGACATAGCAAATTAATAGACTCAACTCACAAAAGTCAGGAATAATAAACAGTTATCAGTGTTTTAAAGACATGACATGGGTTTCACAATGAAATGCCCATTTATTTTAAAATACCATTTCCATAAAAAGAAAACTTCCAAAACTCCTAACGCTAACCCATCAAGCATCAGTTCTACAAAATACAATGACTCTTTTCCTGGCCAAGATAAAAGCACAAAGATCGCAAGTAAAAAGAATAAACCAGAGAGTACAATTCTTGGATTAGTGAGTAGAAACTCGTTCCAGGATATGAGTTGTTACATTAGAACATTTGTTTGAAAACGTGTTCCTGATAAAATGATGGGAGTGGTTCAGATCAGAGCCCCTTGGCAGGGAGTCACTTGGGCCCGTGCAGTGCCACCCTCCTTATTTTAACGTCTTCTCTGGTTCCTTATCAGATAAACAATGAAAAGGATAAAGAACACTGAGAAGAATGCTGCTGGGACCCCTTATAATGGGGATAAAGAAAAATTACAATCCATGTTTTCATGAGTGTACTGGACTCTGACAAAGTAATTTTCCTTCAACTGGATCTGTAGTATAGCTCTGGATATTTATAAGAGTTTTACTGTGTTTTTGAAGACAGCAGTTATTTAATGTGGTTATAGCTCTATCAATACATACATTATATATTATAAATGTATATTACATGTACATCTACATATATATGTATGTATATTAATATAATTAATAATTGTATTATAATTATATAATTAGTATATTATAATTATATTGATAATAGAATAACAAAGTAATTGCATTATAATTAATATAATTGTCTTATATAATTAATAATTGTAATTAATATATACATATACAGATAATATATATATATATGTATATATATATTGGTTTCCCAAAAGTAGAGCGTTCCTAAAAACTTTTGTAAGCAGAAATGGTATAAAATAAAGAAGAAACTACTATTAATTTATATGAAAAAGTGTTTGAGCATTCCCAAACCCCCAAAATAACCTACCGAATCATACCAAATAGCACATAAAACATAAAATAACACTACCATATAGTAAAAGCAGAAATGATATGATAAAGACACAGCCTGTACCAAGTAGAAATAATGTACGTGCAGTGTGGTTTCACTCACCAGCATCCAGAGCACAGCTAGCAGGCTGGGAGGCTGAGCGGTGCTGATGGCGGTGTGTGAGGCTTACTCATCAGAGGTTGGGGTGGCGGGAGGTACAGGAGATGGGAGTGTAGGAAAGACAGGAAGGGGGTCATCTATTAACATCTCATCTCAGCGTTGTCTGAACCCCTCAGGGCAGGCAGGTCACTCACATCTGCACTTTCTTTGTCTCTTGACTTGATGTCAAAGTTCGAGGTTCGTTGTCTGCAGTGGCTGGTGTGGAAGGCTTGACACAGGATAGAATGCTTCCCTGTTTAGTGCCACGCATTTTCCTAGCACGCAATCCTTTGCATGCACTAAAAACATCTTGCAAACCTCCCTGAATCTGCACGCCCTTTCAAAGGGATGCAATCCTTGCATCACCGTCGATCCTGGCGAAATCGCACGCAGTGCTTCTCGTTCTGCCCCTGGAAGACTTCACTTCCTGGCTGTCCACTATTGTTTTTGGTTTCAGTTTGTATCCTTTCCTCTTGCAACTTCATCCACTCTTCCTCTGTCATTCCATGGTCATGGGATGCCAAAACCTCTTCAACATCATCATCACTGACGTCCACAAGCCTAGCCTCAGTAGCCAAAGTCACTATTGTCCTATTTAATGTTGCTGGTTCGAAGCATTTAAAATCATTCACTGCTTGGGATAGTTTCCTCCAAAAGTCATGTCTCATGGAGACTGTTAGCCTACCAAGAGCATCTCCAAGATTGGTGACTGCCCATTTTATATTGTCTTCTTTTCAGATCTCTCGTAAAGATGTTTCAGAGTTGCCCTGTCTCTCAATGGCACTTAACAAAAAAATGCATTTCAGTTTGCAAATAGTGAGCCTTAATCATGGCTGTTAGGTCTTGGCTGCAGCAACAACCTCATATTCTGCAGTAAGAACACAACACAAATGTTATCGTCATGCTTGGTCATGCCAAGTGGAGGAACAGCACAATTTTGACAATCAGAAGACATCTATTATCAAGGTCATTTTCTCTATGGTATTTTTCAACAAAAGGGCTAGTGTGTTCACTCAGGTACAGTGGTCACTTTAATGACCATGGGGGTGGGGACACCCACCCTGCCCAGTCAAAATCCAAGTATAACTTTGCAGTATAACCTTCATATCTATGGTTCTGCATCCATGGAGTCAACTATGGATTGTATAGTACTGTAGTATTTATTGAAAACACCTGCTTAAAAGTGGACCCCTGCAGTTCAATCTCATGTTGTTCAAGGGTCACTTGTACTCAGAAACAATCACTTGGATATTCCAATTGCTTGAATGTGAACAAAACACAACAGAAAAGTGTATTCTTACCAATGTCTTTAAATGCCCTCAGATTTTCTGAATGGCACACTAGTAAATGCCTAAAGGCAGCATCACAAGTGGCATTGATAATAGACATCAGGGTAAACCTGAAACTGAGCAGAACCCTGTGGGGCTCCTGAACACAAAAGCCTTTCTGTGTCCCCCATTTTCTTGATTACAGGAAATAGGCTTCATTCAGCCTCCATGACCTTCCCTGGGTCCCAAAGGGCAGGTTCAAACAGTTGCTAATCAGGGAAGGGAGAGGATGTGGAGACAAGGGAGGAGCAGTCAAGAAACAATAGTGCAGCCTTGGGGCAGGGTCCTGGTTCTCCCTCAAGGGATACACGTAACAATATCTTTGGGCTGTTTTGCAGATACTGAAACCCCCACCAGGTGGGAGAAGTTAACTGTATGCTGCCCACAAGCACCTAGACCCCAGACTGGTTGGAACCAGAAGGTTGTTGATGCTGACTCCCAATTACCTCACCACCAACCAATCAGAAGAGTGTCCACGAGCTGACCATGCCCACCCTCCTCTTTGGACCCTTACTATAAAACTCCTCACTACCCACTCTAGGTTGGGACACACAGTTTTTGAGGGTATTAGCATTCTGTGGCCCCCTTTGCCTGGCAAAGCAATAAAGCTATTATTTTCTACTTCACCCAAAACTCTGTCTCTGAGATTTAATTCGGTGTTGGGGTACAGAGGCCGGACTCAGCTTCACACCTGTTCTTGGATGCCTGTGTCCAGAGACTGCTTTTCATATATCAAAATAAATGTCTTGTTTGGCAACTTTTTCCAATAAATTGCAGTTCCATCACAGTTTAAAAACTTGTTTAGATGAGTAACTACCTTCTGTAATTATTTTCTTCAGTTCTTCTGTGGACTTCCTGGCAGCTTCTGTATCAGCTGAAACACTCCCTCCAGGAAGCTTTAAGCCATAAAGCTTCCCTCTCCTCAAAAACCAATCAAACCATCCTAACTACCTTTTTGACTCACAACACTTTCCCCACCATTGTCCAGGGCTTTCTTTTTCAGTTTATTAAAAGACTGATTGATTTCTCCTTAAGTATAAGATAACAGGACACCACACTTTGGATACCTGTCAACCCACTCAAGCAATAGACTTTCCATTTTTTCCATTACTGGATGCTGATTAAAGGAGGCCACTTTGATACTAGCAAAACCAATAGGAAGCTTGGCAACTTTCAATGTTCTTCTCTTGTGTAAATAGTATGAATGGTAAATGCAGGCAATTTCAAGCATGTACAATGTCTTGATTTTGTTTACTACTATCTAAACTCGTAATTATCTCTAGTTTTACACTAACCGGATTTCTTGGGTGTTTTTGATACCTTGGGACACACCTTGCTAAGGATACACAAAATAAATCGAGATCAAGCACAGATGCTCACAGACAGTTCAAAGCTCTGACAGCTTGATGCTGAGATGCTGAGTGTGGGTCCCCAGGAAGGAGCTTGGTGGTACCACTTTGACTGTTTGGGGTGCACACTGCCTCTATAATGGCTGTTGCAAAACAAATGCTGAATGTTATTTTCGATTTTCACATTTTTTCCCAAAGTAAAAATCCTCTTTAGATTTCTTCTGACTGGTGAACACAGGTACTAATATAGGGCTTTCATAAAAGTCAAGTGGTGTAACAAGAACTTTTAAAAAGTGGGGGATACCTATATGCATATATCTGTAAAAATAAACAGTGGCCCAGAAGATATTGAAACTGAAAAATTTGACAAAAAAACCCTTGCGCTTAAAATACTTCAGTTTAACAAATGTTTATTAGGACCCATTAAGCATTGGGCTGAATTCTGATTCCACTCCCCTTGAGGAGTGAATAGGGAAGACAGATGAAGTGATAGGTCCAAGGGCAGAAGAATGTGTTCAGGATTCTGTTAGCACAAAGAAAGGGCACCCAGCCTAATGTGATATCAGGAAGGCTTCTTGGAGGGGATGACACCTCAACAGAGTATTGAAAAAGATAGGTAATTATAGGCATCATTCTTGCTGAGTGAGGGTTAGAGCTGAGGGTTTGGAGGGGTAGTGAGTTATGGACAGAGAAAAGAGCATAAAGAACTAACAGAACTTATATAAACAAAGAACTATTAAAAATTTAGCAAACCTGGAATATGGTGTATGATATAAAGGTGACTGGAAATGAGGCTGGAAAGAAAGGCAGCAACTATATTATAAGGACCCTATGCACTTTGTTTTAGAGACTGAATGTTCTCCTTTCCAACTGGTCATATTTGCATTTTAGATTATTCAGTCTGTCTGTGGTAGGAAAGATTTAAGTGGATCAGTAATGGAAGCAGAGAGATGAGTTAGAAGGTTAATGCAAGCCAGCAATGCAGAGGTTGTGAACTAGAGTAATGGCAGTAGGGAAGGGGAGAAGGGACGGAGTTTGTGGTTATTTAGGTGATAAATAGAAATTGATGATTGATTGGATAAAGAAGAGTGGGTAGAAGAAAAACATTGGGACTTGTCCACAGCTTTCTTGCTGGGGTGACTGGGAAGTTGTTGATACTTCTGGGTTAGGGAAGGATGAGTTTGAGTAAGAACACTTAATCAATGAAAACTTCTAAGTTCAGATGTATAATTAGTATTGAAGTATCCATTAGTGATTCAGATAGAAATATCCAGCATATACTTGATACATGGATCTGAAGCTCAGGAGAGACTTCAATACAGAAAAGAAAGAAAGAGAAAGCTACTTGGGAGAATATGGGTGGTAGTAAAAACCCAACAACACATAGTACATGAGATTGTTAAAAGAGAAGAACAATAGATAGACACAATTAGGGCACATCAATTTTGCTAACGTGCATGTCGAGGAAAGAACGCCCTTGAAGGGGCAAGGAAGGAAGAGTCAGGAAGAAAGGCAGCCAACAGAAATTGGTATCATGGACACCACAGGAAGAGAGCTCTTCAAGGAGGCTTGGTCCACACTGGCAAAAGCATCAGAGAAATGAGTGAGTGGAATCCATAGCCATTAATACTGGGAAGACTAGCCCCACAGCACATGTCTTTAATTGTTATGACTACTACACCAAGTTTAGTGAATCTCCATTGGTTTCTCAGGATTACTCAAGGTGGGGCAGGGCAGAGGTTGCAGCTTGGAGGCAGCTGCTAAAGAGCTAACATGACCAAAGTACAGCACAGAAGGAATGATCTCGGACTTCAGAATCACACAGACCTTGGTATGATTAGCAGTTCCACTCCTTACAAGGATGGTAAGTTAACTTCTGAGCCTTAGTTTCCAAAATTTGTAAAATTAATGAAATAATGATAACAGGGTGCCAACATGGTCAAGTTCCAATGAGAACTCTTCCAGGGTTGCATATGGCGCCTTCTAGCCATGTCATTGCATGACAGAGAAATAGATCTCTCTCTCTCTCTCTCTCCTTCTTCTCTTAAGAACCCACCCTTATGACCACCCATCCTTATAACCTCACTTAACCTTAATTAGCTCCTTAAAGGCCTATCTCCAAATACAGTCAACTGGGGGTTACAGCTTCTACATAGGAATTGGGACAAGGGGATAAAATTCAGTCCATAGCATAGCCATTCAGATCCCTGATAGAAGGGAATGGTTGCCCCAGCCAACTCACATTTGTAATCTATTCATTGATTAAGAAAGAGCACCTGAGGTCAGAAACATGTAGAGGGGAATTCTTATAGACCCTCCCCTCTTGCCTCTACCCTATTCAGTCTATTTTCTCCTCCTCTCCTGCTTTGCCCAGAAAATGCTCTGGAATCAATAAAGAAGGTAATGTTTTTAAACTGCATTATTTTCCTTAAACAGAAAGAGCATATATCCTCCTCTCCCTTAAAACAATGAATGGATGCATTTTCTTTTTTAATGTATCACACCTTTTTTCTTATTTTTCTTGCTGACCTACAGAATGTTGAGCTAATAAATGATGTTGCTCTATGCCACTAAGTTTTTTTTTTTAACATCTTTATTGGACTATAATTGCTTTACACTGGGGTGTTAGTTTCTGCTTTACAACAAAATGAATCAGTTATACATATACATATGTTCCCATATCTCCTCCCTCTAGCGTCTCCCTCCCTCCCACCCTCCCTATCCCACCCCTCCAGGCGGTCACAAAGCACAGAGCTGATCTCCCTGTGCTATATGGCTGCTTCCCACTAGCTATCTAACTTACGTTTGGTAGTGTATATATGTCCATGCCTCTCTCTCGCTTTGTCACAGCTTACCCTTCCCCCTCCCCATATCCTCAAGTCCATTCTCTAGTAGGTCTGTGTCTCTATTCCTGTCTTACCCCTAGGTTCTTCATGACATGTTTTTTTTCTTAAATTCCATATATATGTGTTAGCATACGGTATTTGTCTCTCTCTTTCTGACTTACTTCACTCTGTATGACAAACTCTAGGTCTATCCACCTCACTACAAATAGCTCAATTTCATTTCTTTTAACGGTTGAGTAATATTCCATTGTATATATGTGCCACATCTTCTTTATCCATTCATCCAATGATGGACACTTAGGTTCTTTCCATCTCTGGGCTATTGTAAATAGAGCTGCAATGAACATTTTGGTACATGACTCTTTTTGAATTATGGTTTGCTCTGGGTATATGCCCAGTAGTGAGATTGCTGGGTCACATGGTAGTTCTATTTGTAGTTTTTTAAGGAAATTCCTCTCCACAGTGGCTGTATCAATTTACATTCCCACCAACAGTGCAAGAGGGTTCCCTTTTCTCCACACCCTCTCCAGCATTTATTGTTTCTAGATTTTTTGATGATGGCCATTCTGACTGATGTGAGATGGTATGTCATTGTAGTTTTGATTTGCATTTCTCTAATGATTAGTGATGTTGAGCATTCTTTCATATGTTTGTTGGGAGTCTGTATATCTTCTTTGGAGAAATGTCTATTTAGGTCTTCTGCCCATTTTTGCATTGGGTTGTTTGTTTTTTTGTTATTAAGTTGCATGAGCTGCTTATAAATTTTGGAGATTAATCCTTTGTCAGTTGCTTCATTTGCAAATATTTTCTCCCATTCTGAGGGCTGTCTTTTGGTCTTGTTTATGGTTTCCTTTGCTGTGCAAAAGCTTTGAAGTTTCACTAGGTCCCATTTGTTAACTTTAGTTTTTATTTCCATTTCTCTAGGAGGTGGGTCAAAAAGGATCTTGCTGTGATTTATGTCATAGAGTGTTCTGCCTATGTTTTCTTCTAAGAGTTTTATAGTGTCTGGCCTTACATTTAGGTCTTTAATCCATTTTGAGTTTATTTTTGTGTATGGTGTTAGGGAGTGTTCTATTTTCATACTTTTACATGTACCTGTCCAGTTTTCCGAGCACCTCTTATTGAAGAGGCTGTCTTTACTCCACTGTATATTCTTGCCTCCATTATCAAAGGTAAGGTGACCATATGTGCATGGGTTTATCTCTGGGCTTTCTATCCTGTTCCATTGATCTATCTTTCTGTTTTTGTGCCAGTACCATACTGTCTTGATTACTGTAGCTTTGTAGTATAGTCTGAAGTCAGGGAGCCTGATTCCTCCAGCTCCGTTTTTTGTTCTCAAGATTGCTTTGGCTATTCGGGGTCTTTTGTGTTTCCATACAAATTGTGAAATTTTTTGTTCTAGTTATGTGAAAAATACCAGTGGTAGTTTGATAGGGATTGCATTGAACCTGTAGATTGCTTTGGGTAGTAGAGTCATTTTCACAATGTTGATTCTTCCAATTCAAGAACATGGTATATCTCTCCATCTATTTGTATCATCTTTAATTTCTTTCATCAGTGTCTTATAATTTTCTGCATACAGGTCTTTTGTCTCCTTAGGTAGGTTTATTCATAGATATTTTATTCTTTTTATTGCCATGGTAAATGGGAGTGTTTTCTTGATTTCACTTTCAGATTTTTCAACATTAGTATATAGGAATGCCAGAGATTTCTGTGCATTAATTTTGTATCCTGCTACTTTACCAAATTCATTGATTAGCTCTAGTAGTTTTCTAGTAGCATCTTTAGGCTTCTCTATGTATAATATCATGTCATCTGCAAAGCAGTGACAGCTTTACTTCTTCTTTTGCAATTTGAATTCCTTTTATTTCCTTTTCTTCTCTGTTGTGGCTAAAACTTCCAAAACTATGTTGCATAACAATGGTGAGACTGGGCAACCTTGCCTTCTTCCTGATCTTAGTGGAAATGCTTTCAGTTTTTCACCATTGAGGACGATGTTGGCTGTGGGTTTATCATATATGGCCTTTATTATGTTGAGGAAAGTTCCCTCTATGCCTACTTTCTGCAGAGTTTTATCATAAATGGGTGTTGAATTTTGTTGAAAGCTTTCTCTCCATCTATTGAGATGATCATATGGTTTTTATTCTTCAATTTGTTAATATGGTGTATCACGTTGATTGATTTGTGTATATTGAAGAATCCTTGCATTCCTGGAATAAACCCCACTTGATCATGGTGTATGATCCGTTTAATGTGCTGTTGGATTCTGTTTGCTAGTATTTTGTTGAGGATTTTTGCATCTATGTTCATCAGTGATATTGGCCTGTAGTTTTCTTTCTTTGTGACATTCTTGTCTGGTTTTGGTATCAGGGTGATGGTGGCCTCGTAGAATGAGTTTGCGAGTGTTCCTCCCTCTGCTATATTTTGGAAGAGTTTCAGAAGGATAGGTGTTAGCTCTTCTCTAAATGTTTGATAGAATTCGCCTGTGAAACCATCTGGTCCTGGGCTTTTGTTTGTTGGAAGATTTTTAATCACAGTTTCAATTTCAGTGCCTGTGATTGGTCTGTTCATATTTTCTATTTCTTCTTGATTCAGTCTTGGCAGGTTGTGCATTTCTAAGAATTTGTCCATTTCTTCCAGGTTGTCCATTTTATTGGCATAGAGTTGCTTGTAGTAATCTCTCATGATCCTTTGTATTTCTGCAGTGCCAGTTGTTACTTCTCCTTTTTCATTTCTAATTCTATTGATTGGAGTCTTCTCCCTTTTTTTCTTGATGAGTCTGGCTAATGGTTTATCAATTTTGTTTATCTTCTCAAGGAACCAGCTTTTAGTTTTATTGATCTTTGCTATCATTTCCTTCATTTCTTTTTCATTTATTTCTGATCTGATATTTATGATTTCTTTCCTTTTTCTAACTTTCGGGGTTTTTTGTTCTTTCTCTAATTGCTTTAGGTGCAAGGTTCGGTTGTTTATTTGAGATGTTTTCTGTTTCTTAAGGTAGGATTTTATTGCTATAAACCTCCCTCTTAGAACTGCTTTTGCTGCATCCCATAGGTTTTGGGTCAGCATGTCTCCATTGTCATTTGTTTCTAGGGATTTTTTGATTTCCTCTTTGATTTCTTCAGTGATCACTTCGTTATTAAGTAGTGTATTGTTTAGCCTCCATGTGTTTGTATTTTTTACAGATCTTTTCCTGTAATTCATATCTAGTCTCATAGCATTGTGGTCAGAAAAGATACCTGATACAATTTCAATTTTCTTAAATTTACCAAGGCTTGATTTGTGACCCAAGATATGATCTATCCTGGAGAATGTGCCATGAGCACTTGAGAAGAAAGTGTATTCTGTTGTTTTTGGATGGAATGTCCTATAAATATCAATTAAGTCCATCTTGTTTAATGTATCATTTAAAGCTTGTGTTTCCTTATTTATTTTCATTTTGGATGATCTGTCTGTTGGTGAAAGTGAGTTGTTAAAGTCCCCTACTATGAATGTGTTACTGTTGATTTCCCCTTTTATTGCTGTTAGTATTTGCCTTATGTATTGAGGTGCTCCTATGTTGGGGGCATAAATATTTACAATTGTTATATCTTCTTCTTGGATCAATCCCTTGATCATTATGTAGTGTCCTTCTTTGTCTATTCTAATAGTCTTTATTTTAAAGTCTATTTTGTCTGATATGAGAATTGCTACTCCAGCTTTCTTTTGGCTTCCATTTGCATGAAATATCTTTTTCCATCCCCTTACTTTCAGTCTGTGTGTGTCTCTAAGTGTGAAGTGGGTCTCTTGTAGACAGTATATATATGGGTCTTGTTTTTGTATCCATTCAGCCAATCTGTGTCTTTTGGTGGGAGCATTTAGTCCATTTACATTTAAGGTAATTATCGATATGTATGTTCCTATTCCCATTTTCTTAATTGTTTTGGGTTCGTTATTGTAGGTCTTTTCCTTCTCTTGTGTTTCTTGCCTAGAGAACACCTTTACCAGTTGTTGTAGAGCTGGTTTGGTGGTGCTGAACTCTCAGCTTTTGCTTGTCTGTAAAGGTTTTAATTTCTCCATCAAATCTGAATGAGATCCTGGATGGGTAGAGTAATCTTGGTTGCAGGTTTTTCTCCTTCATCACTTTCAGTATGTCCTGCCACTCCCTTCTGGCTTGCAGAGTTTCTGCTGAAAGATCAGCTGTTAACCTTATGGGGATTCCCTTGTGTGTTATTTGTTGTTTTTCTCTTGCTGCTTTTAATATGCTTTCTTTGTATTTAATTTTTGACAGTTTGATTAATATGTATCTTGGCATATTTCTCCTTGGATTTATCCTGTATGGGACTCTCTGTGCTTCCTGGACTTGATTAACTATTTCCTTTCCCATATTAGGGAAGTTTTCAACTATAATCTCTTCAAATATTTTCTCAGTCCCTTTCTTTTTCTCTTCTTCTGGAACCCCTATAATTTGAATGTTAGTGCATTTAATGTTGTCCCAAAGGTCTCTGAGACTGTCCTCAGTTCTTTTCATTGTTTTTTCTTTATTCTGCTCTGCAGTAGTTATTTCCACTATTTTATCTTCCACGTCATTTATCTGTTCTTCTGCCTCAGTTATTCTGCTATTGATTCCATCTAGAGTATTTTTCATTTCATTTATTGTGTTGTTTATCATTGTTTGTTTCATCTTTAGTTCTTCTAGGTCCTTGTTAAATGTTCCTTGCACTTTGTCTATTCTATTTCCAAGATTTTGGATCATCTTTACTATCATTATTCTGAATTCTTTTTCAGGTAGACTGCCTATTTCCTCTTCATTTGTTAGGTCTGGTGGGTTTTTATCTTGCTCCTTCATCTGCTGTGTGTTTTTCTGTCTTCTCATTTTGATTATCTTACTGTGTTTGGGGTCTCCTTTTTGCAGGCTGCAGGTTCATAGTTCCCGTTGTTTTTGGTGTCTGTCCCCAGTGGCTAAGGTTGGTTCAGTGGGTTGGGTAGGCTTCCTGGTGGAGGGGACTAGTGCCTGTGTTCTGGTGGATGAGGCTGGATCTTGTCTTTCTGGTGGGCAGGTCCATGTCTGGTGGTGTGTTTTGGGGTGTCTGTGGACTTATTATGATTTTAGGCAGCCTCTCTGCTAATGGGTGGGGTTGTGTTCCTGTCTTGCTAGTTGTTTGGCATAGGATGTCCAGCACTGTAGCTTGCTGGTCGTTGAGTGAAGCTGGGTGCTGGTGTTAAGATTGAGGTCTCTGGGAGATTTTCGCCGTTTGATATTATGTGGAGCTGGGAGGTCCCTTGTGGACCAGTGTCCTGAAGTTGGCTCTCCCACCTCAGAGGCACAGCACAGACTCCTGGTTGCAGCACCAAAAACCTTTCATCCACCTGGCTTTTGGGAGGTCTGAGGTCTTCTCCCAGCGTTCAGTAAGTGCTTTGTAGGAGTTGTTCCACGTGTAGATGTATTTCTGGTGTATCTGTGGGGAGGAAGATGATCTCCACGTCTTAGTCTTCTGCCATCTTCCCGGAAGCCCTCCACACCTTTTTTCTTGATAACATCTTGAACCTCCATCTTGGGCTGTCTTCCCATTGAATAAGTGTGACTGTATGATGTGGGTTCTGTAAAAGAAAGATTCCCTGCCTGGGAGGCAGGAAACTTGGATTCTAAGCTAAATTCTATTGTAAATTGTCTGCAGTAGACCAAGATATTTAAATCTTAGAACTTGCTTTCTCATTGTAAAATGATTGGATTGGATTCAATGGTCTTAAACTTTGTTCCATTCCTTACGTTATTTTATTCTAACAACATCGACCAGCATTTAAGGTTCAAAACACACAGCTTCCCTGGTATCCAATGCAGGATCTTCCACTGGAGTTTGATGGGCCTAGTTTGTGATTTTCTTAGGGTAAGAACTAGATAGATATTGTGATATTATGGCTCTTGGTGCAGTCTTTAAATGGGACAAAACAGAGTTTCCTTTATAGCTTGGAATTAGGGCAGAATGTTGCTTTCTACAACAGGGCAGGGCTTTAACTGTAAACCCAAGAGTAAACCACTAGAGGGCAGTACAGTGATAGAGATTTTTGGTACTTGGCATCTCACCTGTACACATGATGTAATCACCGGAATATCTGAGCACTAGCTGTATTATGGGGTGTCACTGAAAACACAGACTATATAACTAAAAAAGAAAAAAAAAAAAAAAAAATCAGTGCAGCTGGGAATTTTTTTTTTAAGTTTTTTTATTTTTTTCTCAGTACGCGGGCCTCTCACTTCTGTGGCCTCTCGCGTTGCAGAGCACAGGCTCAGCGGCCATGGCTCACGGGCCCAGCCGCTCCGCGGCATGTGGGATCCTCCCGGACCAGGGCACGAACCGCGTCCCCTGCATCGGCAGGCAGACTCTCAACCACTGTGCCACCAGGGAAGTCCCCAGCTGGGAATTATTTAATGCTAGCATGATAAATGTTGTAGACATTTTGACTGCCTATAAACAAGGCAAGTGCCTGAATTATAAATTCGAAAAATTGACTTATTTTCTTTTCCTCCTGATGTCTGATTATACAATACAGAACAGCTCCATTCTGTTCCTTTTTAAGGGCTATTGTTTCACAAAGGGCTCTGAGCTATTCCCTGTGCAGGGAGCCTATGTCCTCCACCTGTGACAGCTCTCCCTCCTCAGCCTACCCCCCAGCCCCCCACTTCTTGGTTGGATCCCAGGAGAACAGATAACCCACAGCCAGGCCAACCAGCCTGGAGACAGCTTGATACAGAAGCTCTACACAAGCGTGGCCAAGAGTACATGGTTGCACCAATGAGGTGCTCTCATTCTGAAATTTTAATTCAGAATTGTGGAGAGAATCATCCAGTTGATGGGAGGAATAGATATGAGAGGAAAATGCAGAGTGATGGTCTCTGATTCCTTCTCTTCAGGGGCCATTTAAAAGGCCCATCTTTAGATCTGGGTTGGGTTGAATCTTTCCCACTCCCAAACTACCATTCTTAGTCCTCGAAGAGCTGTCCCTACCTTCATTTGAGATTTCTCTCCCTCCCTCTATCCCTTTCTCCCCTTCCTCCCTCTTCTTCCTCCCTCCCCCCTCCCCCCATCCTCCTCACTTCTGTTCTTACACAGGGATCTTGTCAATTATCTGAGTTAGGTCAATTGAGTCATTTTCCCTTCCCTCTGAAAAAAGAGCTTAAGAGCGCACCCATAGGAATCGCCATGTCGCTAGAACCAGTTTTTGTTTTGCACATGGTCCCTAACCTGTTCCCCTATTGCCACTGCATGAGCATGTCCTTGAACTGCGATGGAGTCAAATGATACCTTTATTACATGCTTGCATTTTCAAGCAGGTTATTCTTTTTCTGAATTATAGTTTTATAAAAATACCGAGAGATTTAACATGAAGAGTTCTGAGCAGCAGACTGGGTTACTGACTGTCCAAATTTCAAGCCCAGTCTATTCATGGAGACCATTTACTTCTCCAGAATGTCATCTAGGAGATGAAGACTGCAGCCCCCAGATGTTTCTCACTTTTATTCTAGCCCACACTCCACCTCCTGGAACTCATCAAAATGATCATTTAAGGGTTCCTACCCTCACAGTTCTAGCGGCACCTGCTCCAGGTAAGCAGATCCCAGTCATGACTGTCTGAATTCATCTCTCTCCAGATCTCAGGGTGGTGGTTCATCCCACAACCTCCATTATCTGATGGATCAAGAAAAGCCATTGATTTCTGATTGTTCAGCTTTCTTTTGTTGCAAGGATGGAGTAATGAGTTCCAAGCTCTTTACATCTAAGAACTGGAAGTTCAAAAGTGATTTATTGAGCACTTACTATGTGCCTGGCAAAATGTTTCCTAACCTTCCATATCTTTAATTCTCCCAAAACACCCTGGCTTCCTGTTGTAACCCCCTGTCCCACAGCAATGCCTCCTTGTACTAGTAAGCAACAGACCCCTCAGCAATTCCTCTTCATTGTGAGAAGATTTTAGTTCCTTACACACCAGTTACTCCTGTCATAACCTGGAGAAATTTCAAAATCCATGTGGATGACTCTTCCAATACTTCAGACTCTTCATTCCTTGACCTCCCGCCTCCCCTCAGTGGACAATGTCCTTCCTCCTCTCTCAGCCCTCTACTCCCAAGGCCACACCAGTGGCAAGTTTGCCATTACAAATATGAATCTCTCCATAATCTCAATTCCAAACACTGCATTTTCTGACCAGCCCCTCTTATCTCTCCAGCTCAATCTCTCTAGTTCTCTTCTGCCCCAAAAATACTTCAGTGAAAACAGTTCATCCTCTCTCGCTCGCGCTCTGTCTCTCTCTCTCTCTCTCTCCCCCCTTTTCTCCCTCCCCCCTCTCTCTCCCCCTTTCTCTCTCTCTCTGTCTCTCTTTTTCTCTCTCTTTAACATTTTCTTATACTTCTTTTCCCCTCACTCCAGCCAAACATCCTCCCTACTGCCTTATGATTTCTACAGCTCACCAATCACCAACCTGTCTCTGGGTTTCACATTTTCTGTTTTCTTTACCTGGAAATCTCTTTCCTTTAATATCCACATGGCTTGTACCTTCATTTCTTTCAGATTTCTACTCAATTGTCACCTTAGAAAACCCTTAAAAGTTTGTTAACTTTTCTAAAAGGCAATACACTCTCACCCAACACTCCACCCAGGATTCTCCATCTTCTCTGCTTTGTTTTATTTTTTTTCCAGCACATGAATATCTATGACTCACTGTATATTTTTGGGTTTTTAGAATTATCAATCTACACCCAGTGAAATATAACCTCCACAAGAGCAGGGATTTTTTGTCTGCTTTATTTATTGCTTTATTCCAAGTGCTAGAATAGTGCTCTGATGCAGGGAGCATTCAATAAATATTAGCTGAAAGAAGACTAAATTTTACAGATGAGAAAACCACATTTTATAGACTGCACATTAAATGGCTCATCCATTAGCAGTACAGAACTGATAGAAACTGCAAAACTTCTAGTTAAACACAGGTCATCATCGTGACATAGTTGGGACTCAGTTCTCCATGGGTCTCTCATGTGCCTGCATGTTATGAGCAGAGGCATTGATTGCCCTTTGTTCCAGACTATTTTCTTTTTTTGTTTGTTTGTTGTTTTTGTTTTTTGCAGTATGCGGGCCTCTCACTGTTGTGGCCTCTCCCATTGCGGAGCACAGGCTCTGGACAGGCAGGCCCAGCGGCCATGGCTCACGGGCCCAGCCGCTCCGCGGCGTGTGGGATCTTCCCAGACCGGGGCACAAACCCGTGTCCCCTGCATCGGCAGGCGGACTCTCAACCACTGCGCCACCAGGGGAGCGCCCAGACTATTTTCAAAGATATTTATATACTGATCAGTCCTAGGAATTAGAGATGGTATCTGCCTCCATGACAAGGAGCAGGCATGCTAGTTGTCTATTAGAAAAAGTTTGGATTCCCTAAGTTCAGGGTTTCTCTCCTGTAATGAGACCTACCACGTGTATAGGCACAATCTGGACCCAACATATTGGTGCCATGGAACTTTGGGCAATGGGATCTAACTCGAACTTGCTGCTTGCTGTGCTATGAATAATAAAGTCCTTTGTCTCTGACTCGGAAGTTGTGCCTGCTGCCATCACCAAAACTGTGGCAGGCTAACTTGTGAGCTTGCAAGTAGATCTCAGCCCCAGCAAAGTTCTTGAAAAGCACCATACTGCTGTTCCCAGGTGCTGCTTCATAGCAGTTTCTATCCCTGATTCTTAGAAACCTGAAATTTACCAGGTGTTCCATTTAGTTTCCCCTTATTGGATTCTCTGTACAATCATGTAGTTGGCTATAGATGAAAGGTTTGACCCTTTGTGTATATTTAAGCCAAGGTGCCAGGTGAAACTTCAGCAATGCATTGAGGCACAGGTGAGTGTAATTCCTGACAGACAATTCAAGCTGATCCTTGGGCTGCTCGCTCGACTGCAGGAGAAGGGCAATTGGACAATGATTTGGGCTTGTGCCATGGTGGCTGGAAACCTCCTGTCCTCATTCTGCTCCCCGTCTCAGCCCATGATCCCTTTTTTTCCTGCCCTAGTCCAAGGGCCTGGCACTTTCCTCACAGCTGCAGGAACTGAACACTGACTGTTTGGGTTAAAGGAGGAAACCCTCAGAGATTAAATGATCATGAATTAAGGGTTTTCTCCTTTAACCCAAACAGTCAGCATCTGGTCCATAGACTGGGGCAAAGTGAGGACAACGCATCGCTTAGCAACCCTCTAAGAGGGCAATCTCTCCATCCACTGGCCCTGAACTGGAGGTGCAAGTGGGTCATAAGACACCTGGCCAGAAAAGTGGCATGGAACAGAGGCCACCCCCACACCTGGAAAGGGAAAACAAGACAGAACCAACGCCCCACCACATCTAGGCAGCCATGGAACTGTGCCCCACCCAACTCTAACACATTGCTACAATAATTTAGAACCCCTATGTGACTGTGTCATTCTCCCAACAGACATCGAATGAATATTAATTGTGATAACTGATGAAAAACTGTAACAAGGGCTTCCCTGGTGGCGCAGTGGTTGAGAGTCCGCCTGCCAATGCAGGGGACAGGGGTTCGTGCCCCAGTCCGGGAAGATCCCACATGCCACGGAGAAGCTGGGCCCGTGAGCCATGGCCGCTGAGCCTGCACGTCCGGAGCCTCTGCTCCGCAACGGGAGAGGCCATAGCAGTGAGAGGCCCACGTACCACAAAAAAAAAAAAAAAAAAAAAAAC